>NC_057814.1:310966935-311294500 GCF_018294505.1 Triticum aestivum | reverse complement strand
ACGACGGCATGGTGGTGGTGGAGTGACAGTTCTCCGGCAGGGCTTCGCCAAGCACACGTGGAGGAGGAGAGGTGTTGGGGAGGGGAGGGGCTGCGCCTTGGATGTGGTACTGCAACCCTCCCCTCACCCCTCTATTTATAGGGAGAAGGGGGAAGGGGGCCGACCCCTCTAGATGAGATCTAGAGGGGGGGGGGCGGCGGCCAAGGGGGGAGGGAGCTTGCCCCCCAAGCAAGGGGGGCGCCCCCTTTAGGGTTCCCCCAAACCCTAGGCGCATGGGCCCTAGGGGGGTTGGCGCCCAGCCCACTAAGGGCTGGTTCCCTTCCACCTACAGCCCATAAGGCCCTCCGGGGCAGGTGGACCCTCCCAGTGGACCCCCAGAACCCCTCCGGTGGTCCCGGTACAATACCGGTATACCCCCGAATATTTCCGGTGACCGTATGGTGACTTCCCATATATAAATCTTTACTTCCGGACCATTCCGGAACTCCTCGTGACGTCCGGGATCTCATCCGGGACTCCCAACTGTAGGGGAACGTAGCAATAATTCAAAATTCTCCTACGTGTCACCAAGATCAATCTAGGAGATGCTAGCAACGAGAGAGAGGGAGTGCATCTTCATACCCTTGAAGATCGCTAAGCGGAAGTGTTACAAGAACGCGGTTGATGGAGTCGTACTCGCAGCGATTCAAATCGCGGAAGATCCGATCTAGCGCCGAACGGACGGCGCCTCCGCGTTCAACACACGTACAGCCCGGGGACGTCTCCTCCTTCTTGATCCAGCAAGGGGAGAGGAGAAGTTGAGGGAGAACTCCAGCAGCACGACGGCATGGTGGCAATGGAGCTCGTGGTTCTCCGGCAGAGCTTCGCTAAGCACTACGGAGGAGAAGGAGGAGGTGTATGAGGAGGGAGGGCTGCGCCAGGGAAAAGGTGCGGCTGCCCTCCCACCCCTCCACTATATATAGGGGCAAGCGGAGAGGGGGAGGCGCCCTAGGGTTTCCCCTAGGGGCGGCGGCCAAGCAGATTGGATCTCCCTTGGGAAAATCCTAGGGAGACTTGCCCCCCAAGCCAAGAAGGTGGAGGCTTGCCTCCCAAGCCAGGTGGAGGCGCCCCACCTCCCCAAGTAACGTGGGAAAGGGTGTGGGGGGCGCACCACCCCTTAGTGGGCTGGTTTTCCCCTTCCCCTTTGGCCCATGAGGCCCTCCAACACTTGGCGGGGCTCCCGAAACACCTTTCGGTCATTCTGGCCATAGCCTGGTACCCCCGGAACACTTCCGGACTCCAATACCCTTCGTCCAATATATCGATCTTCACCGCTGGACCATTCCGGAACTCCTCGTGATGTCCGGGATCTCATCCGGGACTCCGAACAACCTTCGTTAACCACATACTATTTCCCATAACAACTCTAGCGTCACCGAACCTTAAGTGTGTAGACCCTACGGGTTCGGGAACCATGCAGACATGACCGAGACACCTCTCCGGCCAATAACCAATAGCGGGATCTGGATACCCATATTGGCTCCCACATGTTCCACGATGATATCATCGGATGAACCACGATGTCGGGGATTCAATCAATCCCATATACAATTCCCTTTGTCTATCGACATGTTACTTGCCCGAGATTCGATCGTCGGTATCCCAATACCTCGTTCAATCTTGTTGCCGGCAAGTCTCTTTACTCGTTCCGTAACGCATGATCCCGTGGCTAACTCCTTAGTCACATTGAGCTCATTATGATGATGCATTACCGAGTGGGCCCAGAGATACCACTCCGTCATACGGAGTGACAAATCCCAGTCTCGATTCGTGCCAACCCAACAGACACTTTTGGAGATACCTGTAGTGCACCTTTATAGCCACCCAGTTACATTGTGACGTTTGGTACACCCAAAGCATTCCTACGGTATCCGGGAGTTGCACAATCTCATGGTCTAAGGAAATGATACTTGACATTAGAAAAGCTCTTAGCAAACGAACTACACGATCTTGTGCTATGCTTAGGATTGGGTCTTGTCCATAACATCATTCTCCTAATGATGTGATCCCATTATCAATGACATCCAATGTCCATGGTCAGGAAACCATAACCATCTATTGATCGACGAGCTAGTCAACTAGAGGCTTACTAGGGACATGTTGTGGTCTATGTATTCACACATGTATTACGGTTTCCAGTTAATACAATTATAGCATGAACAATAGACAATTATCATGAACAAGGAAATACAATAATAACCATTTTATTATTGCCTCTAGGGCATATTTCCAACAGTCTCCCACTTGCACTAGAGTCAATAATCTAGTTCACATCACTATGTGATTGTAATGAATCCAACACCCATGGGGTTTGTTCATATCTCGCTTGTGAGAGAGGTTTTTAGTCAACGGGTCTGAACCTTCCAGATCCGTGTGTGCTTTACAAATCTCTATGTCATCTTGTAGATGCAGCTACCACGCGCTACTTGGAGCTATTCCAAATAACTGCTCTACTATACGAATCCGGTTTACTACTCAGAGTCATCCGGATTAGTGTCAAAGTTTGCATCGACGTAACCCTTTACGACGAACTCTTTTACCACCTCCATAATCGAGAAAATTCCTTAGTCCACTAGTTACTAAGGATAAGTTCGACCGCTGTCATGTGATCCATTCCTGGATCACTCTTGTACCCCTTGACTGACTCATGGCAAGGCACACTTCAGGTGCGGTACACAACATAGCATACTGTAGAGCCTACGTCTAAAGCATAGGGGACGACCTTCGTCCTTTCTCTCTCTTCTGCCGTGGTCAAGTCTTGAGTCTTACTCAATACTCACACCTTGTAACACAGCCAAGAACTCCTTCTTTGCTGATCTATTTTGAACTCCTTCAAAATCTTGTCACGGTATGTATTCATTTGAAAGTACTGTTAAGCGTTTTTGATCTATCCTTATAGATCTTGATGCTCAATGTTCAAGTAGCTTAATCCAGGTTTTCCATTGAAAAACACTTTTCAAATAACCTTGTATGCTTTCCAGAAATTCTACATCATTTCTGATCAACAATATGTTAACAACATATACTCATCAAAAATTCTATAGTGCTCCCACTCACTTCTTTGGAAATACAAGTTTCTCATAAACCCAAAATCTTTGATCATCTCATCAAAGCATACATTCCAACTCCGAGATGCTTACTCCAGTCCTTAGAAGGATTGCTGGATCTATGCATACTTGTTAGCATCTTTCAGGATTGACAAAACCTTCTGGTTGTATCACATACAACCTTTCCTTAAGAAAATCGTCGAGGAAACAATGTTTTTTGACATCCTATCTTTAAGATTTCATAAATAATGCAGTAACTGCTAATATAATTCCAACAGACTCTTAGCATCGCTACGAGTGAGAAAATCTCATCGTAGTCAACTCCTTGAACTTGTCGGAAAACATCTTAACGACAAGTCGAGCTTTCTTAATGGTGACACTTACCATCATTGTCCGTCTTCCTTTTAAAATCCATCTGCACCCAACAGCCTTACGACCATCAAGTAGTTCTTCCAAAGTCTATACTTTGTTTTATACATGGATCCTCTCTCGGATTTTATGGCCTCGAGCCATTCGTCGGAATCCGGTCCCATCATCGCTTCTCCATAGCTCGTAGGTTCATTGTTGTCTAGCAACATGACTTCCAAGACAGGATTACGTACCACTCTGAAGTAGCATGCATCCTTGTCGTCCTACGAGGTTTGGTAGTGACTTGATCCGAAGTTTCATGATCACTATCATAAGCTTCCACTTCAATTGGTGTAGGTGCCACAGGAACAACTTCCTGTGCCCTGCTACACACTAGTTGACGTCATGGTTCAATAACCTCATCAAGTCTCCACCATCCTCCCACTCAATTATTTCGAGAGAAACTTTTCCTCGAGAAAGGACCCGTTTCTAGAAACAATCGCTTTTGCTTCCAGATCTGAAATAGGAGGTATACCCAACTGTTTTGGGTATTCTATGAAGATGCATTTATCCGCTTTGGGTTCGAGCTTATCAGCCTGAAACTTTTTCACATAAGCGTCGCAGCCCCAAACTTTTAAGAAACGACAGCTTAGGTTTCTCTAAACCATAGTTCATACGGTGTCGTCTCAATGGAATTGTGTGGTGCCCTATTTAAAGTGAATGCGGTTGTCTCTAATGCCTAACCCATAAACGATAGTGTAATTCGATAAGAGACATCATGGTATGCACCATATCCAATAGGGTGCAGTTATGATGTTCGGACACACCATCACACTATGGTGTTCCAGGTGGTATTAGTCATGAAACAATTTCCACAATTTCTTAATTGTGTGCCAAACTCGTAACTCAGATATTCATCTCTATGATCATATCACAGACATTTTATCCTCTTGTCACGACGATCTTCAACTTCACTCTGAAATTACTTGAACCTTTCAATAATTCAGACTTGTGTTTCATCAAGTAAATATACTCAGCATCTACTCAAATCATCTGTGAAGCAAGAACATAACGATATCCACTGCATGCCTCAGCACTCATTGGACTGCACACATCAAAATGTATTACTTCCAACAAGTTGCTTTCTTGTTCCATCTTACTGAAAACGTGGCCTTTCAGTCATCTTGCCCATGTGGTATGATTTGCATGTCTCAAGTGATTAAAAATCAAGTGAGTCCAAACGATCCATCTGTATGGACTTTCTTCATGCATATATACTAATAGACATGGTTCACATGTCTCAATATTTTCAAAAATGAGTGAGTCCAAAGATCCATCAACATGGAGCTTCTTCATGCGTTTTATACCAATATGACTCAAGTGGCAGTGCCACAAGTATGTGGTACTATCATTACTATCTTATATCTTTTGGCATGAACATGTGTATCACTACGATCGAGATTCAATAAACCATTCATTTTAGGTGCAAGACCATTGAAGGTATTATTCAAATAGACAGAGTAACCATTATTCTCCTTAAATGAATAACCGTATTGTGATAAACATAATCCAATCATGTCTATGCTCAACGCAAACACCAAATAACAATTATTAAGGTTTAACACCAATCTCGATGGTAGAGGGAGCATGCGATGCTTGATCACATCAACCTTGGAAACACTTCCAACACATATCATCATCTCACCTTTAGCTAGGCTCCGTTTATTCCGTAGCCTTTTATTTCGAGTTACCAACACTTAGCAACCGAACTGGTATCTAATACCATGGTGCTACTAGGAGTACTAGTAAAGTACACATTAATATACTTCTGTCGACCTTGCCTGCCTTCTCATCTACCAAGTATCTAGGGTAGTTCTGCTTCAGTGACCGTTCCCCACATTACAGAAGCACTTAGTCTCGGGTTTGGGTTCAACCTTGGGTTTCTTCGCTGGAGCAGCAACTGATTTGCCGTTTCATGAAGTATCCCTTCTTGCCCTTGCCCTTCTTGAAACTAGTGGTTTTACTAACCATCAATAATTGATGCTCCTACTTGATTTCTACTTTCGCGGTGTCAAACATCGCGAGTTGCTCAAGGATCATCGTGTCTATCCCTGATATGTTATAGTTCATCACGAAGCTCTAATAGCTTGGTGGCAGTGACTATGGAGAACCATCACTATCTCATCTGGAAGACAACTCCCACTCGATTCAAGCGATTGTAGTACTCAGACAATCCGAGCACATGCTCAACGATTGAGCTTTTCTCCCTTAGTTTACAGGCTTAAGAAACTTGTCAGAGGTCTCATACCTCTTGACGTGGGCACTAGTCTAAAATCCCAATTTCAGTCTTTGGAACATCTCATATGTTCTGCGACGTTTCAAAAATGTCTTTGGTGCCACAATTTTAAACCGTTAGCATCACACACTGAACTATCACGTAGTCATCAAAACGTGTATGTCAGATGTTTCGCAACATCTACAGGCGACGCTCGAGGTTCAGCACACCGAGCGGTGCATTAAGGACATAAGCCTTCTGTGCAGCAATGAGGACAATCCTCAGTTTACGGACCCAGTCCGCATAATTTCTACTATCAACTTTCAACTAAATTTTCTCTAGGAACATATCTTTAGTAGAACTAAAGCGTAAGCTACGACATAATTTGCAAAGACCTTTTGACTATGTTCATGATAATTAAGTTCATCTAATCAAATTATTTAATGAACTCCCACTCAGATAGACATCCCTCTAGTCATCTAAGTGATACATGATCGGAGTCAACTAGGCCGTGTCCGATCATCACGTGAGACGGACTAGTCATCATCGGTGAACATCTCCATGTTGATTGTATCTACTATACGACTCATGTTCGACCTTTCGGTCTCTTGTGTTCCGAGGCCATGTCTGTACATGCTAGGCTCGTCAAGTCAACCTAAGTGTTTCGCATGTGTAAATCTGGCTTACACCCGTTGTATGCGAACGTTAGAATCTACCACACCCGATCATCACGTGGTGCTTCGAAACAACGAACCTTCGCAATGGTGCACAGTTAGGGGGAACACATCTCTTGAAATTTTAGTGAGGGATCATCTTATTTATGCTACCGTCGTTCTAAGCAAATAAGATGTAAACATGACAAACATCACATGCAAATCATAAAGTGACATGATATGGCCAATATCATCTTGCGCCTTTTGATCTCCATCTTCGAGGCACAGCATGATCACCTTCGTCACCGGCATGACACCATGATCTCCATCATCATGTCTTCATGAAGTTGTCTCGCCAACTATTACTTCTACTACTATGGCTAACGGTTAGCAATAAAGTAAAGTAATTACATGGAGATTTTCATTGACACGCGGGTCATACAATAAATTAAGACAACTCCTATGGCTCCTGCCGGTTGTCATACTCATCGACATGCAAGTCGTGATTCCTATTACAAGAACATGATCAATCTCATACATCACATATATCATTCATCACATCCTTTTGGCCATATCACATCACATAGCATACCCTGCAAAAACAAGTTAGACGTCCTCTAATTGTTGTTGCATGTTTTACGTAGCTGCTATGGGTTTCTAGCAAGAACGTTTCTTACCTACGCAAAAGCCACAACGGTGATATGCCAATTGCTATTTACCCTTCATAAGGACCCTTTTCATCGAATCCGATCCAACTAAAGTGGGAGAGACAGACACCCGCTAGCCACCTTATGCATCAAGTGCATGTCAGTTGGTGGAACCTGTCTCACGTAAGAGTACGTGTAAGGTCGGTCCGGGCCGCTCATCCCACAATGCCGCCGAATCAAGATAAGACTAGTAACGGTAAGCAAATTGAACAAATCATCGCCCACAACTACTTTGTGTTCTACTCGTGCATAGAATCTACGCATAGACCTAGCTCATGATGCCACTGTAGGGGAACATAGCAATAATTCAAAATTTTCCTACGTGTCACCAAGATCAATCTAGGAGATGCTAGCAACGAGAGAGAGGGAGTGCATCTTCATACCCTTGAAGATCGCTAAGCGGAAGCGTTACAAGAACGCGGTTGATGGAGTCGTACTCGCAGCGATTCAAATCACGGAAGATCCTATCTAGCGCTGAACGGACGGCGCCTCCGCGTTCAACACACGTACAGCCCGGGGACGTCTCCTCATTCTTGATCTAGCAAGGGGAGAGGAGAAGTTGAGGGAGAACTCCAGCAGCACGACGACATGGTGGCAATGGAGCCCGTGGTTCTCCGGCAGAGCTTCGCTAAGCACTACGGAGGAGAAGGAGGAGGTGTATGAGGAGGGAGGGCTGCGCCAGGGAAGAGGTGCGGCTGCCCTCCCACCCCTCCACTATATATAGGGGCAAGGGGAGAGGGGGAGGCGCCCTAGGGTTTCCCTTAGGGGCGGCGGCCAAGCAGATTGGATCTCCCTAGGGAAAATCCTAGGGAGACTTGCCCCCCAAGCCAAGCAGGTGGAGGCTTGCCTACCAAGCCAGGTGGAGGCGCCCCACCTCCCCAAGTAACGTGGGAAACGGTGTGGGGGGCGCACCACCCCTTAGTGGGCTGGTTTGCCCCTTTCCCTTTGGCCCATGAGGCCCTCCAACACTTGCCGGGGCTCCCGAAACACCTTTCGGTCATGCTGGCCATAGCCTGGTACCCTCGGAACACTTCCGGACTCCAATACCCTTCGTCCAATATATCGATCTTCACAGCCGGACCATTCCGGAACTCCTCGTGATGTCCGGGATCTCATCCGGGACTCCGAACAACCTTCGGTAACCACATACTATTTCCCATAACAACTCTAGCGTCACCGAACCTTAAGTGTGTAGACCCTACGGGTTCGGGAACCATGCAGACATGACCGAGACACCTCTCCGGCCAATAACCAATAGCGGGATCTGGATACCCATATTGGCTCCCACATGTTCCACGATGATCTCATCGGATGAACCACGATGTCGGGGATTCAATCAATCTCGTATACAATTCCCTTTGTCTATCGGCATGTTACTTGCCCGAGATTCGATCGTCGGTATCCCAATACCTTGTTCAATCTTGTTACCGGCAAGTCTCTTTACTCGTTCCGTAACGCATGATCCCGTGGCTAACTCCTTAGTCACATTGAGCTCATTATGATGATGCATTACTCGAGTGGGCCCAGAGATACCTCTCCGTCATACGGAGTGACAAATCCCAGTCTCGATTCGTGCCAACCCAACAGACACTTTCGGAGATACCTGTAGTGCACCTTTATAGCCACCCAGTTACGTTGTGACATTTGGTACACCCAAAGCATTCCTACGGTATCCGGGAGTTGCACAATCTCATGGTCTAAGGAAACGATACTTGACATTAGAAAAGCTCTTAGCAAACGAACTACACGATCTTGTGCTATGCTTAGGATTGGGTCTTGTCCATCACATCATTCTCCTAACGATGTGATCCCGTTATCAATGACATCCAATGTCCATGGTCTGGAAACCATAACCATCTATTGATCAACGAGCTAGTCAAATAGAGGCTTACTAGGGACATGTTGTGGTCTATGTATTCACACATGTATTACGGTTTCCAGTTAATACAATTATAGCATGAACAATAGACAATTATCATGAACAAGGAAATACAATAATAACCATTTTATTATTGCCTCTAGGGCATATTTCCAACACGAACAACATTCGGTAATCACATACAAACCTTCCTTATAACCCTAGTTGATTTCAGCATTGAATATACCTCAGGAATGGTCTTTTCCATCCCCTGCATATTGAAGTTCATCACAAAGCTCTTGTAGCTAGGTGGGAGCGACTGAAGGATTCTGTCAACGACCGCGTCATCCGGGAGATTAACTCCCAGCTGAGACAAGCGGTTGTGCAACCCAGACATTTTGAGTATGTGTTCGCTGACGGAACTATTCTCCTCCATCTTACAACTGTAGAACTTGTCGGAGACTTCATATCTCTCGACCCGGGCATGAGATTGGAAAACCATTTTCAGCTCTTGGAACATCTCATATGCTCCGTGCTGCTCAAAACGCTTTTGGAGCCCCAGTTCTAAGCTGTAAAGCATGCCGCACTGAACCAGGGAGTAATCATCACTACGTGACTGCCAGGCGTTCAGAACATCTTGAGTTGCTGGGAAAACAGGTGCATCACCTAGCGGTGCTTCAAGGACATATGCTTTCTTGGCAGCTATGAGGATAATCCTCAGGTTACGGACCCAGTCCGTGTAGTTGCTACCATCGTCTTTCAGCTTGGTTTTCTCTAGGAACGCGTTGAAGTTGAGGGCAACATTAGCGTGGGCCATTTGATCTACAAGACATATTGTAAAGGTCTTTTTTAGACTAAGTTCATGATAATCAAGTTCATCTAATCAAATTATTAACGAACTCCCACTCAGACAGACATCCCTCTAGTCATCTAAGTGATACATGATCTGAGTCAAATAGGCCGTGTCCGATCATCACGTGAGACGGACTAGTCATCATCGGTGAACATCTTCATGTTGATCGTATCTGCTATACGACTCATGTTCGACCTTTCCGTCTCTTGTGTTCCGAGGCCATGTCTGTACATGCTAGGCTCGTCAAGTAAACCTAAGTGTATTGCGTGTGTAAATCTGGCTTACACCCGTTGTATGCGAACGTTAGAACCTATCACACCCGATCATCACGTGGTGCTTCGGAACAGCAAACCTTCGCAACGGTGCACAGTTAGGGGGAACACTTTCTTGAAATTTTAGCGAGGGATCATCTTATTTATGCTACCATCGTTCTAAGCAAATAAGATGTAAAACATGATAAACATCACATGCAATCAAATAGTGACATGATATGGCCAATATCATTTTGCTCCTTTTGATCTCCATCTTCGGGGCGCCATGTTCATCATCGTCACCGGCATGACACCATGATCTCCATCATTGTGTCTTCATGAAGTTGTCTCGCCAACTATTACTTCTACTACTATGGCTAACGGTTAGCAATAAAGTAAAGTAATTACATGACGTTCCAGTTGACACGCAGGTCATAAATAAATTAAGACAACTCCTATGGCTCCTGCCGGTTGTCATACTCATCGACATGCAAGTCGTGATTCCTATTACAAGAACATGATCAATCTAATACATCACATATATCATTCATCACATCCTTCTGGCCATATCACATCACATGACACTTGCTGCAAAAACAAGTTAGACGTCCTCTAATTGTTGTTGCAAACTTTTACGTGGCTGCTATAGGTTTCTAGCAAGAACGATTCTTACCTAGGCCAAAACCACAACGTGATATGCCAATTTCTATTTACCCTTCATAAGGACCCTTTTCATCGAATCCGATCCGACTAAAGTGGGAGAGACAGACACCCGCTAGCCACCTTATGCAACTAGTGCATGTCAGTCGGTGGAACCTGTCTCATGTAAGCGTACGTGTAAGGTCGGTCCGGGCCGCTTCATCCCATGATGCCGACGAATCAAGATAAGACTAGTAACGGCAAGTAAATTGACAAAATCGACGCCCACAACAACTTGTGTTCTACTCGTGCATAGAAACTACGCATAGACCTAGCTCATGATGCCACTGTTTGGGATCGTAGCAGAAATTAAAATTTTCTACGCATCACCAAGATCAATCTATGGAGTTTATTGGCAACGAGAGGGGAGGAGTGCATCTACATACCCTTGTAGATCGCGAGCGGAAGCGTTCAAGAGAACGGGGTTGATGGAGTCGTACTCGTCGTGATCCAAATCACCGATGATCCAAGCGCCGAACGGACGGAACCTCCGCGTTCAACACACGTACGGAGCGGTGATGTCTCCCACGCCTTGATCCAGCAAGGAGGAGGGAGAGGTTGAGGAAGAAGGCTCCAACAGCAGCACGACGGCGTGGTGGTGGTGGAGTGACAGTTCTCCGGCAGGGCTTCGCCAAGCTCACGCGGAGGAGGAGAGGTGTTGGGGAGGGGAGGGGCTGCGCCTTGGATGTGGTACTGCAGCCCTCCCCTCACCCCTCTATTTATAGGGAGAAGGGGGAAGGGGGCCGGCCCCTCTAGATGAGATCTAGAGGGGGGGCGGCGGCCAAGGGGGGAGGGAGCTTGCCCCCCAAGCAAGGGGGGCGCCCCCCTTTAGGGTCCCCCCCCCAAACCCTAGGCACATGGGCCCTAGGGGGGTTGGCGCCCAGCCCACTAAGGGCTGGTTACCTTCCACCTACAGCCCATAAGGCCCTCCGGGGCAGGTGGACCCTCCCGGTGGACCCCCGGAACCCCTCCGATGGTCCCGGTACAATACCGGTATACCCCCGAATATTTCCAGTGACCGTATGGTGACTTCCCATATATAAATCTTCACCTCCGGACCAATCCAGAACTCCTCGTGACATCCGGGATCTCATCCAGGACTCCGAACAACATTCGGTAATCACATACAAACCTTCCTTATAACCCTAGCGTCATCGAACCTTAAGTGTGTAGACCTTACGGGTTCGGGAATCATGCAGACATGACCGAGACACCTCTCTAGCCAATAACCAACAACGGGATCTGGATACCCATGTTGGCTCCCACACGTTCCACGATGATCTCATCGGATGAACCACGATGTCGAGGATTCAAGCAATCCCGTATACAATTCCCTTTGTCAATCGGTACGTTACTTGCCCGAGATTCGATCGTCGGTATCCCAATACCTCGTTCAATCTCGTTACCGGCAAGTCACTTTACTCGTTCCGTAATGCATGATCCCATGACCAACTACTTGGTCACATCGAGCTCATTATGATGATGCATTACCGAGTGGGCCCAGAGATACCTCTCCATCATACGGAGTGACAAACCCCAGTCTCGATCCGTGCCAACCCAACAGACACTTTCGGAGATACCTGTAGTGCACCTTTATAGTCACCCAGTTACGTTGTGACGTTTGGTACACCCAAAGCATTCCTACGGCATCCGGGAGTTGCACGATCTCATGGTCTAAGGAAATGATACTTGACATTAGAAAAGCTTTAGCAAACGAACTACACGATCTAGTGCTATGCTTAGGATTGGGTCTTGTCCATCACATCATTCTCCTAATGATGTGATCCCGTTATCAATGACATCCAATGTCCATGGTCAGGAAACCGTAACCATCTATTGATCAACGAGCTAGTCAACTAGAGGCTCACTAGGGACAGGTTGTGGTCTATGTATTCACACATGTATTACGATTTCCGGATAACACAATTATAGCATGAACAATAGACAATTATCATGAACAAGGAAATATAATAATAACCATTTTATCATTGCCTCTAGGGCATATTTCCAACAGTCTCCCACTTGCACTAGAGTCAATAATCTAGTTACATTGTGATGAATCGAACACCCATAGAGTTCTGGTGTTGATCATGTTTTGCTCGTGGAAGAGGTTTAGTCAACGGATCTGCGACATTCAGGTCCGTATGCACTTTACAAATATCTATGTGTCCATCTTGAACACTTTCACGAATGGAGTTGAAGCGACGGTTGATATGCCTGGTCTTCTTGTGAAACCTGGGCTCCTTGGCCAGGGCAATAGCTCCAGTGTTGTCACAAAAGAGAGTTATCGGGCCCGACGCATTGGGAATAACTCCTAGGTCGGTAATGAACTCCTTCATCCAGATTGCTTCATGCGCTGCCTCTGAGTCAGCCATGTACTCCGCTTCACATGTAGATCCCGCCACGACGCTTTGCTTGCAACTGCACCAGCTGACTGCCCCACCATTCAAAATATACACATATCCGGTTTGTGACTTAGACTCATCCAGATCTGTGTCAAAGCTAGCATCGACGTAACCCTTTACGACGAGCTCTTCGTCACCTCCATAAACGAGAAACATATCCTTAGTCCTTTTCAGATACTTCAGGATGTTCTTGACCGCTGTCCAGTGTTCCATGCCGGGATTACTTTGGTACCTTCCTACCAAACTTACGGCAAGGTTTACATCAGGTCTGGTACACAGCATGGCATACATAATAGACCCTATGGCCAAGGCATAGGGGACGACACTCATCTTTTCTCTATCTTCTGGCGTGGTCGGGCATTGAGCCGTGCTCAATCTCACACCTTGCAATACAGGCAAGAACCCCTTCTTGGACTGATCCATATTGAACTTCTTCAATATCTTGTCAAGGTATGTGCTTTGTGAAAGACCTATGAGGCGTCTCGATCTATCTCTATAGATCTTGATGCCTAATATGTAAGCAGCTTCTCCAAGGTCCTTCATTGAAAAACACTTATTCAAGTAGGCCTTTATACTTTCCAAGAATTCTATATCATTTCCCATCAATAGTATGTCATCCACATATAATAAGAGAAATGCTACAGAGCTCCCACTCACTTTCTTGTAAACACGTGCTTCTCCATAAGTCTGTGTAAACCCAAACGCTTTGATCATCTCATCAAAGCGAATGTTCCAACTCCGAGATGCCTGCACCAGCCCATAGATTGAGCGCTGGAGCTTGCATACTTTGTCAGCATTCTTAGGATCGACAAAACCTTCCGGCTGCATCATATACAATTCTTCCTTAAGGAAGCCGTTAAGGAATGCCGTTTTGACGTCCATTTGCCATATTTCATAATCGTAGAATGCGGCAAGTGCTAACATGATTCGAACGGACTTCAGCTTCGCTACGGGTGAGAAGGTCTCATCGTAGTCAACTCCTTGAACTTGTCGATAACCCTTAGCGACAAGTCGAGCTTTATAGATGGTAACATTTCCATCCGCGTCCGTCTTCTTCTTAAAGATCCATTTATTTTCTATCACTCGCCGATCATCGGGCAAGTCTGTCAAAGTCCATACTTTGTTTTCATACATGGATCCTCTCTCAGATTGCATGGCTTCAAGCCATTTGTTGGAATCTGGACCCGCCATTGCTTCTTCATAGTTCGAAGGTTCACCGTTGTCCAACAACATGATTTCCAGGACAGGGTTGCCGTACCACTCTGGTGCGGAACGTGTCCTTGTGGACCTACGAAGTTCAGTGGTAACTTGATCATGATCGTCATCATTAACTTCCTCTCTAGTCGGTGCAGGCACCACAGAAACATTTTCTTGTGCTGCGCTACTTTCTGGTTCGAGAGGGGTCATCTCATCAAGTTCCACTTTCCTCCCACTTACTTCTTTCGAGAGAAACTCTTTCTCCAGAAAGGACCCGTTCTTGGCAACGAAGATCTTGCCTTCGGATCTGAGGTAGAAGGTATACCCAATGGTTTCCTTAGGGTATCCTATGAAGACGCATTTTTCCGACTTGGGTTCGAGCTTTTTAGGTTGAAGTTTCTTGACATAAGCATCGCATCCCCAAACTTTAAGAAACGACAGCTTAGGTTTCTTTCCAAACCATAATTCATACGGTGTCGTCTCAACGGATTTCGACGGAGCCCTATTTAAAGTGAATGCGGCAGTCTCTAAAGCATAACCCCAGAATGATAGCGGTAGATCGGTAAGAGACATCATAGATCGCACCATATCCAATAGAGTGCGATTACGATGTTCGGACACACCATTACGCTGAGGTGTTCCAGACGGCGTGAGTTGTGAAACAATTCCACATTTCCTTAAGTGTGTGCCAAATTCGTGACTCAAATATTCCCCTCCACGATCTGATCGTAAGAACTTTATTTTCCTGTCACGTTGATTCTCAACCTCACTCTGAAATTCCTTGAACTTTTCAAAGGTCTCAGACTTGTGTTTCATTAAGTAGACATACCCATATCTACTCAAGTCATCAGTGAGGGTGAGAACATAACGATAGCCACCGCGAGCCTCAACGCTCATTGGACCGCACACATCAGTATGTATGATTTCCAATAAGTTGGTTGCTCGCTCCACTGTTCCGGAGAACGGAGTCTTGGTCATTTTGCCCATGAGGCATGGTTCGCACATGTCAAATGATTCATAATCAAGAGACTCCAAAAGTCCATCTGCATGGAGTTTCTTCATGCGTTTGACACCAATGTGACCAAGGCGGCAGTGCCACAAGTATGTGGGACTATCATTATCAACCTTACATTTCTTGGCATTCACACTATGAATATGTGTAACATCACGTTCGAGATTCATTAAGAATAAACCATTGACCAGCGGGGCATGACAATAAAACATATCTCTCATATAAATAGAACAACCATTATTCTCGGATTTAAATGAGTAGCCATCTCGCATTAAACGAGATCCAGATACAATGTTCATGCTCAAAGCTGGCACTAAATAACAATTATTGAGGTTTAAAACTAGTCCCGTAGGTAAATGTAGAGGTTGCGTGCCGACGGCGATCACATCGACCTTGGAACCATTCCCGACGCGCATCGTCACCTCGTCCTTCGCCAGTCTCCGCTTATTCCGTGGCTCCTGCTTTGAGTTACAAATATGAGCAACCGCACCGGTATCAAATACCCAGGAGCTACTACGAGCACTGGTTAGGTACACATCTAACATGTATATCACATATACCTTTGGTATTGCCGGCCTCCTTATCCGCTAAGTACTTGGGGCAGTTCCGCTTCCAGTGACCGTTTCCCTTGCAATAAAAGCACTCAGTCTCAGGCTTGGGTCCATTCTTTGTCTTCTTCCCGGCAGCTTGCTTACCGGGTGCGGCAACTCCCTTGCCGTCTTTCTTGAAGTTCTTCTTACCCTTGCCTTTCTTGAACTTAGTGGTTTTATTCACCATCAACACTTGATGTTCCTTTTTGATCTCCACCTCCACTGATTTCAGCATTGAATATACCTCAGGAATGGTCTTTTCCATCCCCTGCATATTGAAGTTCATCACAAAGCTCTTGTAGCTAGGTGGGAGCGACTGAAGGATTCTGTCAACGACCGCGTCATCTGGGAGATTAACTCCCAGCTGAGACAAGCGGTTGTGCAACCCAGACATTTTGAGTATGTGTTCGCTGACGGAACTATTCTCCTCCATCTTACAACTGTAGAACTTGTCGGAGACTTCATATCTCTCGACCCGGGCATGAGATTGGAAAACCATTTTCAGCTCTTGGAACATCTCATATGCTCCGTGCTGCTCAAAACGCTTTTGGAGCCCCAGTTCTAAGCTGTAAAGCATGCCGCACTGAACCAGGGAGTAATCATCACTACGTGACTGCCAGGCGTTCAGAACGTCTTGAGTTGCCGGGAAAATAGGTGCATCACCTAGCGGTGCTTCAAGGACATATGCTTTCTTGGCAGCTATGAGGATAATCCTCAGGTTACGGATCCAGTCCGTGTACTTGCTACCATCGTCTTTCAGCTTGGTTTTCTCTAGGAACGCGTTGAAGTTGAGGGCAACAACAGCGTGGGCCATTTGATCTACAAGACATATTGTAAAGGTTTTTTTAGACTAAGTTCATGATAATTAAGTTCATATAATCAAATTATTAACGAACTCCCACTCAGTCAGACATCCCTCTAGTCATCTAAGTGATACATGATCCAAGTCAACTAGGCCGTGTCCGATCATCACGTGAGACGGACTAGTCATCATCGGTGAACATCTTCATGTTGATCGTATCTGCTATACGACTCATGTTCGACCTTTCAGTCTCTTGTGTTCCGAGGCCATGTCTGTAGATGCTAGGCTCGTCAAGTCAACCTAAGTGTATTGCGTGTGTAAATCTGGCTTACACCCGTTGTATGCGAACGTTAGAACCTATCACACCCGATCATCACGTGGTGCTTCGGAACAACGAACCTTCGCAACGGTGCACAGTTAGGGGGAACACTTTCTTGAAATTTTAGCGAGGGATCATCATATTTATGCTACCATCGTTCTAAGCAAATAAGATGTAAAACATGAAAAACATCACATGCAATCAAATAGTGACATGATATGGCCAATATCATTTTTCTCCTTTTGATCTCCATCTTCGGGGCGCCATGTTCATCATCGTCACCGGCATGACACCATGATCTCCATCATCGTGTCTTCATGAA
This sequence comes from Triticum aestivum, assembly GCF_018294505.1. NCBI lineage: Eukaryota > Viridiplantae > Streptophyta > Magnoliopsida > Poales > Poaceae > Triticum > Triticum aestivum. The sequence goes on along the minus strand of NC_057814.1, from coordinate 311,277,123 downwards.
GTTGTCTTGCCAACTATTACTTCTACTACTATGGCTAACGGTTAGCAATAAAGTAAAGTAATTACATGACGTTCCAGTTGACACGCAGGTCATAAATAAATTAAGACAACTCCTATGGCTCCTGCCGGTTGTCATACTCATCGACATGCAAGTCGTGATTCCTATTACAAGAACATGATCAAACTCATACATCACATCCTTCTGGCCATATCACATCACATGACACTTGCTGCAAAAACAAGTTAGACGTCCTCTAATTGTTGTTGCAAACTTTTACGTGGCTGCTATAGATTTCTAGCAAGAACGATTCTTACGTACGCCAAAACCACAACGTGATATGCCAATTTCTATTTACCCTTCATAAGGACCCTTTTCATCGAATCCGATCCGACTAAAGTGGGAGAGACAGACACCCGCTAGCCACCTTATGCAACTAGTGCATGTCAGTCGGTGGAACCTGTCTCACGTAAGCGTACGTGTAAGGTCGGTCCGGGCCACTTCATCCCATGATGCCGCCGAATCAAGATAAGACTAGTAACGACAAGTAAATTGACAAAATCGACGCCCACAACAACTTGTGTTCTACTCGTGCATAGAAACTACGCATAGACCTAGCTCATGATGCCACTGTTTGGGATCGTAGCAGAAATTAAAATTTTCTACGCATCACCAAGATCAATCTATGGAGTTTACTAGCAACGAGAGGGGAGGAGTGCATCTACATACCCTTGTAGATCGCGAGCGGAAGCGTTCAAGAGAACGGGGTTGATGGAATCGTACTCGTTGTGATCCAAATCACCGATGATCCAAGCGCCGAACGGACGGCACCTCCGCGTTCAACACACGTACGGACGGTGACGTCTCCCACGCCTTGATCCAGCAAGGAGGAGGGAGAGGTTGAGGAAGAAGGCTCCAACAGCAGCACGACGACGTGGTGGTGGTGGTGGAGTGAGAGTTCTCCGGCAGGGCTTCGCCAAGCACACGCGGAGGAGGAGAGGTGTTGGGGAGGGGAGGGGCTGCGCCTTGGATGTTGTACTGCAGCCCTCCCCTCACCCCTCTATTTATAGGGAGAAGGGGGAAGGGGGCCGGCCCCTCTAGATGAGATCTAGAGGGGGGGCGGCGGCCAAGGGGGGAGGGAGCTTGCCCCCCAAGCAAGGGGCGCCCCCCTTTAGGGTTCCCCCCAAACCCTAGGCGCATGGGCCCTAGGGGGGTTGGTGCCCAGCCCACTAAGGGCTGGGTACCTTCCACCTACAGCCCATAAGGATCTCCGGGGCAGGTGGACCCTCCCGGTGGACCCCCGGAACCCCTCCGGTGGTCCCGGTACAATACCGGTATACCCCCGAATATTTCCGGTGACCGTATGGTGACTTCCCATATATAAATCTTTACCTCCGGACCATTCCGGAACTCCTCGTGACGTCCGGGATCTCATCCGGGACTCCGAACAACATTCGGTAATCACATACAAACCTTCCTTATAACCCTAGCGTCATCGAACCTTAAGTGTGTAGACCCTACGGGTTCGGGAATCATGCAGACATGACCGAGACACCTCTCTAGCCAATAACCAATAGCGGGATCTGGATACCAATGTTGGCTCCCACATGTTCCATGATGATCTCATTGGATGAACCACGATGTCGAGGATTCAAGCAATCCCGTATACAATTCCCTTTGTCAATCGGTACTTTACTTGCCCGAGATTCGATCGTCGGTATCCCAATACCTCGTTCAATCTCGCTACCGGCAAGTCACTTTACTGGTTCCATAATGCATGATCCCGTGACTAACTACCTAGTCACATTGAGCTCATTATGATGATGCAATACCGAGTGGGACCAGAGATACCTCTTCGTCATACGGAGTGACAAATCCCAGTCTCGATCTGAGCCAACCCAACAGACACTTTCGGAGATACCTGTAGTGCACCTTTATAGCCACCCAGTTACGTTGTGACGTTTGGTACACCCAAAGAATTCCTACGGTATCCGGGAGTTGCACAATCTCATGGTCTAAGGAAATGATACTTGACATTAGAAAAGCTTTAGCAAACGAACTACACGAACTAGTGCTATGCTTAGGATTGGGTCTTGTCCATCACATCATTCTCCTAATGATGTGATCCCATTATCAATGACATCCAATGTCCATGGTCAGGAAACTGTAACCATCTATTGATCAACGAGCTAGTCAACTAGAGGCTCACTAGGGACATGTTATGGTCTATGTATTCACACATGTATTATGATTTCCGGATAACACAATTAAAGCATGAACAATAGACAATTATAATGAACAAGGAAATATAATAATAACCATTTTATTATTGCCTCTAGGGCATATTTCCAACACGGCTTACTTTGATTCGGCGGTATTGTTGGATGAAGCGGCCCGGACCGACATTACATGACCGTGTTCATGAGACTGGTTCTACCGACATGCTTCGCACACAGGTGGCTAGCGGGTGTCTGTTTCTCCAACTTTAGTTGAATCGAGTTTGACTACGGCCGGTCCTTGTTGAAGGTTAAAACAGCACACTTGACGAAAAATCGTTGTGGTTTTGATGCGTAGGTAAGAACGGTTCTTGCTAGAAGCCCATAACAGCCACATAAAACTTGCAACAACAAAGTAGAGGACGTCTAACTTGTTTTTGTAGGGCATGTTGTGATGTGATATGGTCAAGACGTGATGAGATATAAATTGTTGTATGAGATGATCATGTTTTTTAGCCGTTATCGGCAACTGGCAGGAGCCTTATGGTTGTCGCTTTAATGTATGAAATGCAATCGCCATTTAATTGCTTTACTTTATCACTAAGCGGTAGCGATAGTCGTAGAAGCAATAGTTGGTGAGATGACAACGATGCTACGATGGAGATGAAGGTGTCAAGCCGGTGACGATGGAGATCATGACGCTGCTTTGGAGATGGAGATCAAAGGCACAAGATGATGATGGCCATATCATGTCACATATTTTGATTGCATGTGATGTTTATATTTTATGCATCTTATTTTGCTTAGTACAGCGGTAGCATTGTAAGATGATCCCTCACTAAAATTTCAAGGTATGAGTGTTCTCCCCGAGTATGCACCGTTGCTACAGTTCGTCGTGCCGAGACACCACGTGATGATCGGGTGTGATAATCTCTACGTTCACATACAACAGGTGCAAGCCAGTTTTGCACGTGCAGAATACTCGGGTTAAACTTGACGAGCCTAGCATATGCAGATATGGCCTCGGAACACTGAGACCAAAAGGTCGAGCGTGAATCATATAGTAGATATGATCAACATAGTGATGTTCACCATTGAAAACTACTCCATCTCACGTGATGATCAGACATGGTTTTGTTGATATGGATCACGTGATCATTTAGATGACTAGAGGGATGTCTATCTAAGTGGGAGTTCTTAAGTAATATGATTAATTGAACTTTAATTTATCATGAACTTAGTACCTGATAGTTTTTGCATGTCTATGTTGTTGTAGATCAATGGCCCATGCTACTGTTCCTTTGAATTTTAATGTGTTCCTAGAGAAAGATAAGTTGAAAGATGATGGTAGCAATTACACGGACTGGGTCCGTAACTTGAGGATTATCCTCATTGCTGCACAGAATAATTACGTCCTGGAAGCATCTCTAGGTGCAAGACCCGCTGCAGGAGCAACTCCAGACGTTATGAACGTCTGGCAAAGCAAAGCTGATGACTACTCGATAGTTCAGTGTGCCATGCTTTATGGCTTAGAATCAGGACTTCAAAGTCGTTTTGAACGTCATGGAGCATATGAGATGTTCCAGGAGTTGAAGTTAATATTTCAAGCAAATGCCCGAATTGAGAGATATGAAGTCTCCAATAAGTTCTATAGCTGTAAGATGGAGGAGAATAGTTCTGTCAGTGAACATATACTCAGAATGTCTGCATACCACAACCACTTGACTCAACTGGGAGTCAATCTTCCTGATGATAGTGTCATTGACAGAGTTCTTCAATCACTGCCACCAAGCTACAAAAGCTTCGTGATGAACTATAATATGCAAAGGATGGATAAGACAATTCCCGAGCTCTTCGCAATGCTAAAGGCCGCGGAGGTAGAAATTAAGAAGGAGCATCAAGTGTTGATGGTTAACAAGACCACTAGTTTCAAGAAAAAGAGCAAAGGGAAGAAGGGGAACTTCAAGAAGAAAGGCAAGCAAGTTGCTGCTCAAGTGAAGAAGCCCAAGTCTGGACCTAAGCCGGAGACTGAGTGCTTCTAGTGCAAAGGCACTGGTCATTGGAAGCGGAACTGCCCCAAGTATTTGGCGGATAAGAAGGATGGCAAAGTGAAAGGTATATTTGATATACATGTCATTGATGTGTACCTTACTAATGCTCGTAGTAGCGCCTGGGTATTTGATACTGGTTTTGTTGCTCATATTTGCAACTCGAAACAGGGGCTACAGATTAAACGAAGATTGGCTAAGGACGAGGTGATGATGCGCGTGGGAAATGGTTCCAAAGTCGATGTGATCGCCGTCGGCACGCTACCTCACATCTACCGTCGGGATTAGTTTTAGACCTAAATAATTGTTATTTGGTGCCAGCGTTGAGCATGAACATTATATCTGGATCTTGTTTAATGCGAGATGGTTATTCATTTAAATCAAGAATAATGGTTGTTCTATTTATATGAGTAATATCTTTTATGGTCATGCACCCTTGATGAGTGGTCTATTTTTGTTGATTGATTGTAGTGACACACATATTCATAATATTGAAGCCAAAAGATGCAAGGTTAATAATGATAGTGCAACTTATTTGTTGCACTGCCGTTTAGGTCATATTGGTGTAAAGCGCATGAAGAAACTCCATGTTGATGGGATTTTGGAATCACTTGATTGTGAATCACTTGATGCTTGCGAACCATGCCTCATGGGCAAGATGACTAAGACTCCATTCTCCGGAACAATGGAGCGAGCAACAGACTTATTGGAAATAATACATACTGATGTATGCGACCAATGATTTTTGAGGCTCGCGGCGGGTATCATTATTTTCTGACCTTCACAGATGATTTGAGCAAATATGGGTATATCTACTTGATGAAACATAAGTCTGAAACATTTGAAAAGTTCAAAGAATTTCAGAGTGAAGTGGAAAATCATCGTAAAAAGAAAATAAAGTTTCTATGATCTGATCGTGGAGGTGAATATTTGAGTTATGAGTTTGGTCTTCATTTGAAACAATGTGGAATAGTTTCGCAACTCACGCCACCTGGAACACCACAACGTAATGGTGTGTCCGAATGTCGTAACCGTATTTATTAGATATGGTGCGATCTATGATGTCTCTTACTGATTTACTGCTATCGTTTTGGGGTTATGCTTTAGAGACGGCTACATTCATGTTAAATAGGGCACCATCTAAATCCATTGAGACGATACCATATGAACTGTGGTTTGGCAAGAAACCTAAGCTGTCGTTTCTTAAAGTTTGGGGCTACGATCTTATGTGAAAAAGCTTCAACCTGATAAGCTCGAACCCAAATCGGAGAAATGTGTCTTCATAGGATACCCAAAGGAGACTGTTGGGTACACCTTCTATCACAGATCTGAAGGCAAGATATTTGTTGCTATGAATGGATCCTTTCTAGAGAAGGAGTTTCTCTCGAAAGAAGTGAGTGGGAGGAAAGTAGAACTTGATGAGGTAATTGTACCTTCTCCCGAATTGGAAAGTAGTTCATCACAGAAATCAGTTCCAGTGATGCCTACACCAATTAGTGAGGAAACTAATGATGATGATCATGAAACTTCAGATCAAGTTACTACCGAACCTCGTAGGTCAACCAGAGCACGATCCGCACCAGAGTGGTACGGTAATCCTGTTCTGGAAGTCATGTTACTAGACCATGATGAACCTACGAACTATGAGGAAACGATGATGAGCCCAGTTTCCGCGAAATGGCTTGAGGCCATGAAATCTGAGATGGGATCCATGTACGAAAACAAAGTGTGGACTTTGGTTGACTTGCCCGATGATCGACAAGACATAGAGAATAAATGGATCTTCAAGAAGAAGACTGACGCTGACGGTAATGTTACTGTCTACAAAGCTCGACTTGTTGCGAAAGGTTTTTGACAAGTTCGAGTTGACTATGATGAGACTTTCTCACCCGTAGCGATGCTTAAGTCTGTCCGAATCATGTTAGCAATTGCCGCATTTTATGATTATGAAATTTGGCAAATGGATGTCAAAACTGCATTCCTTAATGGATATCTTAAAGAAGAACTATATATGATGCAAACAGAAGGTTTTGTCGATCCTAAAGGTGCTAACAAAGTGTGCAAGCTCCAGCGATCCATTTATGGACTGGTGTAATCCTCTCGGAGTTGGAATATACGCTTTGATAGTGTGATCAAAGCATATGGTTTTATACAGACTTTTGGAGAAGCCTGTATTTACAAGAAAGTGAGTGGGAGCTCTGTAGCATTTCTGATATTATACGTGGATGACATATTGTTGATCGGAAATGATATAGAATTTCTGGATAGCATAAAAGGATACTTGAATAAGAATTTTTCAATGAAAGACCTCGGTGAAGCTGCTTATATATTGGGCATCAAGATCTAAAGTGATAGATCAAGACGCTTAATTGGACTTTCACAAAGCACATACCTTGATAAAGTTTTGAAGAAGTTTAAAATGGATCAGTCAAAGAAAGGGTTCTTGCCTGTGTTACAAGGTGTGAAGTTGAGTCAGACTCAATGCTTAGGATGACAATGGGTAGGGTATGGGCAGGTTAGAGCAATATCATACCCATACCCATATAGTTAGTGGGTACAAAATTCTACCCATACCCGTACCGATGGGTATGAAACTTTACCCATACCCATACCCGACGGGTACCTGTACCCATTGAGTACCAAGCGGGTAGAACAAATAGTACACAAGTTGTTCACAATTTTACGCTCATTGATAGCATATTTGACAAAAAAAATCAATTATCTCAGCTCAGTAATATTTAGATGAGTAAATGACCACTATAAAAATTTGGAATCACAACATACTCTTAAATGAATAGGAGTAGGCGAGTCAGATGACAAATTAATGACTAATTGATGACAACTTAATATTAGTTCACAAACAGGTAGGGTATGGGTATACCCGCGGGTACAAGGCTATACCCGTACCCTACCCATGACTTAACGGGTAGGTTATGGGTACTACCCGTGGGTATAAAAGCGTGCCCATACCCTACCCATGCGGGTATGGTACCCGCGGGTACCCGTACCCATGGGTAAAATTGCCATCCTTACTCAATGCCCGACCACTACAGAAGAGACAGAGAAAATGAAAGTCATTCCCTATGCCTCAGCCATAGGTTCTATCATGTATGCAATGCTGTGTACCAGACCTGTTGTGTGCCTTGCTATAAGTTTAGCAGGGAGGTACCAAAGTAATCCAGGAGTGGATCATTGGACAGCGGTCAAGAACATTCTGAAATACCTGAAAAGGACTAAGGATATGTTTCTCGTTTATGGAGGTGACAAAGAGCTCGTCGTAAATGGTTACGTCGATGCAAGCTTTGACTCTGATCTGGATGACTCTAAGTTGCAAACTGGATACGTATTTATATTGAATGGTGGAGCTGTCAGTTGGTGCAGTTCCAGCCAGAGTGTCGTGGCGGGATCTACGTGTGAAGCGGAGTACATAGCTGCTTCGGAAGCAGCAAATGGAGGAGTCTGGATGAATGAGTTCATATCCGATCTAGGTGTAATACCTAGTGCATCGGGTCCAATGAAAATCTTTTGTGACAATACTGGAGCAATAGCCTTGGCAAAGGAATCTAGATTTCACAAGAGAACCAAGCACATCAAGAGACGCTTCAATTCCATCCGTGATCTAGTCAAGGAGGGAGACATAGAAGTTTGCTAAATACATACGGATCTGAATGTTGCAGACCCATTGACTAAGCCTCTTCCACGAGCAAAACATGATCAGCACCAAGACTCCATGGGTGTTATAACCATTACTATATAAACTATATTAATGACTCTAGTGCAAGTGGGAGACTGAAGGAAATATGCCCTAGAGCCAATACTAAAGTTGTTATTTATATGGGGACTGCTACGCGTCGGCCGGGGTATCATTTTAAAAGATCCGCCGCCGCGCGAGCCGTCTGACTCGGCACAATCTTGATTGAATGTTTTCCTCTAGTTTGCAACAGAGACCTTGTTGCGGAAACATTTCGTGACAAAGAATGGGTTGCAGACTATTATTTTTGTAACATAGGTTGTGTTGCAGATTTTTTTTTGCAACAAAGATCTTGTTGCGGGATTTTTACATTTCTTTCCAATAGAGGTCTTGTTACAGAAAACATTTGTAACGAAGGTTGTGTTGTAGATTTCTTTTTTGCAACAAAGATAATGTTGCGGACTTGTTTTGCAACAGATATTATGTTACAGAAATTTTTAGTCCGCATCATCGCACCGTTGTGGTGCCACTGCAAGATTCCCTATGTTTCAGAAACATGGACGATGTTGCAAAATCCTAATACATACAGTGGGTGGCTTGGCTTCCGATGACGGCGGACGCGAGGCGTAGAATCTGTACGTACACGTGGACTGTTTGACCAAAAGTGATCCAATGGCTCCGCACATGGCAGATGGGAGAGCACGATCGGCCGGCTGAAAGATAACGTTTCCCTATTTATATTTCCTTATATCATGATAAATGTTTATTATTCATGCTAGAATTGTATTAACCGGAAACTTAGTACATGTGTGAATACATAGACAAACAGAGTGTCCCTAATATGCCTCTACTTGACTAGCTCGTTAATCAAAGATGGTTAGGTTTCCTAGCCATGGGACGTGTGTTGTCATTTGATGAACAGAATCACATCATTAGAGAATGATGTGATGGACAAGAACCATCCGTTAGCTTAGCATAATGATCGATTAGTTTTATTGCTATTGCTTTCTTCATGACTTATACATGTTCCTCTGACTATGAGATTATGCAACTCCCGAATACCGGAGGAACACCTTGTGTGCTATCAAACGTCACAATGTAATTGGGTGATTATAAAGATGCTCTACAGGTGTCTCCGAAGGTGTTTGTTGGGTTGGCAAAGCTCAAGAATAGGATTTGTCAATCCGTGTATCGGAGAGGTATCTCTGGGCCCTCTCGGTAATGCACATCACTATAAGCCTTCCAAGCAATGTAACTAAGGAGTTAGTTGCGGGATGATGCATTACAGAACGAGTAAAGAGACTTGCCGATAACGAGATTGAACTAGGTATTATGATACCAACGATAGAATCTCGGGCAAGTAACATACCGATGACAAAGGGAACAACGTATGTTGTTATGCGGTTTGACCGATAAAGATCTTCGTAGAATATGTAGGAACCAATATGAGCATCCAGGTTCCGCTATTTGTTATTGACCGGAGATGTGTCTCGGTCATGTCTACATAGTTCTCGAACCCGTAGGGTCCGCACGCTTAACGTTCGATGACGATTTGTATTATGAGTTATGTGATTTGATTACCAAAGTTTGTTCGAAGTCCTGGATGAGACCACGAACATGACGAGGAGTCTCGAAATGGTCGAGAGGTAAAGATTGATATATTGGAAGGTTATATTCGGACACTGGAATGTTCCGGAATGATTCGGATATCTTTCGGAGTACCGGGAGGTTACTGGAACCCCCCCGGGGAAGTAGTGGGCCTTCATGGGCCTTAGTTGAAAGGAGAGGAGGGCCGCAAGGGAGGCCGCCCCCCATGGCAAGTTCGAATTGGACTAGGGAGGGGGCGGCGCCCCCCCTCTTTCCTTCTCCCTTTCCTCCTCCTTCCCTCTCTCCCTCTCTTGGAAAGGAAGGGGACTCCAACTAGGATTGGGAATCCTAGTTGGACTCCCCTATGGCGCGCACCTCCTAGGCCGCCGGCCTCCTCCTCACCTCCTTTATATATGGGGGGAGGGGGGCACCCCAAAGGCACAACAAGTCTTCTCTTAGCCATGTGCGGTGCCCCCTCCATAGTTTAACACCTCGGTCATATCGTCGTAGTGCTTAGGCGAAGCCCTGCGCCGGTAACTTCATCATCACCGTCGCCACGCCATCGTGCTGACGGAACTCTCCCTTGTCCTCAACTGGATCAAGAGCTCAAGGGACGTCATCATGCCGAACGTGTGCTGAACACGGAGGTGCCGTATGTTTGGTACTTGGATCGGTTGAATCGTGAAGACGTTCGACTACATCAACCGCGTTACTAAACGCTTCCGCTTTTGGTCTATGAGGGTACATGGACACACTCTCCCGTCTCGTTGTTATGCATCTCCTAGATAGATCTTGTGTGATTGTAGGATTTTTTTTGAAATACTACGTTCCCCAACAACAGCGTGGGGAAGCGGAGGCGCCCACGTCCCATCAATCACCATACGTCAACCAAGGCCACAGGCGGTTGGGGCCTGCGACACTTCGCACTTGCCCTTTGGCTTCGCCTCAAAGCCAAGCTCAAGCACACCTTGGGCCTGGGGGCTACTGTCAGTGTTCTGGGAGCGGGGGTACCCAGACTTACCTGCCTACGGCCCGGTACGGCCCAGCTTCAACAACAACAACCCAAGACCCTCGTGAGGGGCCAAGCCTCACGAGGCGGGCGACACCAAGACCTCCCTGGGGGGCAGCCTCCCCAGGCTGGCTCCCGAGGAGCGGAGATATCTATGCAAGTTGCACCTCGCGAGGTTCATATGACGTGAGCTGTGACGACCAAGGCCAGGCGGGCGCCAGTGGGCGCAGTGTACCAGTTTCCACTTTGGTGCCTGGGAGGCAAGCGCAGGCGCGGAGTCCCGAGGAATCAAGCAAAGGTTTCTGTTTCGGTGCAACAAGACCAAGACCGCCAGGACGGTAGGACGAAGGTCATCGCAGAGCCCACTGCGGCGTCACCACCAGACGCCTTTGCAGGCGGAGACTACTTTTGTCAGGATAACTTGTACTAGTTGTCTCCCTTTGAATTTGGCCGTTGTGGGATCCCTTCCCACTTTAAATTTGGGATGAGGACCAAGTCCACTATAAATAGGACCTAGCCACCACTATAGAGGGGGACGGATCATTTAGACCACCCTCACACTACCCTCACACCACCAGCTCATCGAGCACAAGAACACCTCACCTCCTGAGGCTGTTCCACCACTGTACTAGTTCATCCAGCCCCTGGAGGCAATCCACCACAAAGCTGGAGTAGGGTATTACACCGCAAGGTGGCCCGAACCAGGATAAACTGTTGTGTCTCTTGTTCATTGGGTTCGTCTAGCTAGGCCGTGGATTCGGTGAGCAGGCAGACTGGGGAGGACGAGTTCTTTGCACGCACCCCAGAGTTCGAACCTCTCAAGGGTCTGTGGAACCCTGAATCCGACACCCATTTATTATTTTCAAACTTGAGCAAATTAGTTGAAGTTGGACAAGGAAGACAACGTAATGAGTTATGTTTGGGTATATTTGTATAGAACTCATATTGTTATGGATCCTCTAACATGTGGTGCTTGCTTAGGATCTTTTGCTAGCCAAAATTTTGTACTAAGTAGAGATACTACTTGTGCATCCAAAACCCTTAAACTCTGTTTCATGCCATGAGTGTCCACCATATCTGTTGGGTAACGTAGTAATAATTCAAAATTTTCCTACATGTCACCAAGATCAATCTAGGAGATGCTAGCAACGAGAGAGAGAGAGAGAGAGAGAGAGAGTATCTTCATACGCTTGAAGATCACTAAGCGGAAGCGTGACAAGAATGCGGTTGATGGAGTCGTACTCGCGGCGATTCAAATCGCGGAAGATCCGATCCAATCGCCGAACGGATGGCGCCTCTGTGTTCAAAACACGTACAGCCCGGGGACGTCTCCTCCTTCTTGATCCAGCAAGGGGAGAGGAGAAGTGGAGGGATAACTCTGGCAACACGACGGCGTGGTGGTGGAGCTCGTGGTTCTCCGGTAGAGCTTCGCTAAGCACTCACTACGGAGGAGGAGGAGGAGTTGGAGGGGGGAGAGGGCTGCTCTAGGGGAAGGGGTGCAGCTGCCCTCCCACCCCCTCACTATATATAGGGGGAAGGGGAGAGGAGAAGTGGAGGGAGAACTCCGGCAACACTTCAACGTGGTGGTGGAGCTCGTGGTTCTCCGGTAGAGCTTCGCTAAGCACTACGGAGGAGGAGGAGGAGTTGGAGGGGGGGGGCTGCGCCAGGGGAAGGGTTGCAGCTGCCCTCCCACCCCCTCACTATATATAGGGGGAAGGGGAGAGGGGTCCGGCCCCTAGATCCATCTAGATGGGGGGGGGCGACCAGGGGGGAAACTTGCCCCCCAAGCAGGTGGGAGGCGCCCCCACCCCTAGGGTTTCCAACCCTAGGCACCTTGGGCCCTTGAGGGGGGTGCACCAGCCCAATAAGGGGCTGGTCCCCACCCATATTCAGCCCACTAAGCCCTCCGGGGCAGGTGGCCCTACCCGGTGGACCCCCGGACACCTTTCGGTGGTCCCGGTACAATACCGATCACCCCCAAAACTTTCCGGTGACTGAAACTGGACTTCCCATATATAACTCTCTACCTCCGGACCATTCTAGAACTCAATGTGATGTCCGGGATCTCATACGGGACTCTGAACAACCTTCGATAACCACGTACAATTTCCCATTACAACTCTAGAGTCACCGAACCTTAAGTGTGTAGACCCAACGGGTTCGGGAACCATGCAGACATGACCGAGACATCTCTCCTACCAATAACCAATAGCGGGATCTGGATACCCATATTGGCTCCCACATGTTCCATGATGATCTCATCGGACGAACCACGATGTCGGGGATTCAATCAATCCCATATACAATTCCCTTTGTACATCGGTATGTTACTTGCCCGAGATTCGATCGTCGGTATCCCCATACCTCGTTCAATCTCGTCACCGGCAAGTCTCTTTACTCGTTCCGTAATGCATGATCCCGTGGCTAACTCCTTAGTCACATTGAGCTCATTATGATGATGCATTACTGAGTGGGCCCAGAGATACCTCTCCGCCATACGGAGTGACAAATCCCAGTCTCGGTTCGTGCCAACCCAACAGACACTTTGGGAGATACCTGTAGTGCACCTTTATGGTCACCCAGTTACGTTGTGATGTTTGATACACCCAAAGCATTCCTACGGCATACGGGAGTTGCACAATCTCATGGTCTAAGGAAAAGATACTTGACATTAGAAAAGCTCTAGCAAACGAACTACACGATCTTGTGCTATGCTCAGGATTGGGTCTTGTCCATCACATCATTCTCCTAATGATGTGATCCCGTTATCAACGACATCCAATGTCCATGGTCAGGAAACCACAACCATCTATTGATCAACAAGCTAGTCAACTAGAGGCTCACTAGGGACATGTTGTGGTCTATGTATTCACACATGTATTATGGTTTCCGGTTAATACAATTATAGCATGAAGACAATTATCATGAACAAGGAAATATAATAATAACCATTTTATTATTGCCTCTAGGGCATATTTCCAACAGTCTCCCACTTGCACTAGACTCAATAATCTAGTCACATTGTGATGAATCAAACGCCCATAGAGTTCTGGTGCTGATCAGGTTTTGCTCGTGGAAGAGGTTTAGTCAACGGATCTGCGACATTCAGATCCGTATGTACTTTACAAATATCTATGTCTCCATCTTGAGTATATTCACGAATGGAGTTGAAGCGGCGCTTGATGTGCTTGGTCTTCTTGTGAAACCTGGGCTCCTTGGCAATGGCAATAGGTCCAGTGTTGTCACAGAAGAGAGTCATCGAGCCCGGCGCATTGGGAATCACTCCTAGGTCGGTGATAAACTCCTTCATCCAGACTCCTTCCCGCGCTACTTCCAAGCAGCTATGTACTCCGCTTCACATGTAGATCCCGCCACGACCCTTTGCTTGCAACTGCACTAGCTGACCGCCCCACCATCCAAAATATACACGTATCCGGTTTGTGACTTGGAGTCATCCAGATATGTGTCAAAGCTAGCGTCGACGTAACCCTTTACGACGAGCTCTTCGGCACCTCCATAAACGAGAAACATATCCTTAGTCCTTTTCAGGTACTTCAGGATATTCTTGACCGCTGTCCAGTGTTCCATACCGGGATCACTTTGGTACCTCCCTACCAAACTTATGGCAAGGTTCAGATCAGGTCTGGTACACAACATGGCATACGTAATAGAGCCTATGGCCGAGGCATAGGGGATGCCACTCATCTTTTCTCTTTCTTCTGCCAAGGTCAGGCGTTGAGCTACGCTCAATCTCACACCTTGCAATACAGGCAAGAACCCCTTCTTGGACTGATCTATATTGAACTTCTTCAATATCTTGTCAAGGTATGTGCTTTGTGAAAGACCAACGAGGCGTCTCGATCTATCTCTATAGATCTTGATGCCTAATATGTAAGCAGCTTCTCCAAGGTCCTTCATTGAAAAACACTTATTCAAGTAGGCCTTTATGCTTTCCAAAATTTCTATATCATTTCCCATCAACAGTATGTCATCCACATATAATATGAGAAATGGTACAGAGCTCCCACTCACTTTCTTGTAAATACAGGCTTCTCCATAAGTCTGTATAAACCCAAACGCTTTGATCATTTCGTCAAAGCGAATGTTCCAACTCTGAGATGCTTGCACCAGCCCATAGATGGAGCGCTCGAGCTTGCATACCTTGTCAGCATTCTTAGGATCGACAAAACCTTCCGGCTACATCATATACAATTCTTCCTTAAGGAAACCGTTAAGGAATGCCGTTTTGACGTCCATTTGCCAGACATGAGTCGGACGGACTTCAGGTTCGCTACGGGTGAGAAGGTCTCATCGTAGTCGACCCCTTGAACTTGTCGATAACCCTTAGTGGCAAGCCGAGCCTTATAGACGGCCACATTACCATCCGTGCCAGTCTTCTTCTTAAAGATCCACTTATTCTCTATGGCTTGCCGATCATCGGGCAAGTCCACGAAAGTCCATACTTTGTTTTCATACATGGATCCTATCTCGGATTTCATGGATTCAAGCCATTTGTTGGAATTCGGGCCCGCCATCACTTCTTCATAGTTCGAAGGTTCACCGTTGTCTAACAACATGATTTCCAGGATAGGGTTGCCGTACCACTCTGGTGCGGAATGTGTCCACGTGAACCTACGAAGTTCAATAGCAACTTGACCTAAAGTTTCATCATCATCATCATTAACTTCCTCTCTAGTCGGTGCAGGCACCACAGAAACATTTTCTTGTGCTGCGCTACTTTCTGGTTCGAGAGGGGTCATCTCATCAAGTTCCACTTTCCTCCCACTTACTTCTTTCGAGAGAAACTCTTTCTCCAGAAAGGACCCGTTCTTGGCAACGAAGATCTTGCCTTCGGATCTGAGGTAGAAGGTATACCCAATGGTTTCCTTAGGGTATCCTATGAAGACGCATTTTTCCGACTTGGGTTCGAGCTTTTCAGGTTGAAGTTTCTTGACATAAGCATCGCATCCCCAAACTTTAAGAAACGACAGCTTAGGTTTCTTTCCAAACCATAATTCATACGGTGTCGTCTCAACGGATTTCGACGGAGCCCTATTTAAAGTGAATGCGGCAGTCTCTAAAGCATAACCCCAGAATGATAGCGGTAGATCGGTAAGAGACATCATAGATCGCACCATATCCAATAGAGTGCGATTACGATGTTCGGACACACCATTACGCTGAGGTGTTCCAGGCGGCGTGAGTTGTGAAACAATTCCACATTTCCTTAAGTGTGTGCCAAATTCGTGACTCAAATATTCCCCTCCATGATTTGATCGTAAGAACTTTATTTTCCTGTCACGTTGATTCTCAACCTCACTCTAAAATTCCTTGAACTTTTCAAAGGTCTCAGACTTGTGTTTCATTAAGTAGACATACCCATATCTACTCAAGTCATCAGTGAGGGTGAGAACATAACGATAGCCACCGGGAGCCTCAACGCTCATTGGACCGCACACATCAGTATGTATGATTTCCAATAAGTTGGTTGCTCGCTCCACTGTTCCGGAGAACGGAGTCTTGGTCATTTTGCCCATGAGGCATGGTTCGCATGTGTCAAATGATTCATAATCAAGAGACTCCAAAAGTCAATCTGCATGGAGTTTCTTCATGCGTTTGACACCAATGTGACCAAGGCGGCACTGCCACGAGTATGTGGGACTATCATTATCAACCTTACATCTTTTGGCATTCACACTATGAATATGTGTAATATCACGTTCGCGATTCAATAAAAATAAACCATTGACCAGCGGGGCATGACCATAAAACATATCTCTCATATAAATAGAACAACCATTATTCTCGGATTTAAATGAGTAGCCATCTCACATTAAACGAGATCCAGATACAATGTTCATGCTCAAAGCTGGCACTAAATAACAATTATCGAGGTTTAAAACTAATCCAGAAGGTAGATGTAGAGGTAGCGTGCTGACGGCGATCACATCGACCTTGGAACCATTCCCGACGCGCATCGTCACCTCGTCCTTCGCCAATCTCCGCTTATTCCGCAGCTCCTGTTTTGAGTTACAAATGTGAGCAACCGCACTGGTATCAAATACCCAGGAGCTACTACGAGCGCTGGTAAGGTACACATCAATAACATGTATATCATATATACCTTTGGCGTTGCCGGCCTTCTTATCTGCTAAGTACTTGGGGCAGTTCCGCTTCCAGTGACCATTTCCCTTGCAATAAAAGCACTCAGTCTCAGGATTGGGTCCATTCTTTGGCTTCTTCCCGGCAACTGACTTACTGGGCGCAGCAACACCCTTGCCATCCTTCTTGAAGTTCTTCTTACCCTTGTCTTTCTTGAAACTAGTGGTCTTATTCACCATCAACACTTGATGTTCCTTTTTGATCTCCACCTCCACTGATTTCAGCATCGAATATAACTCAGGAATAGACTTCTCCATCCCTTGCATATTGTAGTTCATCACAAAGATCTTGTAGCTAGGTGGAAGCGACTGGAGGATTCTGTCAATGACCGAGTCATCTGGAATATTAACTCTCAGCTAAGACAAGTGGTTGTGCAACCCAGACATTTTGTGTATATGCTCGCTGACAGAACTGTTTTCCTCCATCTTACAACTGTAGAACTTGTCGGAGACTTTAGATCTCTCGACCCGGGCATGAGCTTGGAAAACCACTTTCAGCTCTTGGAACATCTCATATGCTCCGTGTTGCTCAAAACGCTTTTGGAGCCCTGATTATAAGCTGTAAAGCATGCCATACTGAACCAGGGAGTAATCATCACTACGCGACTGCCAGGCATTCATAACGTCTTGAGTTGCTGGGAAAATGGGTGCGTCACCTAGCAGTGCTTCAAGGAAATATGCTTTCTTGGAAGCTATGAGGATGATCCTCAAGTTACGGACCTAGTCCGTATAGTTGCTTCCATCGTCTTTCAGCTTGGTTTTATCTAGGAACGCGTTGAAATTGAGGGCAACATTAGCGTGGGCCATTGGATCTACAAGATAGATTGTAAAGACAATTTTTAGACTAAGTTCATGATAATTAAGTTCATCTAATCAAATTATTTAATGAACTCCCACTCAGATAGACATTCCTCTGGTCATCTAAGTGATACATGATCCAAATCGACTAGGCCGTGTGCGATCATCACGTGAGACGGACTGGTCATGAATGGTGAACATCTCCATGTTGATCACATCTACTATACGACTCATGTTCGACCTTTCAGTCTCTCGTGTTCTGAGGCCATGTCTATACATGCTAGGCTCGTCAAGTCAACCTAAGTGTTTCGCATGTGTAAATCTGACTTACACCCGTTATACTTAATATCCCCAACACGTGGTGCTTCGAAACAACGAACCTTCGCAACGGTGCACACTTTAGGGGAACACATTTCTTGATATTTTAGTGAGGGATCATCTTATTTATGCTACCGTCGTTCTAACCAAATAAGATGTAAACATGATAAACATCACATCCAAATCATAAAGTGACATGATATGGCCAATATCATCTTGTGCCTTTCATCTCCATCTTCGAGACGTGGCATGATCACCATCGTCACCGGCATGACACCATGATCTCCATAATCATGATCTCTGTCATCGTATCTTCATGAAGTTGTCTCGCCAACTATTACGTCTACTACTATGGCTAACGGTTAGGAATAAAGTAAAGTAATTACATGGCGTTTATATTGACTCGGAGGTCATACAATAAATTAAGACAACTCATATGGCTCCTGCCGGTTGTCATACTCATCGACATGCAAGTCGTGATTCCTATTACAAGAACATGATCAATCGCATACATCACATATATAATTCATCACATCCTTTTGGCCATATCACATCACATAGCATACCCTGCAAAAACAAGTTAGACGTCCTCTAATTGTTGTTGCATGTTTTACGTGGCTGCTATGGGTTTCTAGCAAGAACCTTTCTTACCTACGCAAAAGCCACAACGGTGATATGCTAATTGCTATTTACCCTTCATAAGGACCCTCTTCATCGAATCCGATCCGACTAAAGTGGGAGAGACAGACACCCGCTAGCCACCTTATGCAACAAGTGTATGTCAGTCGGTGGAACTTGTCTCACGTAAGCGTACGTGTAAGGTCGGTCTGGGCCCCGCTACATCCCACAATGCCGCCGAATCAAGATAGGACTAGTAAAGGCAAGCAAATTGACCAAATCATCGCCCACAACTACTTGTGTTCTACTCGTGCATAAAATCTACGCATATACCTAACTCATGATGCCACTTTTGGGTAACGTAGTAATAATTCAAAATTTTCCTACGTGTCACCAAGATCAATCTAGGAGATGCTAGCAATGAGAGAGATAGAGAGAGTTTATCTTCATACCCTTGAAGATCACTAAGCGGAAGCGTTACAAGAATGCGGTTGATGGAGTCGTACTTGCGGTGATTCAAATCGCGGAAGATCTGATCCAAGCACCGAACGGACGACGCCTCTGCATTCAACACATGTACAGCCCGGGGACGTCTCCTCCTTCTTGATCTAGCAAGGGGAGAGGAGAAGTTGAGGGAGAACTCCGGCAACACGACGGTGTGGTGGTGGAGCTCGTGGTTCTCCGGCAGAGCTTCCCTAAGCACTACGGAGGAGGAGCAGTTGGGGTGGGGGGGGGAAGGTCTGCACCAGGGGAAGGGGTGCGACTGCCCTCCCACCCCCTCACTCTATATAGGGGGAAGGGAGAGGGGGCCGGCCCCCTAGATCCATCTAGATGGGGGGGGCGGCCAGGGGGGGAACTTGCCCCCCAAGAAGGTGGGAGGCGCCCCCACCCCTAGGGTTTCCAACCCTAGGCGCCTTGAGCCCTTGGGGGTGCACTAGCCCACTAAGGGGCTGGTCCCCACCCATATCTAGTCCACTAAGCCCTCTGGGGCAGGTGGCCCTACCCGGTGGACCTCCGGACACCTTTCGGTGGTCCCGGTACAATACCAATCACCCCCAAACTTTCCAACGACTGAAACTGGACTTCCCATATATAAATCTTTACCTTCGGACCATTCCGGAACTCCTTGTGACGTACGGGATCTCATCCGGGACTCCGTACAACCTTCGGTAACCACATACAATTTCCCATTACAACTCTAGCGTCACCGAACCTTAAGTGTGTAGACCCTACGGGTTCGGGAACCATGCCGACGTGACTGAGACACCTCTCCGGCCAATAACCAATAGCAGGATCTGGATACCCATATTGGGTCCCACATGTTCCATGATGATCTCATCAGACGAACCATGATGTCGGGGATTCAATCAATCCCGTACACAATTCTCTTTGTCCATCGGTATGTTACTTGCCCGAGATTCGATCGTCGGTATCCCCATACCTCGTTCAATCTCGTTACCGGAAAGTCTCTTTACTCGTTCCATAACGCATGATCCCGTGGCTAACTCCTTAGTCACAGTGAGCTCATTATGATGATGCATTACTGAGTGGGCCCAGAGATACCTCTCTGGCATACGGAGTGACAAATCCCAGTCTCGATTCGTGCCAACCCAACAGATGCTTTCGGAGATACCTGTAGTGCACCTTTATGGTCACCCAGTTATGTTGTGACGTTTGATACACCCAAAGCATTCCTACATCATCCGGGAGTTGCACAATCTCATGGTTTAAGGAAAAGATACTTGACATTAGAAAAGCTCTAGCAAACAAACTACACGATCTTGTGCTATGCTTAGGATTGGGTCTTGTCCATCACATCATTCTCCTAATGATGTGATCACGTTATCAACGACAACCAATGTCCATTGTCAGGAAACCACAACCATCTATGGATCAACGAGCTAGTCAACTAGCGGCTCACTAGGGACATGTTGTGGTCTATGTATTCACACATGTATTATGGTTTCCGGTTAATACAATTGTAGCATGAACAATAGACAATTATCATGAACAAGGAAATATAATAATGACCATTTTATTATTGCCTCTAGGGCATATTTCCAACAATATCTACCTATGGATTGAATAAGGTCATTCAAGTAAGTTGTCATCGGTGCAAAAAGCAATAAAAATTGCTCCTAAATATGTATGATCTTTTATTGTAAGGGAAAATAAGCGTTGCACGAACTTGTGATGGTACAGAAATAAAAGTGACGAACTGCGTAATAAATGTTTCTATCACAAAGGGCAATACAACGTGACGTTCCTTTGTATTAAGGGTTTGCACATCCAAAATTAAAAAGCGCATGACAACCTCTGCTTCCCTCTGCGAAGGGCCTATCTTTTACTTTCATGTATTTACTTTTATGCAAGAGTCAGTAGTATTCCTTCTTATTTCAACCTCAATTATTCTTTAGTTGGGCATCATGTGCTGGGGAAATATCCAAGCATATATGCTATTCAAATATATTTGATCATGAATTATTATTGTTGACAATTATCTATATGATAAGTAAGTTGGGAGGTGAAACATTAAGCCCCTATCTTTCTCTGTGTTCGACGGATGCTATTTGTCCTAAAAATATGCTTTGAGTGTTAGCAATCATGGAAGACTATATGATAGTTGAATATGTGGAATTTGCTAAATCAAAGCTCTTACATAGACCCTTCCTGAAAGTAAGATGAATTGCAATTGTTTGGTGATTGAGAACGTAGTCTGTTAGTTTTCAAGAAACTTTATGGTCCATACTTTAACATGTGAATAGCTTGTTACTCGATCATGAGAAGTTTTATGAGATGAGCTATTGTTTATGATATATAATGATGATAGAAAACGTGTTTGGGACTATCATTGATCAAACTTATGCACTATGCTAGCATTCACACTTCATAAATTATTTATTTTATCATTTACCTACTCGAGGACAAGCAGGAATCAATCTTGGGGATGCCGATACTTCTTGAACGTATCTATAATTTATGAATTATTCATGACATGTTTACAACAATTTTATATGGTTTTGGTATGATTTGATTAGAACTAACCCATACTGACGTTGTTTTCAGCAGAACTACCGTAGTGTCGAAAGTTTTCGGAATGGGTTGAAAATTTACGATGATTTTTTAGGGACCAAAAGAGACCCCCGAGGCATTGGAGTTGGGCCAGAAGAGTCCCGAGGCGACGGCAAGGTAGGGGGTGCACCCTACCCCCCGGGAGGGTGTTCCTGTCTTGCCGCTGCCTCGTGGACCCCTTGACGTGAGACCGACGCCAAAAATTCCTATAAATACCAAAACCCCTAGAAAGAAACCTAGATCGGGAGTTCCGCCGCCCCAAGCCTCTGTAGCCACGAAAAATCAATGTATGCCCTCTCCGGCACCCTGCCGGAGGGGGCCATCATCACCGAAGGCCATAGAGGAGGATCCCGGAGGGGGCCATAATCACCATGGAGGCCAAGGACCAGAGGAAGAACCTCTCCCCATCTAGGGGGAGGCCATGGAGGAGGAAGCACAAGGGGGAGACTCTCCCCCCTCTCTCTCGGTGGCGCCGGAGTGCCACCGGGGGAACCATCGCCACGGTGATCGTCTTCATCAACATCACCTTCTTCATCACTGTCCTCATCTCTTTTACGCGCTCCACTCCCCTGCACGCCGCTATAATCTCCTACTTGAACATGGTGCTTTATGCACAAATATTATGATCCAATGATGTGTTGCCATCCTATGATGTTTTGAATAGATTTCCTTTGTCTTTTGGGTTGATTGATGATCTAGATTGGTTTGAGTTGTATGTTTTGTTTTGGTGCTTTCCTATAGTGCCTTCCATGCCGCGCACACGTGAAGGATTCCCGCTGTAGGGTGTTGCAATAAGTTCATGATTCACTTATAGTGGGTTGCTTGAGTGACAGAAGCATAAATCCGAGTAAGGGGGTTGTTGCGTATGGGATAAAGGGGACTTGATACTTTAATGCTATGGTTGGGTTTTAAGTTAATGATCTTTAGTAGTTGCAGATGCTTGCTAGAGTTCCAATCATAAGTGCATATGATCCAAGTAGAGAAAGTATGTTAGCTTATGCCTCTCCCTCATATAAAATTGCAACAACGACTACCGATCTTGTTAACAATTGCCTAGGATAATTCCACACACCGTTCCATCATTATTCCACACTCTCTATTTATAATATATAGTAATATATTCTAAATTTATGTTAACATCACCAATTTTTATATTTTAGTTCTCTGATATCATGCAAAGCTATCTTCTTCATACCCACAACTTAATTTTATTTCTCGTTTCTAGATGGAAGCAAACGTTCGGTGTATGTAGAGTTGTATCCGTGGCAGATAGGACTTGAGAGAATATTGATCTTACCTTTAGCTCCTTGTGGGTTCAACACTCCATACTTATCACTTCCACCTTTGGAAATTTCTACGATGATTCCTTGCACTTGGGGATTATCAGCCACTTCCTATTCTGTATCGCCCATGGGAAGATATTAGTATGGACTTTGTGCTTGGTTTGCCTAGAACTCAAAATGGAAAGGATTCCGTTTTTGTTGTTGTGGACCGTTTCTCTAAGATAGCACTTTTTATTGCATGCAACAAGATAGACGATTCTTCACATGTTGCCAATCTCTTTTGTAGGGAAATCTTGGATCTACATGGAGTGCCCAATACTATCGTGTTGGACCGTGACGTCAAGTAACTAAGCTACTTTTGGACGACGCTATGCGCGAAGCTCGGAATCAAGCTCCTATTCTCCTCGGCATACCATCCACAAATCGACGGCCAAACGAAGGTCACGAACCAGACGCTATCTACCCTCCTATGTGTGTTGATAAAGAATGCCATCAAGGAGTGGGAAGAGTGTTTACCCATCGCCTAGTATGCCTACAATCGAGCAAGACACTCTACTACCGGCAAGTCCCCCTTCGAGGTCATCTACGGCTTCAACCCATTGTCCCCATTGGACATTCTACCGCTAGCACTACAAGAGTGCATCAACATGGATGCGAGTGCACGAGTAAGCTATCTCAAAAAGGTGCATGAAGATACAAGACACACCATCGGACGCCAAGTACAACACCTCGCAACGAAGATCAACACTAACAAGAACCCCATGATATTAAACACTGGAGATCTTGTGTGGCTACACCTTCGCAAGGACCGCTTCCCCAACGAATGAAATCCAAGCTTCTACCTCGAGCCGACGGACCCTTCAAGGTACTAGCACGCTACAACAACAACGCTTACAAGATCGACATCCCACGTGACAAGTACTCCATGAGCGACATCTTCAACGTCAAAGATCTCTCCCCCTACCATGGTGATGAGGCTTTCGATCCGAGGTCTGATATTTCCCAAGGGGGGAGATGATGCGGAGCATCGTACGGTCATCCCCATGGACCTACCTTCGTCTCCTAAGACACCAAATGGACCTATGATAAGAGCTCGAGCAAGGGCTATCAAAACTAAGGTGAACTCGCCCCTGTCCGAACTACCACTTTCTATATGTGATACATGGCTACTACCTCAAGCGGAAACTCTATGTGTGATCAGGTACTTAGAGGGAAGCCACGGAACCACTACATCCAACAGATGAGCTAGCAAGGACGCCAAGTACAAGGACTGTGAGAAGGAGCTGCCAAGAGTCTACAACCACCGGACGACCGGCCCGGACTGGACGACCGACGCCTGGAGCGTCAGCCAGGCAGCCCAAGACCCAGCCAGCGAGGACTCCAGCGGACGGACCGACACGGACCGGACGTCCGACACCTTCCAGCGTCTGGACGACTGAGCCCCTCCGGACGACCGGTGTCACACAATAGAATGGAAATTATCGGAAGTCCGAAGTCTCCGAACGACCGACGACCGGACGGCTGGCCGCCTCCGGAAATCCGACGCTGCCTGATCCGAGCCGAAATGTCGGACATCCGACCGCTCCCGAACATCCGGACCCTCACGAGCCACCGGACGTCCGGTAGCTGCCGGACGACCGACGTCTGTCTGTGCACAGCATGTTGGGCCGAGGCCCACGCACCCTTTCATGGCCCTAGACTATATATACTCCTCCTCCTCCCTCTTTCTAGGGTGAGCATTGGTTTAGGTCATATGAGAGATAGAGCTTGCTCATCCACTTGATACCTACTCCATTGGAGGCCAAGTCCTCCATCTAGGAGAAGATCCCCCAAGTGGATTCAAGCCCTCCACCTAGGAGAAGATCCCCTAGTGGGTTCAAGACCTCCTCTTGGAGAAGAACTAGCTACTTGTATCCTTCCTTTGTTGTCTTTGGATATTTGTGACCTCTTTGTGTTCATGGATCTAGCACATGTGTGATTGATTCTCGTTGATTTGAGTGTTTCCTCCCGTTTCCCCTCGTGTTCTTCGTGGGATTCCCTCCAAATTGTGAAAGATCGGCCTTAGGGTCTCCACCCTACATCACATAGGAAAGCCAATACTATTAAAAGGTGAGGTTTTGATCACGAGTCATTCGCTCAAAGTGCTTAAAGATATTGCTCCAAAAACCCTCAACCACTTTCCCACATTCCATCTGTCCAAAACCCTAAGTCAAACTTGGTCCCACCAAAACACAATATCCGGACCCACCGAATCAACCAAGACAGAGCCACAAGCGAAACCCCAGAATCTGGGTACAACCGAGATGGCATTCGGTCCCACCAAAGTGCAGTGACCAAGTTTCTGTACCCGGCAAACTCATTTAGAAATTACTGAGATGAACCGATCGAATTACCGTAATGAAGAATCTTCTTCGGTCATCATGAATCGTTCTCACCAAGTGGATTCGTTTGGTCCCACCGAAAAGCCTAATGTTAGAACCTTGTACATTGGTTGGTCTCACTAGATTTCATTTTGGTGTCACAAAGTTGTGCCTAAAAGTTTATAGCGGTTGGATTTTTGGTGAGGGCCATATATACCCCTCCACCACCACCTACTCTCAGAGAGAGCAACCAGGACGAAACTACACTTACCATATTCATGTTCTAAGAGAGAACCACCTACACTTGTGTTGAGATCAAGGCATTCCAATCCAACCATTTGAACCTTTATTTCTAGCCTCGCCAAGTTGCTTTCCACTCCAATTCTTCTCCTATGCAAGCCAAATCTATGAGAGAGTGATTGAGTGTTGAGAAGGACTATCTTTGTAGGCATAAGAGCAAGGAGTTCATCATCAACAACACCAATCTATTACCTTTGGAGAGTGGTGTCTCCTAGATTGGTTAGGTGTCACTTGGGAGCCTCCAAGATCATGTGGAGTTGAACCAAGGAGTTTGTAAGGGCAAGAAGATCGCCTACTTCTGAAGATCTACCCGAGTGAGGCTAGTCCTTTGTGGCTGTAAACCATGATGGAATAGACAATGTTGCTTTTTCATGGACCCTTTGTGGATGGAGCTCTCTGTGGACTCATGCAGTCGTTACCCTCCATGGGTTGAAGTCTCCATCAACATGGATGTATGATAGCACGACCTATCGGAACCACGCAAAAATCGCCGTATCTTCATTGCGTTTGATTCTCCTATCTCTACCCACCTTTACTTTATTTGCACTTGCATGTTGTACTATTTCCACTGCCTTATCTCTAGATATGCATGTGTAGAAAGTATTGGTTGCAACTTAACTAGTGCCAAAATCTGCCTAACTATCAAGAAAATTAAAAGCCGCACCTTTGCTATGTTAAGTGTCTATTCACCCGCCCTCTAGACATATCTTCTCAATCTTTCAATTGGTATCAGAGCTTTGGTCTCCATTGCTTTGGTTTAATCACCATTGGACGAAGATGGATGTGTCTACTTTGGGGAGTCCTAGATGTAGAGTGTCTATTCTCGATGGGGAGTACTATCACCTTTGGAAAGATGAAATGGTTGATATCTTTGATTACTTTAACTTGAGCAAGTATATTCATAGCCCTTATGTGCCTTCCATTGACCCCTTGCATCCAACTCATGAGGAAGAAATTGACATGCTTTGTAATCTTAAAACCGTCAATCTTATCATCAGAGGATTACCTAAAACTTTGCTTGGTCATTTTCAAAATTTTGAGTGTGCTTATACCTTGTGGAATGATTTGGAAAAGTGATATCCCGACTGCTCTTTAAAGAATCTTGACGAGATTCTTCATAAGACTATTGTTTTTACAAGATGAAACCTAGTGATCCTAACTTTGATAATTGCTTATTTGAGCTTTGTGACCTCATGCGTGCTAAAGGCGATGTTGGAACTATTAGTAATATCATCATAGAAGCTATTTGAATTCATAATCCAAACATGGTCATGAAACTAATGAACTTATTGCCCTAGGTGATGATGACAATGTTGAACATGACTATTATGATGAAAATGAAGAGTTAGACATCGAATATGAGAAGACTACGAAGAATCTTAGTCTCATGGCAAATTTTCGTGATTACATATCCGGAGGAAAAGAGTGTATTCTTGATAGCAGATGCACCGATCACATGACCGAAGATAGAGACATGTTTCCCGAGCTTGAAAACAATGATGGTCCACGCAAGTATGTGACGTTTGGAGATAACTCCAAGGGTAAGATACTTGGCCTTGGTAAGGTGGCCATATCCAATGATAGCTCCATTAAAAATGTCATGCTCGTTGAATCTCTTGGTTGCAATCTTCTTTCCATATATAGACTTGCCGACTTTGGTTTCAATGTAATATTTACTGTAGGTTGCCAAGTGTTTCGTCGAGATAATCATAATATGGATTTCTATTTTCGTGCCCTTGGTTCCTTAGCACTACTCGGTTTTGTCCGGCCTCCTTAACATGCCTCACTTTTCCCCTCCTGTCTTCACCCCAGCCTCACAAATGCCCAAACGGAGCCTTTCCGTTGGGTCAAACTAGTTTTGACCATTACCTGGGTGGGTTCTAGACGAGTGGCCTTGGATGACAGCCTGACTTGTGGGCCCACCTGGACACCTTCGCATTGTTAGTGTGGGTTTCAAGTAATTGGGTTGGCGTGCTCTGTGCGGGTTTTAAGTGCAAAAAGTGTCGAATACCTTTTTTGAATTTCCAATCAACTTAAGAAATTCATAAAATATTAATTTTAAATCTATTTCAATTTATTCAAGTTCCTAAGTTCATCTTATATTTAGTCCTATTTATAGTTAAGGTGTTGAATGTTTCAAATATCCATTTCTGACCTAGGCTCATTTGCACCCGGTCAAGAAAAAATTCACAAAAAATAAAAAAAATCCAAAGTTTTTTGCATGGTAGATAATTTGATGTGTGAAATGCGCTCCAAATTTCCAATCATTTGAACATATGAGTAGCTCTCGGCAAAAAGGACAAATTAAGTCAAAGCACTACACGAACAGTAAACTTTTTTACCGAACCCAAATTTGTCTTTTTTCCTGAGAGCCACTCAGATGTCCAAATGATATGAAATTTGGAGCGAACCTCACGCACCAAATTATCTGCCATTCAAAAAAATTGGATTTTTTGAAACTTTCCTAGAATTTGTTTTGTGTTTTTCTTCAGCGTGAGTGCAGATGAGCGTGAGCACCGAATCGCCGCTCTCTGAATCTTTCAAATATTTTGTGGATACTACATACAATCCTACTTGAGTATCTAAAAATGATTTTTGCCAATTGTTTGGGCCAAATGATAACACACTTGTAGTACAATTTTGAATTATTTTCTTCCAATGTCGTCAAATTCATATAATCAATGGAATATAGCAAAAAAGCTAAAAAATTCAAAATCTTTTGGCAATATGGTCCACTTTGTGTGAAAAGTGGAGAAGTGAAATTTTTGCATCTTATTTGTGCTACTTGCTTCACACACAAGAAAAATCTCTTTTGGCACTTGAAATATAAAAAATATTTTTTACAACAAAATGTCCTAGTTTATCATTTTCCTGGAAAGTAGTACACATAAAAGGAATCCATGTGAAAGGATTGCATTTTTTGAATTTGTTTTCATTTTCATTCACGTTTTGCAAAATGGGGTCAACATTGTCAGCATGGCTATTCTTAGAAAGGGGTTGAATCTTTCAACTTTTTTTGTGAATACTGCATATAATCCTACCTAAGTGCCTTAAAATGATTTTCCCACTTTTGTAACCAAACTATGACACACTTGTAGTTCAATTTTGAATTACTTTTGGTAAATGTCCAGAAATTCATTTAATCAATGGAATATAGCAAAAAAGCTCAAAAACTCAAAATCTTTTGGTAGTAGGCCTCCAACACGGTCCATTTCATGTGAAAATTGCAAAATTTCAATTTTCAATCTTATTTGTGGTACTTGCTTCACAAAAAAACATTTTTGGCACTTGAAAATGATTTTTTTACTTTTATAACAAAATTTTTGAACCTCCCTTTGGCAATCTTGTTTCGCATGGTAAGCCCCATGTTTGTGCCAAATATCGTCACCTTATATGGAAATATGGCATGGATATAGCCATGAACTTGTCATTTGGCTTGAAAGCCATGAACCTTCATAGATGGTAGTCCATTTTGGGAACATTTTTTAAATAATCATTGTATTCCTAGTTTATTTTTTTCTTGGAAAGTAGTACACATAAAAGGACTCTATGCAAAAGGATTGCATTTATTTAATCTTTTTTTCGTTTTTTTTCACTTTTTGCAAAAATGGGGTCAACATTGTCAGCACGGCTATTCATAGAAAGGGGTTGAACCTCTCAATTTTTTTTGTGAATACAACATATAATCCTACTTAAGTACCTTAAAATGATTTTTTCCACCTTTTGCAACCATACTATGACACACTTGTAGTTCAGTTTTGAATTACTTTCAGCAAATGTCCAGAAATTCAATTAATCAATGGAATATAGCAAAAAAGCTCAAAAACTCAAAATCTTTCAGCAGTAGGCCTCCAATATGGTACATTTCATGTGAAAATTGCAAAAGTTCAATTGTCAATCTCTTTTGTGGTAGTTGCTTCATAAAAACACATTTTTGGCACTTGAAAAATGATTTATTGACTTTTATAACAATTTTTTGGAATCTCCCTTTGGCAATCATGTTTGGGATGGTAAGTGCCATGTTTGTGCGAGCCACCTTATATGGAAATATGACATGGATATAGCCATGATCTTGGTCATTTGGCTTGTAATTCATGAACCTTCATTGATGGTAGACCATTTCGTGAACACTTTTTTTAAATAATCATTGTATTCCTAGTTTATCAATTTTCGTGGAAAGTAGTACACATGAAAGGACTCCATGCAAAAGCATTGCATTTTTTGAACCTTTTTTCATCTTCTTTCACTTTTTGCAAAATGGGGTCAACATTGTCATCATGGCTATTCATAGAAAGGGGTTGAATCTTTCAACTTTTTTGGTGAAGATCCATATAATCCAACATAAGTACCTTAAAATGATTTTCCCACTTTTTGTAACCAAACTATGACACACTTGTAGTTCAATTTTGAATTACTTTTGGTAAATGTTCATAAATTTATTTAATCAATGGAATATAGCAAAAAAGCTCAGAAACTCAAAATATTTTGGTAGTAAGCCTCCAACATGGTCCATTTCATGTGAAAATTACAAAATTCCAATTTTCAATCTTATCTGTGGTACTTGCTTCACAAAAAACCATTTTTGGCACTTAAAAATGATTTATTTACTTCTATAACAAAATTTTGGAATCTCCCTTTGGCAATCATGTTTGTCATGGTAAGCCCCATGTTTGTGCCAAATATCGTAACCTTATATGGAAATATGACATGGATATGGTCCATTTCCTGTGAAATTTGCAAAATTTCAATTTTCAATCTTATTTTAGATTGTGGCGACCGAAGTCGGGGATGAAGCGGTCGATTCGGTTGTTACACTACATCAAAGCACATACGAATCACGGGGATGGAAGAGGATGGTGAGGTGGTCTTGGAGGTGCTCTAAATTTGTTGGGGTGGTCTGAGACGAGCGCGCGACTCCGACCAAGCTGGTGCTAGGTTTCCATCGGGAGGAGATAGCAGAGCGAGAGAGGGAGTGTGCGAGTGAGGAGGGCGTCCTTGATGCGGGAGTCTGTGATGATCCACAAGTATAGGGGATCAATCGTAGTCCTTTCGATAAGTAAGAGTGTCGAACCCAACGAGGAGCAGAACGAACTGACAAGCGGTTTTCAGCAAGGTATTTTCTGCAGGCACTGAAATTATCTGTAACAGATAGTTTTGTGATAAGATAATTCGTAACGGGTAACAAGTAACAAGTGTAATAAAGGTGCAACAAGGTGGCCCAATCCTTTTTGTAGCAAAGGATAAGCCTAGACGAACTCTTATATAAATCAAAGCGCTCCCGAGGACACATGGGAATTATTGTCAAGTTAGTTTTCGTCAAGCTCATATGATTCGCGTTCATTACTTTGATAATTTGATATGTGGGTGGACCGGTGCTTGGGTGTTGTCCTTACTTGGACAAGCCTCCCACTTATGATTAACCCCTTACGCAAGCATCCGCAACTACGAAAGAAGAATTAAGAATAATCTTACCATAGCATGAAACATGTGGATCCAAATCAGCCCCTTACGAAGCAACACATAAACTAGGGTTTAAGATTATATCACTCTAGCAACCCATGATCTACTTATTACTTCCCAATGCCTTCCCCTAGGCCCAAATCATGGTGAAGTGTCATGTAGTTGACATTCACATAACACCACTAGAGGAAAGACAACATACATCTCATCAAAATATCAAACGGATACGAAATTCACATGATTACTTATAACAAGACTTCTCCCATGTCATCAGGAACAAACGTAACTACTCACAAAGCATGTTCATGTTCAAGATCAGAGGGGCATTGAATATCACTAAGAATCTGAACATTGATCCTCCACCAAATAAACAACCTAGCATCAACTACAAGGAGTAATCAACACTATTAGCAACCCACATGTACCAATCTGAGGTTTTGAGACAAAGATTGAGTACAAAAGATGAACTAGGGTTTGAGAGGAGATGATGCTGGTGAAGATGTCGATGGAGATTGACCCTCCCTTGATGAGAAGATCACTGGTGATGACGATGGCCTCGATTTCCCCGTCCGGGAGGGAAGTTTCCCCGGTAGAACAGCTCTGCTGGAGCCCTAGATTGCTTCTGCCTAGGTTCCGCCTCGAGAAGGCGGTGCTTCATCCTGAAAGCTTCCTTATGATTTTTGCTAGGTCAAAAGCCTCCATATAGCAGAAGATGGGTACCAGACACCTGCCAGGGGGCCCACAATCCCTAGGGGCGCGCCCCCAGGCTTGTGGCTACCTGGTGGGCCCCCCTCTGGTTCTTCGCCCAATAATTTCTATATATCCCAAAATAATTCTCCGTAAATTTTCAGGACTTTTGGAGTTGTGCAGAATATGTCTCTCAGATTTGCTCCTTTCCAGTCGAGAATTCTAGCTGCCGGCATTCTCCCTCTTCATGTAAATCATGTAAAATAAGAGAGAACATGCATAAGTATTGTACCATAATATGCAATAACAACCGATAATGCAATAAATATCAACATAAAAGCATGATGCAAAATGGACGTATCAACTCCCCCAAGCTTAGACCTCGCCTGTCCTCAAGCGAACGCCGAAATCGATAATCATGACCACATGTTTAGAGATAGAGGTGTCGATGAAATAAAATACGGACATGAGGGCATCATGATCATCTTTAGAATAGCAATATATATTGTCATATAATTTCTTATGCTAAAGTAACAATTCGTTCACAAGGTAAAGTATGAACCAAAAACTTTATTGAAAACCAACAAACTATGATCTTGGTCATTTGCACAATTGCAATTTATCATAACACCGGAAAGAGTCAATGTAAGAGCTTTTTATAGGAAGCCCACATACTGAACCATCTTTTAGTCTTTCATAAGTGCTAACACTCACGCGATACTCATCAGATCAAAGTTTCAATCAAACACATATGAAGATAGGGGCGTATAGTTTTGCCTCCCAACAGTTTACCTCAAGGGTAACGTCAACGATAATAGTTTATGAACACCTACATCCGAGTGGATATATATATATATCTGGATCTTCCCCAACATATAGTGCTTTCCAAAAAGATAAAGTATAAAATGGAGAGGTGAAGATCACCATGACTCTTGTATAAGGGTAGGAGGTAAAAGTAAAATATAGGCCCTTCGCGGAGGGAAGCAGAGGTTGTCATGCGCTTTTATGGTTGGATGCACAAAATCTTAATGCAAAAGAATGTCACTTTATATTGTCGCTTGTGATAAAGAACTTTATTATGCAGTCCGTCGCTTTTATTTCTTCCATATCACAAGTTCGTATAAAGCTTATTTTCCTCACACTAAAAGATCATACATATTTAGAGAGCAATTTTTATTGCTTGCACCGATGACAACTTACTTGAAGGATCTTACTCAATCCATAGGTAGGTATAGTGGACTCTCTTGGCAAAATTGGGTTAAGGAATTTTGGATGCACAATTAGTATCTCTACTTGGTGCAGAAGATTTCGCTAGCATAGGATGGGAAGCAAGCTCAACATGTTGGAGCATCCATGACAATATAACTTTTATTCGGATATAAGAAAACATAACCCATTATGTTGTCTTCCTTGTCCAACATCAACTTATTTGCATATAATATTTTAATGAGTGCTCACAATCATAAAATATGTCCAGGATAGTATATTTATATGTGAAACCTCTCTTTCTTTATTACTTCCTATTAATTGCAACAATGGCCAAAAGTATGTTTGTCAACTCTCAACAAATTTTATTTGTCATACTCCTTATATGTGAAGTCATTAGTCTCCATAAGGTCATTATATAATTTTTTTATTCTTATTCTTTTTCTCAAGATCATAGCAAGAAAGCAAAGCCCTCAACTCAAACTACTCTTTATTATATAGCTCACAGACTCGATTATATAGAGGGAACTCAAAGCAAAGGTCAAAACTAGATCATACTAAAAACTTTATTCTACTAAACCAAGATATAACCAAAAGGATCGAACTAAGAAAAATGATAAAGGTAAAGATGTGATGGTGATACGATACCGGGGCATCTCCCCCAAGCTTGGCACAAGCCAAGGGGAGTGCCTATACCCATACACTCAAGTTTCCTTCTTCATAGGTGGTGGTGTAATGTTCTTGGCAATAATGCCCTTAAAAATGTGATTCTCCTCTTCAAGCTTTTGATTTTGCTGCTTGAGATCCATATTTTCCTTGCGGAGTTTGCTTGTGACAGATATTTATGGGAGTATCCGAGATATAATGTTTGATTCTTTGCCCGTTTACCACCTTTGGGTTATTGCCCTTGGAGTTGTTGATCTTGATGGCACCGGAACGACAAATTTCCTCGATAATGTAAGGCCCTTCCCATTTAGAGAGAAGTTTTCCTGCAAAAAATCTTAAACGAGAATTATATAGTAAGACATGGTCACCTACGTTAAATTCACGCTTTTGTATCCTTTTGTCATGCCATCTTTTAACCTTTTCTTTAAACAATTTAGCATTCTCATAGGCTTGGCTTCTCCATTCATCTAGTGAGCTAATATCAAATAACCTCTTCTCACCGGCAAGTTTGAAATCATAATTGAGCTCTTTAATTGCCCAATAAGCCTTATGTTCAAGTTCGAGAGGTAAGTGACATGCTTTTCCATAAACCATTTTATATGGAGACATACCCATAGGATTCTTATAAGCAGTTCTATAAGCCCATAATGCATCATCAAGATTCTTAGACCAATTCTTCCTAGATCTACTAACAGTCTTTTGCAAGATCAATTTTATTTCCTTATTACTTAATTCAATTTGACCACTATAATGAGGATGATAAGGATATGCAATTCTATGGTTAACATCATACTTAGCAAGCAATTTACAGAAAGCACCATGAATAAAGTGTGAACCACCATCAGTCATTAAATATCTAGGGACTCCAAACCTCAGAAAAATAACTTCTTTAAGCATTTTAATAGAAGTGTTGTGATCAGCACTACTAGTTGGAATAGCTTCTACCCACTTAGTAACATAATCAACATCAACTAAAATATGCACATACCCATTAGAGGATGGAAAATATCCCATATAATCAAATCCCCAAACATCAAATGGTTCAATAACAAGTGAATAATTCATAGGTATTTCCTATCGTCTACTAATATTACCAATACTTTGACATTCATCACAAGATAAGACAGACTTACGAGCATCTTTGAAATGAGTAGGCCAATAAAAACCAAATTGTAATACCTTGTGTGAAGTTCTATCTCCAGCATGGTGTCCTCCGTAGGCCTCGGAGTGACACTTGCGTAGGATCTGTTCCTGTTCATGCTCAGGTACACAACATCTAATAACACCATCTACTACTTCTTTATAAAGGTGTGGGTCATCCCAAAAATAATGTCTTAAATCATAGGAAAACCTTTTCTTTTGTTGGTATGTGAAACTAGGTGGTATAAATTTAGCAACAATATAATTAGCATAGTCTTCATACCATGTAGTACTATGAGAAGCATTTATAACAGCTAACTGTTCATCACGAAAGTATCATCAATAGGTAGTGGGTCATCAAGAATATTTTCTAACCTAGACAAGTTGTCTGCTATGGGGTTCTTAGCTCCTTTTCTATCAATAATATGTAAATCAAATTCTTGTAGCAGGAGAACCCACCTAATAAGTCTAGGTTTAGCATCTTTCTTTTCCATAAGGTATTTAATAGCAGAATGATCAGTGTGAACAGTAACTTTGGAATCAACAATATAAGATCTGAACTTGTCACAAGCAAATACAACTGCTAAAAATTCTTTTTTAGTGGTAGCATAATTTCTTTGAGCACTGTCTAGAGTTTTACTAGCATAATGTATAACATTTAATTTCTTATCAACTCTTTGTCCTAGAACAACACCAACAACATAATCACTAGCATCACACATAATTTCAAAGGGTAGGTTCCAATCAGGTGGTTGAACAATAGGTGCAGAAATTAAGGCTTTCTTAAGTATTTCAACAATCATCATAAAAAACAAATCAAACATCTTTTTGCAATAGATTAGTAAGAGGCCTAGAAATTTTAGAGAAGTCTTTAATAAATCTCCTATAGAAACCAGCATGACCAAGGAAACTTCGTATACCTTTCATATCTTTAGGACACGACATTTTTTCAATAGCATGAACTTTAGCTTTATCAACTTCAATACCTCTTTCGGAGATTTTATGCCCCAAGACAATACCTTCATTAACCATAAAGTGGCACTTCTCCCAATTCAAGAGAAGATTAGTTTCTTCACATCTCTATAAAACTCGATCAAGGTTGCTTAAGCAATCATCAAAAGAAGTTCCGTATACGAAAAAATCATCCATGAAAACCTCAACAATCTTTTCACAAAAGTCAGAGAATATAACAGTCATGCATCTTTGAAAGGTAGCAGGTGCATTGCATAAACCAAAAGGCATACATCTATAAGCAAAGGTACCAAAAGGGCATGTAAAAGTAGTTTTTTTCTTGATCCTCTTGTGACACATGTATTTAGGAAAGACCAGAGTAACCATCTACAAAGCATAAATGTGTATGTTTGGATAGTCTTTCTAGCATTTAATCAATAAAAGGTAGAGGATAATGATCTTTCCTAGTATCTTTGTTTAATTTTCTAAAATCAGTTACCGTTCTATAACCTGTGACAATTCTTTGCGGAATCAATTCCTTTTTATCATTAGGAACAATAGTAATACCACCCTTCTTAGGGACACAATGAACATGACTTACCCATCTACTATCAGTAATAGGTTAGATTATACCTGCTTCCAGAAGCTTTAATATTTCATTTCTTACCACTTCTTTCATCTTAGGATTCAACCGTCGCTGATGATCAACAGCTGGTTTAGCATCAGGTTCCATATTAATTTTATGCTGACATAGAGTGGGAACTAATGCCCTTAAGATCATCCAGAGTATGTCCAATAGCGGCACGGTGCTTCTTCAGAATTTTCAATAATTTTTTCTTCATGCTCTGAAAGGTTAGCACTACTAATAACAGGATATATCTTCTTCTCATCGAGATAAGCATATTTCAAAGTATCAGGTAATTGTTTAAGATTGAACACAGGATCACTCTTGGGTGGTAGAGGATCCCCAAGAGTCTCAACAGGCAAATTGTGTTGTAAAACAGGCATTTGTTTAAAGAATATCTCATCTATTTCGTTTCTTTCATTCATGAACATGTCATTTTCATGGTCTAGCAAATATTGTTCTAAAGGATTAGTAGGAGGCACGGTAATAGAAGCAAGACCAATAATTTCATCTTTACTAGGCAATTATTTATCATGGGGTTGTCTACAAAATTTGGAGAAATTGAATTCATGAGCACATCCCCAAAACTTACACTAACAGTTTCTTTCTCACAATCTATTTTAGCATTAACAGTGCAAGAATGGTCTACTAGATATAATGGGACAAAAATCATCTTGTGGGGAACCAAGAACTAGAAAATCTGCAAGGTATTTTATTTTCCCACACAAGACTTCAACATCTCTAACAATCCCATTTGGTGAAATAGTATCTCTATTAGCAAGCTTAATAGTAACATCAATGTCTTCTATTTTAGCATCTGCAATAACATTCATAATCTCTTGATGTAAAGTAAAAGGAATTGCACTCACACTAGCACCCAAATCACATAAGCCATGATAACAATGATCTCCTATCTCAACAGAAACAACAGACATGCCAACAAAAGGAATTGCACTCACACTACCAAGAGATCTTTAACCATAGCAATACTAGGTTCAACTTTAATTTGTTTAGGGGATCTAGGTGTTCTAGTATAACTCTTACGAACTACAGCTGAAGCTTTAGCATGTTCGTTTATCCTAACAAGAAAAGGTGGTTTCTCAATATAAGCAGTAGGAATAACATGATCAACATTATAAGCAATGGTTTCTTCTTCAGCCTTAATAGGTTCTACTACTTTTACTTCAATGGGAGGATGATATTTAAACCGCTTCTCCTCAGGGAGATCAACATGAGTAGAAAATGATTCATAGAAGGAAGCTACTATCTCAGAGTCAAGTCCATATTTAGTGATAAATTCATGAAAAGTATCGGTATCCATAAAAGATTTAACACAATCAAACTTAAGGTTTATAACTGACTCCTTTCCTTCATCGAGCTCCCAATCTTAAGAGTTGCATTTAATTCTTTCCAATGCATCCAATTTGAATTCAATAGTTTTCTTCATAAAAGAACCAGTACAAGAAGTATCGAGCATGGATTGATCATGACGAGAAAGCCGAACATAAAATTCTGAATAATAATTTCTCTTGAGAGCTCATGATTGGGGCATGAATATAGCATTGACTTAAGCCTCCCCAAGCTTGAGCGATACTTTGTCCTTCATGATGCCAAAAATTACACATATATATATATAATTCCGATCACCATGAACCAGATACATAGGATAAAACTTCTGATGGAATTCCAATTTCAATCGGTTGTAATTCCAAGCTCCAATTTCATCACATAGCCTATACCATGTCAATGCCTTTCCCTTCAAAGATAAATGGAAGATCTTCTTCTTTGGATCATCCTCGGGCAAACCTGCAAGCTCAAATAACCCACAAATTTCATCCACATAGATTAGATGCAAATCATGATGTAGTGTTCCTTCTCCTCCATAAGGATTAGCTAGCAGTTTCTCTATCATACCCGAAGGAATTCATAATAAATATTTTTAGTAGGTGCAATAGGTTGAGGAGCAACTCTTCCGGTCGGGTGCAGATACCCCGAACAAACCCCTCAAAGGATGATTTTCCATAGTGACAAGTGACAGTAAATTTCAGCACATAATATAAATTTTTCCTAACCAAATTCCACTTACCAAAGGCGCTTCACTCCCCGGCAACGGCGCCAGAAAAGAGTCTTGATGACCCACAAGTATAGGGGATCAATCGTAGTCCTTTCGATAAGTAAGAGTGTCGAACCCAGCGAGGAGTAGAAGGAAATGACAAGCGGTTTTCCGCAAGGTATTTTTTGCAGGCACTAAAATTATCGGTAACAGATAGTTTTGTGATAAGATAGTTCGTAGCGGGTAACAAGTAACAAGTGTAACAAAGGAGCAGCAAGGTGGCCTAATCCTTTTTGTAGCGAAGGATAAGCCTGGACGAACTCTTATATAAAGCAAAGCGCTCCCGAGGACACATGAGAATTATTGTCAAGTTTGTTTTCATCATGCTCATATGATTCACGTTTGTTACTTTGATAATTTGATATGTGGGTGAACCGATGCTTGGGTGCTGTCCTTACTTGGACAATCCTCCCACTTATGATTAATCTCTTTCGCAAGCATCCGTAACTACGAAATAAGAATTGTGAATAATTTAACCATAGCATGAAACATGTGGATCCAAATCAGCCCCTTATGAAGCAACACAGAAACTAGGGTTTAAACTTCTGTCACTCTAGCAAACCATCATCTACTTATTATTTCCCAATGTCTTCCCCTAGGACCAAATCACGGTGAAGTGTCATGTAGTCGACGTTCACATAACACTACTAGAGGAAAGACAACATACATCTCATCAAAATATCGAACGAATACCAAATTCACATGATTACTTATAACAAGATTTCTCCCATGTCCTCAGGAACAAATGACATGTCTCCATCGTATCTATAATTTTTGATTGTTCCATGCCAATATTATACAGCTTTCATATACTTTTCGCAACTTTTTATACTATTTTCGGGACTAACATATTGATCCAGTTCTGAGTGCATGTTCCTGCTTGTTGCATATTTTTTGTTTCGCAGAAAATCCATATCAAACAAAGTCCAAACGCGATAAAAACTTACGGAGATTTTTTTGGAATATATGTGAATTTTCGGAATTGGAATCAACGCGAGACGATGCCCGAGGCGGCCACGAGGCAGGGGTCGTGCCTTGGACCCTTGTGGCCACCCCGTAAGGCGGTTGGTGCCCTTCTTTCGCCGCAAGAAAGCTAATATTCGGATAAAAATTGTGTTAAAATTTCAGCCCAATCGGAGTTACGGATCTCCGGGAATTTAAGAAATGGTGAAAGACCAGAATTTGGGAGCGCAGAAACAGAAGGAAACAGAGAGATAGAGATCCAATCTCGGAGGGGCTCCTGCCTCTGCGCCGCCATGGAGGCCGTGGACCATAGGGGAAATCCTCCTCCCATCTAGGGGGAGGTCAAGGAAGAAGAAGAAGGAGGAGGGGGCTCTCTCCCGGTGGCTCTATGTGACGCCCCAAGACCGATGCTTCAGAAGACTTCCTTATTTTCGTGATCGCCCTGTGTTCCTTTTGGTGCTTGCTCTTTTATTGTTGCATTGCATCATGTCATCATGCCATCATGTCATTAATCTTTGCATAAAACTCAACTAAATAAACTGCATGGATCTTCGATCTATTTAAATTGAGGGAAGGGTGACTTCTCTTTAGAACATATCCTCCCAATATTAGGGAGCTATATTATAAATATTCCATTAGTTTGGAATCAACCGGAACACACTTGCAAATATCCCAATGCCTTTGTTATCTTAGTTCTTGGTCTCCAACCTCGCATTACAGTTTTTTCATCTTATTCCGGAGCTCCACCAAAAATCCGAACATTTTTGGACCTTCCCAACCCTCACTTCCTTCATATCATTTGAATTTATATCGTCCAATCAGGCCACTTCTATTTTTCCTGGATCAAGCGCATTTTTGTGATTCTGGGAAAATAATCCCCATGCCCAAACTCTTTCTCTAACCTTTTCTTTTCTTCCCTTTCATTTCTTTTTCTCTGTTTTAAGAGAAGATAGGAGAGAGGAGCCAGCCCAGCCGGCCTCTTGGGCCTGACCAACCAGACCGGCCCGTTCCACAGGCCCAGCCGCGCCATAACCCTAGCCCGATCGATTCCCCATCTCTCCCTTTGTTCTCCTCCTGCGCCGCCCCTCACCCATCACCGATCCCCATCTCCCTCTTGATCTCTCCCTCGCGCCCCCCAGCGCCGTAAACATCTCGAGCCAGGGGAGGAGCCCCGCACCCGATTCCCCAGCGCGCCAGCCTCCAGGAGCTCCCCCCCCCCCGCGTCCTCGCCTCCGGCGACCGTCACTGCTCCGTGCACACCGCTGCCCCGAGCTGCTTCGCCTCCCTCCTCCTCGAGCCGGCCTCCCCGCCTCTGGCAACGGCCGCCGCCCGTCGCGCCTCTCCGCCGCCGCCATGAATGCCCGCAGGAGCGCCAACGCTGCCAGGCCGCCGTCCCGCGCCCAAGCTCCTCCGCCCCGAGCTCCGTTCGCTTCGGGCGCCGGCCGACTGGATTCGCCGTCTTCGCTGTTCCCGGCGC
This sequence comes from Triticum aestivum, assembly GCF_018294505.1. NCBI lineage: Eukaryota > Viridiplantae > Streptophyta > Magnoliopsida > Poales > Poaceae > Triticum > Triticum aestivum. Next base: position 311,236,377 of record NC_057814.1, on the reverse strand, counting down.
CGCCGGAGCCATGCCCCTTCGCCGTCGTGTCGCCTTGCCTCGCCTCCTGCCTCCTGCGTGCCCCACTGGGCGCGTGTGTGCCCGCGTCCAGCGCCTCCCGCTCGCACTGCCAGGGCCTCCTCGACGTGGTCGAGCCCGACCACGACCCTCTCCACGCGCCACAGAGGTCTCGCCTCCTCCCTGTGGCATCGCGCGCCCGACGTCCATGGCCTCTGCAGCCTCCAGAAGCTCTGCTTCCCTTGCTCCATGCTAAGACCGACGCCGGCCCCACTTCGTCTTGCTGCTGCTCCGCCATCGACCTCCTGTTGCTGCAGGACCCTTCCCATTGAGCACTGTGGCCGTTCTGTTTCTTCTCTCTCAAGGTCGAAAGGACACCAGTTACACGAGACACGAAGAACCGCGACGATCCCGGAGACTGGATAGGTCAAGTACCAGGTCAATGAGGACCGCCAAGTTCATCTACGAAACGTGCACATCTACAACGCCAAGATCGGAACGACAAGTACCTCGACGTTGCGTGTACCACTACCGTCGCCCCAAAGACCTCGGACCCGTCAAGTACCTCTCCAAAAACGAACGTGTGCCACTACTTCCACTACCGTCGCCGAAGACCCGTGTAACGGAACCGTCAAGTTCGACTACCTCCGCGTGTACCGCTACTTCCACTACCGCCGCGAGAACGACTACTTCCATGATGACCCCGTGAACAACTACTTCCACTTCGAATGCGTTCCGCCCTGAATGCACGCTTCGAAGGTATAACCCTGAGATGACGTCCGTGGACCGAATGCATGTGTGTTGTATGAGATGCTCGTGGTTGCACCGTTTCCGAGTTGTCATTCCATGTTCCTCCTCGTTGTCATGCCATCGTCCCGTGGGAACCCTGTTGGGGAACGTAGTAGAAATTCAAAATTTTCTACGCATCACCAAGATCAATCTATGGAGTACTCTAGCAACGAGGGGAAGGGGAGTGGATCTACATACCCTTGTAGATCGCGATGCGGAAGCGTTCAAGAGAACGGGGTTGATGGAGTCGTACTCGTCGTGATCCAAATCACCGATGATCCTAGCACCGAACGGACGGCACCTCCGCGTTCAACACACGTACGGAGCAGCGACGTCTCCTCCTTCTTGATCCAGCAAGGGGGGAGGAGAGGTTGATGGAGATCCAGCAGCACGACGGCGTGGTGGTGGAAGTAGCGGGATCCCGGCAGGGCTTCGCCAAGCGCAAGCGGGGAGGAAGAGGTGTCACGGGAGGGAGAGGGAGGCGCCAGGGCTTAGGTGTTGCTGCCCTCCCTTCCCCCCACTATATATAGGGCCAAGGGAGAGGGGGGGCAGCCTTGGCCCTTCGTCCAAGGAAGGGTGCGGCCAGGGAGGAGTCCTTCCTCCCCAAGGCACCTCGGAGGTGCCTTCCCCCTTTAGGACTCTCCATTTATCTTATCTCTTGGCGCATGGGCCTCTTGGGGCTGGTTCCCTTGGCCCATATGGGCCAAGGCGCACCCCCTATAGCCCATGTGCCCCCCCGGGGCTGGTGGACCCCCTTGGTGGACCCCCGGACCCCTTTCGGCACTCCCGGTACAATACCGATAAAGTGCGAAACTTTTCCAGCGACCAAAATAAGACTTCCCATATATAAATATTTACCTCCGGACCATTCTGGAACTCCTCGTGACGTCCGGGATCTCATCCGGGACTCCGAACAACTTTCGGGTTACCGCATACTAATATCTCTATAACCCTAGCGTCACCGAACCTTAAGTGTGTAGACCCTACGGGTTCGGGAGACAGGTAGACATGACCGAGACGACTCTCCGGTCAATAACCAACAGCGGGATCTGGATACCCATGTTGGCTCCCACATGCTCCTCGATGATCTCATCAGATGAACCACGATGTCGAGGATTCAATCAATCCCGTATACAATTCCCTTTGTCTATCGATATGTTACTTGCCCGAGATTCGATCGTCGGTATCCCTATACCTTGTTCAATCTCGTTACCGGCAAGTCTCTTTACTCGTTCCGTAACTCACATCATCCCGTGATCAACTCCTTGGTCACATTGTGCACATTATGATGATGTCCTACCGAGTGGGCCCAGAGATACCTCTCTGTTTACACGGAGTGACAAATCCCAGTCTTGATTCGTGCCAACCCAACAAACACTTTCGGAGATACCTGTAGTGCACCTTTATAGTCACCCAGTTACGTTGTGACGTTTGGTACACCCAAAGCATTCCTACGGTATCCGGGAGTTGCACAATCTCATGGTCTAAGGAAATGATACTTGACATTAGAAAAGCTCCGAGCAAACGAACTACACGATCTTGTGCTAGGCTTAGGATTGGGTCTTGTCCATCACATCATTCTCCTAATGATGTGATCCCGTTATCAACGACATCCAATGTCCATGGTCAGGAAACCGTAACCATCTATTGATCAACGAGCTAGTCAACTAGAGGCTTACTAGGGACATGGTGTTGTCTACGTATCCACACATGTATCTGAGTTTCCTATCAATACAATTCTAGCATGGATAATAAACGATTATCATGAACAAGGAAATATAATAATAACCTATTTATTATTGCCTCTAGGGCATATTTCCAATAGTCTCCCACTTGCACTAGAGTCAATAATCTAGTCCACATCACCATGTGATTAACACTCATAGGTCACATCACCATGTGACCAACATCCAAAGAGTTTACTAGAGTCAACAATCTAGTTCACATTACTATGTGATTAACACTCAATGAGTTCTGGTTTGATCATGTTATGCTCGTGAGAGAGGTTATTAGTCAACGGGTCTGAACCTTTCAGATCCGTGTGTGCTTTACGAATGTCATCTTGTGGATGCTACCACGCGCTATTTGGAGCCATTTCAAATAATTGCTCTACTATACGAATCCGGTTTACTACTCAGAGTCATTCGAATTAGTGTCAAAGTTCGCATCGACGTAACCCTTTACGACGAACTCCTTTTCACCTCCATAATCGAGAAAATCCCTTAGTCAACTAGATACTAAGGACAAGTTCGACCGCTGTCATGTGATCCATTCCCGGATCACTATTGTACCCCTTGACCAACTCATGGCAAGGCACACTTCATGTGCGGTACACAGCATAGCATATTGTAGAGCCTATGTCTAAAGCATAGGGGACGACCTTCGTCCTTTCTCTCTTCTGCCGTGGTCAAGCTTTGAGTCTTACTCAATTTCACACCTTATAACTCAGGTAAGAACTCCTTCTTTGACCGATCTATTTTGAACTCTTTCAAAATCATGTCAAGGTGTGTGTTCTTTGAAAGTATCATCGGGCGTCTTGATCTATCTCTATAGATCTTGATGCCCAATATGTAAGCAGCTTTTATCCAGGTCTTCCTTTGAAAAACTCCTTTCAAACGACCCTTTATGCTTTCCAGAAATTTTACATCATTTCGGATCAACAATATGTCATTCACATATACTTATCAGAAACGTTGTAGCGCTCCCACTCACTTTATTGGAAATACAAGTTTCTCATAAACTTTGTATAAACCCAAAATCTTTGATCATCTCATCAAAGCGTACATTCCAACTCCAAGATGCTTACTCTAATCCATGGAAGGATCGCTGGAGCTAGCATACCTTTTAGCATCCTTAGGACAAAACCTTTCTGATTGTATCACATACAACCTTTCCTTACGAAAACTGGTAAGGAAACTTGTTTTGACATCCATCTGCCAGATTTCATAAATGCAGCTAATGCTAACATGATTCCGACAGACTTAAGCATCGCTACGGATGAGAAAATCTCATCGTGGTCAACTCCTTGAACTTGTGGAAATACTCTTTGCGACAAGTCGAGCTTCATAGACGGTAACATTACCGTCCACGTCCGTCTTCTTCTCAAAGATCCATTTATCTCGGATTTCATGGCTTCTAACCATTTGTCGGAATATGGGCCCACAATCGCTTCTCCATAGCTCGTAGGTTCATTGTTGTCTAACAACATGACTTTCAAGACAGGATCACGTACTACTCTGAAGTATTACGCATCCTCGTCGTCCTACGAGGTTTGGTAGTGACTTGATCCGAAGTTTCATGATCACTATCATAAGCTTCCACTTCAATTGGTGTAGGTGCCACAGGAAACAACTTCTTGTGCCCTGCTATACACTAGTCGAAGTGACGGTTCAATAACCTTATCAAGTCTCCACCATCCTCCCACTCAATTCTTTCGAGAGAAACTTTTCCTCGAGAAAGGACCCGTTCTTAGAAGCAATTACTTTTGCTTCCAGATCTGAAATAGGAGGTATACCCAACTGTTTTTGGGTATTCTATGAAGACGCATTTATCCGCTTTGGGTTCGAGCTTATCAGCCTGAAACTTTTTCACATAAGCATCGCAGCCCCAAACTTTTAAGAAACGACAACTAAGGTTTCTATAAACGGTGTCGTCTCAACGGAATTGCATGGTGCCCCTTTTAAAGTGAATGCGGTTGTCTCTAATGCCTAACCCATAAACGATAGTGGTAATTCGATAAGAGACATCATGGTATGCACCATATCCAATAGGGTGCAGTTATGATGTTCGGACACACCATCACACTATGGTGTTCCAGGCGGTATTAATTGTGAAACACTTTCCACAATGTCTTAATTGTGTGCCAAACTCGTAACTCAGATACTCATCTCTATGATCATATCACAGACATTTTATCCTCTTGTCACGACGATCTTCAACTTCACTCTGAAATTACTTGAACCTTTCAATAATTCAGACTTGTGTTTCATCAAGTAAATACACTCAGCATCTACTCAAATCATCTGTGAAGTAAGAACATAACGATATCCACTGCATGCCTCAGCACTCATTGGACTGCACACATCAAATGTATTACTTCCAACAAGTTGCTCTCTTGTTCCATCTTACTGAAAACGAGGACTTTCAGCCATCTTGCCCATGTGGTGTGATTTGCATGTCTCAAGTGATTCCAAACGATCCATCTGCATGGAGTTTCTTCATGCATATATACCAATAGACATGGTTCGCATGTCTCAATCTTTTCAAAAACGAGTGAGTCTAAAGATCCATCAACATGGAGCTTCTTCATGCGTTTTATCCCAATATGACTCAAACAGCACTGCCACAAGTATGTAGTACTATCATTACTATCTTATATCTTTTGGCACGAACATGTGTATCACTACGATCGAGATTCATTTTAGGTGCAAGACCATTGAAGGTATTATTCAAATAAACAGAGTAACCATTATTCTCCTTAAATGAATAACCATATTGCGATAAACATAATCCAATCATGCTCAACGCAAACACCAAATCTCGATGGTAGAGGGAGCATGCGATGCTTGATCACATCAACCTTGGAAACACTTCCAACACATATCGTCATCTCACCTTTAGCTAGTCTCCGTTTATTCCGCAGCTTTTATTTCGAGTTACTAACACTTAGCAACTGAACCGGTATCTAATACCCTGGTGCTGCTAGGAGTACTAGTAAAGTACACATTCATATAATGTATATCCAATATACTTCTGTTGACCTTGCCTGCCTTCTCATCTACCAAGTATCTAGGGTAGTACTGCTTCAGTGACCGTTCCTCTCATTACAGAAGCACTTAGTCTCGGGTTTGGGTTCAACCTTGGGATTCTTCACTAGAGCAGCAAATGACTCGCTGTTTCATGAAGTATCCCTTTTTGCCCTTGCCCTTCTTAAAACTAGTGGTTTTACTAACCATCAACAATTGATGCTCCTTCTTGATTTCTACTTTCGCGGTGTCAAACATCGCGAGTTGCTCAAGGATCATCATATCTATCCCTGATATGTTATAGTTCATCACGAAGCTCTAATAGCTTGGTGGTAGTGACTATGGAGAACCATCACTATCTCATCTGGAAGATTAACTCCCACTCGATTCAAGCGATTGTGGTACTCAGACAATCTGAGCACATGCTCAACGATTGAGCTTTTCTCCCTTAGTTTGCAGGCTTAAGAAACTTGTCAGGGGTCTCATACCTCTTGACGTGGGCACTAGTCTGAAATCCCAATTTTAGTCTTCGGAACATCTCATATGTTCTGCGACGTTTCAAAAACGTTTTTGGTGCCACAATTCTAAACCGTTAGCATTACACACTGAACTATCACGTAGTCATCAAAACGTGTATGTCAGATGTTTCGCAACATCTACAAACGACGCTGAGATTCAGCACACCGAGCAGTGCATTAAGGACATAAGCCTTCTGTGCAGCAATGAGGACAATCCTCAGTTTACAGACCTAGTCCGCATAATTGCTACTATCAACTTTCAACTAAATTTTCTCTAGGAACATATCTTAAACAGTAGAACTAAAGCGCAAGCTATGACATAATTTGCAAAGACCTTTTGACTATGTTCATGATAATTAAGTTCATCTGATTAATGAACTCCCACTCAGATAGACATCCCTCTAGTCATCTAAGTGACACATGATCCGAGTCAAACTAGGCCGTGTCCGATCATCACGTGAGACGGACTAGTCAACATCGGTGAACATCTCCATGTTGATCGCATCTACTATACGACTCATGTTCGACCTTTCGATCTCTTGTGTTCCGAGGCCATGTCTGTACATGCTAGGCTCGTCAAGTCAACCTAAGTGTTTCGCATGTGTTCCGAGGCCATGTCTGTACATGCTAGGCTCGTCAACACCCGTTGTATTCGAACGTTAGAATCTATCACACCCGATCATCACGTGGTGCTTCGAAACAACGAACCTTCGCAACGGTGCACAGTTAGGGGGAACACGTCTCTTGAAATTTTAGTGAGGGATCATCTTACTTACTACCGTCGTTCTAAGCAAATAAGATGCATAACATGATAAACATCACATGCAATCAAATAGTGACATGATATGGCCAATATCATTCTGCTCCTTTGATCTCCATCTTCGGGGCACCATGATCATCTTCGTCACCGGCATGACACCATGATCTCCATCATCATGATCTCCATCATTGTGTCTTTATGAAGTTGTCACGCCAACGATTACTTCTACTTCTATGGCTAACGCGCTTAGCAATAAAGTAAAGTAATTTACATGGCGTTATTCAATGACACGCAGGTCATACAAAAAATAAAGACAACTCCTATGGCTCCTGCCGGTTGTCATACTCATCGACATGCAAGTCGTGATTCCTATTACAAGAATATGATCAATCTCATACATCACATATATCATTCATCACATCTTCTGGCCATATCACATCACATAGCACATGCTGCAAAAACAAGTTAGACGTCCTCTAATTGTTGTTGCAAGTTTTGACGTGGCTTGTATAGGTTTCTAGCAAGAACGTTTCTTACCTACGTAAAACCACAACGTGATATGCCAATTTCTATTTACCCTTCATAAGGACCCTTTTCATCGAATCCGTTCCGACTAAAGTGGGAGAGACAGACACCCGCTAGCCACCTTATGCAACTAGTGCATGTCAGTCGGTGGAACCTGTCTCACGTAAGCGTACGTGTAAGGTCGGTCCGGGCCGCTTCATCCCACAATGCCGCCGAAACAAGATAATACTAGTAACGGCAAGAATAATTGGCAACATCTACGCCCACAACTACTTTGTGTTCTACTCGTGCATAGAAACTACGCATAGACCTAGCTCATGATGCCACTATTGGGGAACGTAGCAGAAATTCAAAATTTTCTACGCATCACCAAGATCAATCTATGGAGTACTCTAGCAACGAGGGGAAGGGGAGTGGATCTACATACCCTTGTAGATCGTGATGCGGAAGCGTTCAAGAGAACGGGGTTGATGGAGTCGTACTCGTCGTGATCCAAATCACCGATGATCCTAGCGCCGAACGGACGGCACCTCCGCGTTCAACACACGTACGGAGCAGCGACGTCTCCTCCTTCTTGATCCAGCAAGGGGGGAGGAGAGGTTGATGGAGATCCAGCAGCACGACGGCATGGTGGTGGAAGTAGCGGGATCCCGGCAGGGCTTCGCCAAGCGCAAGCGGGGAGGAAGAGGTGTCACGGGAGGGAGAGGGAGGCGCCAGGGCTTAGGTGTTGCTGCCCTCCCTTCCCCCCACTATATATAGGGCCAAGGGAGAGGGGGGGCAGCCTTGGCCCTTCCTCCAAGGAAGGGTGCGGCCAGGGAGGAGTCCTTCCTCCCCAAGGCACCTCGGAGGTGCCTTCCCCCTTTAGGACTCTCCATTTATCTTATCTCTTGGCGCATGGGCCTCTTGGGGCTGGTTCCCTTGGCCCATATGGGCCAAGGCGCACCCCCTATAGCCCATGTGGCCCCCCGGGGCTGGTGGACCCCCTTGGTGGACCCCCGGACCCCTTTCGGCACTCCCGGTACAATACCGATAAAGTGCGAAACTTTTCCGGCGACCAAAATAAGACTTCCCATATATAAATCTTTACCTCCGGAACTCCTCGTGATGTCCGGGATCTCATCCGGGACTCCGAACAACTTTCGGGTTACCGCATACTAATATCTCTATAACCCTAGCGTCACCGAACCTTAAGTGTGTAGACCCTACGGGTTCGGGAGACAGGTAGACATGACCGAGACGACTCTCCGGTCAATAACCAACAGCGGGATCTGGATACCCATGTTGGCTCCCACATGCTCCTCGATGATCTCATCGGATGAACCACGATGTCGAGGATTCAATCAATCCCGTATACAATTCCCTTTGTCTATCGATATGTTACTTGCCCGAGATTCGATCGTCGGTATCCCTATACCTTGTTCAATCTCGTTACCGGCAAGTCTCTTTACTCGTTCCATAACTCACATCATCCTGTGATCAACTCCTTGGTCACATTGTGCACATTATGATGATGTCCTACCGAGTGGGCCCAGAGATACCTCTCCGTTTACACGGAGTGACAAATCCCAGTCTCGATTCGTGCCAACCCAACAAACACTTTCGGAGATACCTGTAGTGCACCTTTATAGTCACCCAGTTACGTTGTGACGTTTGGTACACCCAAAGCATTCCTACGGTATCCGGGAGTTGCACAATCTCATGGTCTAAGGAAATGATACTTGACATTAGAAAAGCTCCGAGCAAACGAACTACACGATCTTGTGCTAGGCTTAGGATTGGGTCTTGTCCATCACATCATTCTCCTAATGATGTGATCCCGTTATCAACGACATCCAATGTCCATGGTCAGGAAACCGTAACCATCTATTGATCAACGAGCTAGTCAACTAGAGGCTTACTAGGGACATGGTGTTGTCTATGTATCCACACATGTATCTGAGTTTCCTATCAATACAATTCTAGCATGGATAATAAACGATTATCATGAACAAGGAAATATAATAATAACCTATTTATTATTGCCTCTAGGGCATATTTCCAACAAACCCGGTAACCGGGATCACCCCACCATCTTTTGCATGTTCCACACATCCACATCTTCGTTTGCACCGGTCGCTCAACGAGTTATCGGAACCGGGACGTTGCCATGGCATCGTTTCCGTTTTCATCGCCGTGGCACCCAATTCTTTCTGCCATGGTGACCAAATGCTCCTAATCATCTTCATGTCAACATTTTCATAAAATTGCTTAAAACTTGCAGATGTCATTCACATCATGATAACAACATTTAAAATGTCTAAAATTGTGTTCGTATTAAATTGCTAATTGACATGAGGAGTTATCGGAATTGTTGTTTGTTGTTCCAGCCTCATTTAAATTGCCTAAAATAGTTAGTTTAATTATGCTTCACCCCCTTTCCATGGTTAACAACATTTCATATTGTTGGTTACTTAAACAAGAGCGAACTAAATAATTAAATGTGGTGTTTCGTCAATATGCAACTCGTTGCATATTGAGCTCCACTTAATTTGTAGTGTTGTTTGTTGCACTTTACCATGCCATGCATGTTTAAACCGGACATGCATCATATTTGTTTTTGCATCATGCCATGTGTACGTGGTGGTTGTTTACTAGGTTGTTTGTTTCTTTCCGGGTTGCTTCTCTCGTTAGCTTCGGTTTCATTCCGGAGTTGTGAGGATTCGTTCGACTACGTCCGTTTGTCGTCTTCATGGACTCGTTCTTCTTCCTAGCGGGATTTCAGGCAAGATGACCATACCCTCGAAATCACTTCTATCTTTGTTGTGCTAGTTGCTCGTTCTATTGCCATGCTGCGCTACCTACCACTTGCTATATCATGCCTCCCATACTGCCATGTCAGCCCCTAACCTTTGTCACCCTTCCTAGCAAACCATTGTTTGGCTATGTTACCGCTTTGCTCAGCCCCTTCTTATAGCGTTGCTAGTTGCAGGAGAAGATGAAGATTGCTCCATGTTGGATTATATTTATGTTGGGATATCACAATATCTCTTATTTAATTAATGCATCTATATACTTGGTAAAGGGTGGAAGGCTCGGCCTTATGCCTGGTGTTTTGTTCCACTCTTGCTGCCCTAGTTTCCGTCATACCGGTGTTATGTTCCTTGATTTTGCGTTCCTTACGTGGTTGGGTGATTTATGGGACCCCCTTGACAGTTCGCTTTGAATAAAACTCCTCCAGCAAGGCCCAACCTTGGTTTTACCATTTGCTACCCTAAGCCCTTTTCCCTTGGGTTCTGCAGACTCAAGGGTCATCTTTATTTTAACCCCCCCCCGGGCCAGTGCTCCTTCGAGTGTTGGTCCGAACTGAGTAGACTGCGGGGCCCCCTCGTGGAAACTCGAGGTCTGGTTTTACTCGTAGGATGTCTCATCCGGTGTGCCCTGAGAACGAGATATGTGCAGCTCCTATCGGGATTTGTCGGCACATCGGGCGGCTTTGCTGGTCTTGTTTTACCATTGTCGAAATGTCTTGTAAACCGGGATTCCGAGACTGATCGGGTCTTCCTGGGAGAAGGTTTATCCTTCATTGACCGTGAGAGCTTATAATGGGCTAAGTTGGGACACCCCTGCAGGGTATTATCTTTCGAAAGCCGTGCCCGTGGTTATGTGGCAGATGGGAATTTGTTAATATCTGGTTGTAGAGAACTTGACACTTGACCTTAATTAAAACGCATCAACGCGTGTGTAGCCGTGATGGTCTCTTCTCGCGGAGTCCGGGAAGTGAACACGGTTTCTGGGTTATGTTTGACGTAAGTAGGAGTTCAGGATCACTTCTTGATCATTGCTAGCTTCACGACCGTTCCGTTGCTGCTCTTCTCGCTCTTATCTGCGTATGTTAGCCACCATATATGCTTAGTGCTTGCTGCAGCTCCACCTCACTATCCTTTCCTTCCTATAAGCTTAAATAGTCTTGATCTCGCGGGTGTGAGATTGCTGAGTCCTCGTGACTCACAGATACTTCCAAAACAGTTGCAGGTGCCGATGATACCAGTGCAGGATGACGCAACTGAGCTCAAGTGGGAGCTCGATGAAGATCTTGTTCGTTACTATGTTTCTTTTCATGTTGATCAGTAGTGGAGCCCAGTTGGGACGATCAGGGATCTAGCAGTTGGGTTGTCTTCTTTTATTTTGGTTCCGTAGTCGGACCTATGTGTGTATCTTGAATGATGTATGATTTATTTATGTATTGTGTGAAGTGGCGATTGTAAGCCAACTCTTTATCCCATTCTTGTTCATTACATGGGATTGTGTGAAGATGACCCTTCTTGCGACAAAACCACAATGCGGTTATGCCTCTAAGTCGTGCCTCGACACGTGGGAGATATAGCCGCATCATGGGTGTTACAAGTTGGTAATCAGAGCCATCCCCGACTTAGGAGCCCCCTGCTTGATCGAATCGCTGGCGTTGTTGAGTCTAGAACAAAAATGTTTTGAGTCTGAGGATTATATATATCGGAGAGTAGGATTCTTTTTACTCCTCAGTCCCTTCGTCGCTCTGGTGAGGCGTCCTGACGCAGAAGTTTTGACTTTTCTCTCCTCAAATTTCACTAAAAAATTTTTAGGATCACGCGGGTATCTTGGAATCGTTCCGATGGTTTTGTGACGAGAACATTGTTCTTGGTGCCTCCTGACATTTAGGGGTTGTGGCAGTGTCCCGGGGAGTTGAGCTCCGAGGTGTTGTCGTCACAATTTTATCGTTGCAGTTCTGGAATACCTGAGTTTCGCCGACATCGAAATCTCTTTTATGCAGTTGTTGGTGAGATCACCTCGACGCCACCCAGTACTGGGGCGGGAGTATTGCCATAACTCGTATAACGGATGTTTTTCGAAGGTTGAGGTAAACGATTTCCGAAGGTTTCTTGGTTATGTGTTGACGGATGGATACAGCTGGATCTAGGGATTGTTAGTTTGGGTGATATATTTTGTGTCCCCTGTATCCCCAACACCAGATTGCATAACCAGAAAGTTTCGGGAGTTTATAAGTGGGAATTCAAGTAGCCTTAGGATATCTTTCCGACAGACGCATGATATGAGATTGGGGTTCGACGTCTAGTGGTCCGCCTTTCCACGGTTGGTTTTACAGTGGTCTCATAGTGTCTTAAAGAGTCCTTGGCTATGCCGACTCGGGGACGCTTCGTATGTCATGTGCACTGCCTTGTACATGATGGTGCTGTACGATCGAGCCCGTGTGGGCCCCACCACGAAAACTTCGGACGAAATCTCTATCATATGTTTGTTCCGGCTTATTCCCTGAGCCAATCCTTTGTTTTGTTTTATTTGTGGTATTCGAGTTGCTTCGAAGTCAAATGTTGAATCCATACCTTTCCTAAACGGTGTTCTCATATTGCTATGTGAATACTAATCCTTCTTGATCATCGAGATCGTCATGTTAATTCTTTTCCAGCCGGCATGTTTCTCTTCAAGTGCATCCAGTTCATTCCAACATTCGCAAGATCAGTTCTAAGCTTTTTTCTCAACGGTGTTTGTTTCATCCGTCCCAAGGTGCCTTTGTTTTCCCGCCCTCCCACCCACTTTCTTCAAGGACTCAGATTTCTTAATCATGTATCCATCTTATGGATGTGAAGTTTCTCCATTCTTTTCCATCAATGTTCTTACCCGGTGGTTCTCATGAAGATGTTCTTCAAGTTTATCATTCTTCATTCCTTTTCTTCTCCGGTGGACTTAATTCAAGCTTTCAGTGTTGGTCACATTCCTTTCCTTGTTTCAAATGTTTTTCTCATGCCGGTGTATCTTCTTAATCATTCACCTCTCACTTCCCATGTGTTCCGGAGTGTTGAAGATATCTCAGGAGATTCGTGTTTTCATTCAAGATCCGTTCAAGCTATTTCGAGGTTGTTATATCATTCAAGCCATTTAATTCAACCGGTGCAATCTCTCTTTTAAATCATGTTCAACGGTGTTTCTCTTGAGTGGGCCCTAACCCACAGGTTTTTTCCCAGGATCTTACCTGACTCATCTAATTTTTCTGGAGTTATTCTCGAATTCATTGCAAAGTTTGACGTAAGAATGAATTATCATCAGCCAAATGTCTTTCTCCAAGATCTCTCAAATTCTTTTCATTGTTGATTCAACCTTTCTATTATTCATGGTTCCGGAGTGCCTCAATAATTCATGGTGGTGTTTCTCATCATCATTCTCAACATTTTAAGACCGAAGAAGAATTTCTCGTGAATCTTGGTTCATTCTCTTGAAGATTCATGGTTCTTACTTGTTGCCATCCTCTCAAATTGTTTCGATATCGCGTAATTCTTTTCTACCCACCCGGAGCATTTCAGAGTTGTTTTCGTTTTGTTCATCCAAGGCCATCATCTCAGAAGATTTCTTCATTCAAGCTTTCAACTCTCGTTCTCCAAATCATACCGGTGCATCACTCAAATATCCTCTAATCAGTTCATGATCTCTTCATTCTCGTGTATCTAAATTCTGCCAAGTATCTTCATTCATTTTTTAATTCTTTCCGTTGAATTGTGCCTTTGCTACTTTCATTTTCAATTCTTACGGTGGTTCGTTCAAGAGTTCTCTTCCTTCTTATCATATAAATTTATTCGTTGTTTCAATCCTACCGGTGTTTCGATGAAGACCTTCACAAGTTTGCGCAATATCCCTCTTTAATCCTTTCTACGAGAATAAGTAGTATGCCAAATCCGTTGCTTGTCATCAATTAATTGGTGAAGGACGAGCATAATGTAATTCTTATTTTGTTTCATCGAGTAAATTCAACTCCTTATTCCGGAGGTTCATCAAAATTCTTGATTTCATTTGTTCATTTTTCTTTCCTGAGCTCCAAGTTATTTCAATTATATCATTCCAAACCTTCATCTAATCATTGCAAGGCTTCACCTTCTATTGTCAACTTCTCTTTCTTTTGATCATTCTTTTATTGCCGGAGTTCTTCATGGAGGCTCTACATGGTGGTTCGTCAAGGATTCTTTCATTTTTCTATTGTTCTTCAAGATTTCTCTTGAAGTTATGATCCGCTAGGCTATACTCAAACAAATTAACATGGTGTTCAACACATGTCTTGTTTTGAGGAGTTCAACCATTCTTCATCTTGCATTCCGAAGTGCAATTCTCTCTACCTTATCTTTTGGGATGGTGTTATGTCATTTTTGCCAATTTCCTTCATGTTTCATGATTCGCAAGTTGTCAGGAATGAGATAATTAAATCCATCATTTTCTCTTCGTTCAAGAGATCTTTTCGTCCAATCAATCTTTTTGTTGGAATTATCTTGGGTTATATTTCACCTACAGCCGTCCCTAAGGAATGTTGCTAATTGTGGTGTCTAACAATAATTCAAGTTTTTCTCCTATCCTCTCGGCGAGAGAAGATTTCATCTCTTCGTTGATCTCAAGCAAGCAATTGTTTCCGTTAGTGGCAGTTTGTCACCTCATAATGTTGGGATGTTCCCATAAGCCCACTACAAGCTTATTCTTTTCGTTGTTGGTTTTCCAACAACTCTGCTCAACCCTTCTTCATAAGGATGTTCTCAAATTCATTTCTAGTAGAAGATGTTCTTCTTCTTCATTCTTTTCACTCCATTATTCTTTCCGGAGGCTTTCTGATATTGCTCTCTTCGAACCATCATCTTTTCATATCAAGATCATATTTTTCTTTTCATTTCTGGCCAATTAACAGGAGTGTCGTGTCCTCCATTCAAGTTCTCTCATCTTAACAAATTTTGCCTCCCTTCCCAACCGGAGTGATGTCTGAAATCTTTCTGACCCATTGTGCCATTCTTTCAATAGTTCCGGAGGCAGAGTGTTGTTAATTTCATCGAGTATCCTCTCATCTTGTCAAGATCATGTTATATTCCTTCCATTTACAGTCGGGAGTGCTGCCCAACTTATATCATTCTTATTCCTTCCCTATCTTGTTTTAACCGGAGTGGTTTAAATATCTATTGTGTCAATTAACCTCAAGGTTCTCATAATGTTCCTTGCTTCCGTTTACTACGGAGTGCTCTCAATTCGCGTATCTCCGTCGTGTCATTTCCTCAAGCTTTGTGACTCTCAAGGTTCTTTGGTTTCACTCGTTTGTCAAAGAAGCAACTTCGTGTTACCTCTTCCTCTTCCACTTTTTCTCTGGTGCCATCCTAGATCTCGGGACGAGATCCTCTTGTAGTGGTGGAGTGTTGTAACGCCCCGAGACCGACGCTTCAGAAGACTTCCATATTTCGTGATCGCTGTGTGTTTCATTTGGTGCTTGCTCTTTTATTTTTGCATTGCATCATGTCATCATGCCATCATGTCATTAATTTTCTAAAACTCAACTAAATAATCTGCATGGATCTACGATCTATTTAAATCGAGGGAAGGGTGACTTCTCTTTAGAACATATCCTCCCAATATTAGGGAGCTATATTATAAATATTCCATTAGTTTGGAATCAACCGGAACACACTTGCAAATATCCAATGCCTTTGTTATCTTAATTCTTGGTCTCCAACCTCGCATTATATTTTTTCATCTTATTCCGGAGCTCCACCAAAAATCCGAACATTTTTGGACCTTCCCAACCCTCACTTCCTTCAAATCATTTGAATTTATATCGTCCAATCAGGCCACTTCTATTTTTCCTGGATCAAGCGCATTTTTGTGATTCCGGGAAAATAATCCCCATGCCCAAACTCTTTCTCTAACCTTTTCTTTTCTTCCCTTTCCTTTCTTTTTCTCTGTTTTAAGAGAAGATAGGAGAGAGGAGCCAGCCCAGCCGGCCTCTTGGGCCTGACCAACCAGACCGGCCCGTTCCACAGGCCCAGCCGCGCCATAACCCTAGCCCGATCGATTCCCCATCTCTCCCTTCGTTCTCCTCCTGCGCCGCCACTCACCCATCACCGATCCCCATCTCCCTCTCGATCTCTCCCTTGCGCTCCCCCTCAGCGCCGTAAACATCTTGAGCCAGGGGAGGAGCCCCGCACCCGATTCCCCAGCGCGCCAGCCTCCAGGAGCTCCCCCCCCCCGCGCGTCCTCGCCTCCGGCGACCGTCGCTGCCCCGAGCTGCTTCGCCTCCCTCCTCCTCGAGCCGGCCTCCCCACCTCTGGCAACGGCCGCCGCCCGTCGCGCCTCTTCGCCGCCGCCATGAATGCCCGCAGGAGCGCCAACGCCGCCAGGCCGCCGTCCTGCGCCCAAGCTCCTCCGCCCCGAGCTCCGTTCGCTTCGGGCGCCGGCCAACTGGATTCGCCGTCTTCGCTGTTCCCGGCGCCGCCGGGGCCATGCCCCTTCGCCGTCGTGTCGCCTTGCCTCGCCTCCTGCCTCCCGCGTGCCCCGCTGGGCGCATGTGTGCCCGCGTCCAGCGCCTCCCGCTTGCTCCGCCACGGCTTCCTCGACGTGGTCGAGCCCGACCACGACCCTCTCCACGCGCCACAGAGGTCTCGCCTCCTCCCTGTGGCATCGCGCGCTCAACGTCCATGGCCTCTCCAGCCTCCAGAAGCTCTGCTTCCCTTGCTCCACGCTAAGACCGACGCCGGCCCCACTTCGTCTTGCTGCTGCTCCGCCATCGACCTCCTGTTGCTGCAGGATCCTTCCCATCGTGCACTGTGGCCGTTCTGTTTCTTCTCTCTCAAGGTCGAAAGGACACCAGTTACACGAGACACGAAGAACCGCGACGATCCCGGAGACTGGATAGGTCAAGTACCAGGTCAACGAGGACCGCCAAGTTCATCTACGAAACATGCACATCTACACCGCCAAGATCGGAACGACAAGTACCTCGACGTTGCGTGTACCACTACCGTCGCCCCAAAGACCTCGGACCCGTCAAGTACCTCTCCGAAAACGAACGTGTGCCACTACTTCCACTACCGTCGCCGAAGACCCGTGTAACCGAACCGTCAAGTTCGACTACCTCCGCGTGTACCGCTACTTCCACTACCGTCGCGAGAACGACTACTTCCATGATGACCCCGTGAACAACTACTTCCACTTCGAACGCGTTCCGCCCTGAATGCACGCTTCGAAGGTATAACCCCGAGACGACGTCCGTGGACCGAATGCATGTGTGTTGTATGAGATGCTCGTGGTTGCACCGTTTCCGAGTTGTCATTCCATGTTCCTCCTCGTTGTCATGCCATCGTCCCGTGGTAACCCGGTAACCAGGATCACCCCACCATCTTTTGCATGTTCCACACATCCACATCTTCGTTTGCACCGGTCGCTCAACGAGTTATCGGAACCGGGACGTTGCCATGGCATCGTTTCCGTTTTCATCGCCGTGGCACCCAATTCTTTCTGCCATGGTGACCAAATGCTCCTAATCATCTTCATGTCAACATTTTCATAAAATTGCATAAAACTTGCATATGTCATTCGCATCATGATAACAACATTTAAAATATCTAAAATTGTGTTTGTATTAAATTGCTAATTGACATGAGGATTTTCGGAATTGTTGTTTGTTGTTCCGGCCTCATTTAAATTGCCTAAATAGTTAGTTTAATTATGCTTCACCCCTTGCCATGGTTAACAACATTTAATATTGTTGGTTACTTAAACAAGAGCGAACTAAATAATTAAATGTGGTGTTTCGTCAATATGCAACTCGTTGCATATTGAGCTCCACTTAATTTGTAGTGTTGTTTGTTGCACTTTGCCATGCCATGCCTATTTAAACCGGACATGCATCATATTTGTTTTGCATCATGCCATGTGTATGTGGTGGTTGTTTACTATGTTGTTTGTTTCTTTCCGGGTTGCTTCTCTCGTTAGCTTCGGTTTCGTTCCGGAGTTGTGAGGATTCGTTCGACTACGTCCGTTTGTCGTCTTCATGGACTCGTTCTTCTTCCTAGCGGGATTTCAGGCAAGATGACCATACCCTCGAAATCACTTCTATCTTTGCTTTGCTAGTTGCTCGCTCTATTGCTATGCTGCGCTACCTACCACTTGCTATATCATGCCTCCCATATTGCCATGTCAGCCTCTAACCTTTGTCACCCTTCCTAGCAAACCGTTGTTTGGCTATGTTACCGCTTTGCTCAGCCCCTCTTATAGCGTTGCTAGTTGCAGGTGAAGATGAAGATTGCTCCATGTTGGATTATGATTATGTTGGGATATCACAATATCTCTTATTTAATTAATGCATCTATATACTTGGTAAAGGGTGGAAGGCTCGGCCTTATGCCTGGTGTTTTGTTCCACTCTTGCCGCCCTAGTTTCCGTCATACCGGTGTTATGTTCCTTGATTTTGCGTTCCTTACGCGGTTGGGTGATTTATGGGACCCCCTTGACAGTTCGCTTTGAATAAAACTCCTCCAGCAAGGCCCAACCTTGGTTTTACCATTTGCCTACCTAAGCCTTTTTCCCTTGGGTTCTGCAGACTCAAGGGTCATCTTTATTTTAACCCCCCGGGCCAGTGCTCCTTCGAGTGTTGGTCCAAACTGAGAGACTGCGGCGCCCCCTCGGGGAAACTCGAGGTCTGGTTTACTCGTACGGACTGCTCATCCGGTGTGCCCTGAGAACGAGATATGTGCAGCTCCTATCGGGATTTGTCGGCACATCGGGCGGCTTTGCTGGTCTTGTTTTACCATTGTCGAAATGTCTTGTAAACCGGGATTCCGAGACTGATCGGGTCTTCCTGGGAGAAGGTTTATCCTTCGTTGACCGTGAGAGCTTATAATGGGCTAAGTTGGGACACCCCTGCAGGGTATTATCTTTCGAAAGCCGTGCCCGCGGTTATGTGGCAGATGGGAATTTGTTAATATCCGGTTGTAGAGAACTTGACACTTGACCTTAATTAAAACGCATCAACCGCGTGTGTAGCCGTGATGGTCTCTTCTCGGCGGAGTCCGGGAAGTGAACACGGTTTCTGGGTTATGTTTGACGTAAGTAGGAGTTCAGGATCACTTCTTGATCATTGCTAGCTTCACGACCGTTCCGTTGCTTCTCTTCTCGCTCTCATTTGCGTATGTTAGCCACCATATATGCTTAGTGCTTGCTGCAGCTCCACCTCACTACCCTTTCCTTCCTATAAGCTTAAATAGTCTTGATCTCGCGGGTGTGAGATTGCTGAGTCCTCGTGACTCACAGATACTTCCAAAACAGTTGCAGGTGCCGATGATACCAGTGCAGGTGACGCAACTGAGCTCAAGTGGGAGCTCGATGAAGATCTTGTTCGTTGTGTTGTTTCTTTTCATGTTGATCAGTAGTGGTGCCCAGTTGGGACGATCAGGGATCTAGCAGTTGGGTTGTCTTCTTTTATTTTGGTTCCGTAGTCGGACCTATGTGTGTATCTTGAATGATGTATGTTTCTTTTATGTATTGTGTGAAGTGGCGATTGTAAGCCAACTCTTTATCCCATTCTTGTTCATTACATGGGATTGTGTGAAGATGACCCTTCTTGCAACAAAACCACAATGCGGTTATGCCTCTAAGTCGTGCCTCGACACATGGGAGATATAGCCGCATCGTGGGCGTTACACTCTAGAACGCCACTGGGGCCATCATCGTGACGGCGATCTACACCAACAACTTCGCCACCGTCATCACCAACTCTCCCCTCCTCTAGGCAGCTGTGTAACACCTCTTCTTCCCGCTGTAATCTCTACTTAAACATGGTGCTCAACGCTATATATTATTTCCCAATGATGGCTATCCTATGATGTTTGAGTAGATCCATTTTGTCCTATGGGTTGATTGATGATCATGATTGGTTTGAGTTGCATGTTTTATTATTGGTGTTGTCCTATGGTGCTCTCCATGTCGTGCAAGCGCGAGGGATCCCCACTGTAGGGTTTGCAATATGCTCATGATTTGCTCATGGTGGGTGGCTTGAGTGATAGAAACATATACCCGAGTAAGTAGGTTGTTTGCGTATGGGAGTAAAATGACTTGATACTTTAATGCTATGGCTGGGTTTTACTTTAATGATCTTTAGTAGTTACGAATGTTTGCTAGAGTTCCAATAATAAGTGCATATGATCCAAGTAGAGAAGTATGTTAGCTTATGCCTTTGTGACGCCCCCCATTCAATCGTACACTAATCATACATGCAAATGTGTACGATCAAGATCAAGGACTCACGGGAAGATATCACAACACAAGTCTAGACACAAATTAAAATAATACAAGCTTTATATTACAAGCCAGGGGCCTCGAGGGCTCGAATACATAAGCTTGAATACACAAGAGTCAGCGGAAGCAACAATATCTGAGTACAGACATGAGTTAAACAAGTTTGGCTTAAGAAGGCTAGCACAAAAGTATCAACGATCGAAAAGGCAAGGCCTCCTGCCTGAGAGCCTCCTAACTACTCCTGGTCGTTGGCGGCCTCCACGTAGTAGTAGGCACCCTCGGGTGGTAGTAGCCGTCGTCAAAGGTGGCGTCTGGCTCCTGAGCTCCACCATCTGGTTGCGACATCCGGAAAGAAAAGGAAAAGGGAGAAAAGAGGGAGCAAAGCAACCGTGAGTACTCATTCAAAGTACTCGCAAGCAAGGATCTACACAACATATGCATCGGTATCAATGAAATGGGTTGTATCTATGGACTGGACTGCAGAATGCCAGAAGAGAAGGGGAAAGCCTACCTATCGAAGACTAGCATCTTCAAGCAGCTCCAAGCATCTTGCAGCATTCAGAAGAGTACAGAATAGCATAAAGTAAAGTAGTAGTAGTGTTATCAACCTCGGCCAGAGATCCTTTCTCGACTCCCTGCGAGAAAGCAATCCCAGAGCCATACTATCCAGTTATCACCTCAAGTATCCAGTTCTAGTTGTATCGATCGGGATACAACTCCAAGTGTCCGTTACCATAGGACAGGATATCGATAGATGTTTTCTTCCCTGCAGGGGTGCACCAACTTACCCACCACGCTCGATTAACTCCGGCCGGACACACTTTCCTGGGTCATGCCCGGTATCGGCCAAACAATACGCCGCAACCCGACCTAGGCTTAATAGAGAGGTCAGCACGCCGGACTAAACCTATGCCCCCAGGGGTCTTGGGCCATCGCCCCGGGAACTCCTGCACGTTGCGAGGGTGGCCGGTGAGCAGACCTAGCTACCTCCTTAAAAAGGCAGGTGCTTACCAGTCCAACCCGGCGCCCGCCGCTCGGTCGCTGACGTCTATTTAGCTTCGGCTGATGCATACGACGCAGAATGCCCATACTATGCCCACGTGATGGTTAGTGCTATCAGGCCAGAGGCCCCTCGGATCAAATATCCAAATCATAGTGGATTAGGAGCACGCGGTAACGAGCAGAGACTCACGATCGATGTGACCCCGTCGCCCCGTCTCGAGGACTTGCGGCAAGGGCTAAGAATGCCCGACCACGCCTCGTAAGTATCTCGCGGGCACCTTCCAGGTCAACCCGTCTCCACATCACTCGCGGGTACCCCTCAGGGTCGACCCTCCTTTCCAAGTAACGGTTGTAAAGTCCAAGTATCCGTGTGTCCAAACATCAAGGGGAAAACCCGAGGAATCATCCCCGGTGAATTCCACTCGATGTAATCATCAAGGTGAACGTAAGAGGAGCCACCCCCGAGGTTCACACTTGAGGGGTTGCACGACAGAGTCATATCTGAAGTGGTTAAGGAGGAAATCACCCTCGATGACCACGACTGAATAGCTACACTACAGAGATCTCATCAGGAGTGATGCATGAGGTTCCACCCTCGACACTCGATGGTAACTCTGCAGAGTCGAGCAACAAAAGGGGCGTGATGTGATGTGAGGTGTCGGGCTCTGGTCATCAATCACGTTGATCGAGTCGTCGATGATGAAGGTGGGGGTCACTAATGGATCACTAACCAACCTATACTAAGCAGTTTAGGATAAGCAGGTAAGGTAACAATAAGCAGGTTACAAAAGCAGGCTATGCATCAGAATAGGAGCAAACAATAACAGTAGCAAAATCTAATGCAAGCATGAGAGAATGGAATGGGCGATATCGGGATGATCAAAGGGGGGCTTGCCTGGAAGCTCTGCTGAAAAGGAAGAAGGGTCGTCGGTGACACAGTCGATCACAGGGGCAACATCAGTCTCGGGGTCTACCGGAGAGAAGAGGGGGAAGAAACAGTAAATATAAGCAAACAGATGCAACACTAAGCATGCCATGATGATAAGCAGAACTAGGGTCGACCTAACATAGTACTACATGTTGCAGACGGAGGGGATAAACATCCGAGTATGAATTCCCGGCGTTAGGCGGATTCCGGGCAAAGGAAAAGAGGGGGAAAGTTCCATCTTCAGCATGCTAGGGGCATGCGACACATGAACGGACCGCGTATTCGGATTCATTGGATTTTTCTGAGCAACTTTCATGTAGAAAACATTTTCATCCGAGTTACGGTTTATTTTCTACGAATTTCCAAAGTTTTAAACATTTTCTGAAATGATTTAAATAACAGAAAAAATAGTTACCGCGTCAGTTTGACGTCAGCAATGCGTCAGCATTCGGCTGACCTACTGACTAGTCAAACTGACAGGTGGGGCCCACCTGTCAGCCTCTCTGGGTTAAATAGTGGGTTAAACTAATCTAACAGACTAATTAGAGGTGTGGGCCCCAAGTGTCAGTGACTAACTAACTACTAATGAAATAACAGATTTTAACTAGCAGTTTTTTATTTATAAAAACGTTTAAGCTAATGGGGCCCGCATGTCAGTGGGTCAGATTGCCCAGTCAGCAGTTGACCCAGTCAACTGGGGCCCATGGGGCCCAGCGGCATGCTACCTCTTGAGCACTGCGTTGGTTTTCCCTTGAAGAGGAAAGGGTGATGCAGTAAAGTAGCGTAAGTATTTCCCTCAGTTTTTGAGAACCAAGGTATCAATCCAGTAGGAGACCACGCTCGAGTCCCACGCACCTACACAAACAAATAAGAACCTCGCAAACAACGCGATAAAGGGGTTGTCAATCCCTCCACGGTCACTTACGAGAGTGAGATCTGATAGAGATGATAAGATAATATTTTTGGTATTTTTATGATAAAGACTAAAAGTAAAGAAAGCAAAATAAATGCGCCAGAAATAGCTAGTTGTTGGGAGATTAATATGATGGAAAATAGACCCGGGGGCCATAGGTTTCACTAGTGGCTTCTCTCAAGATAGCATAAGTATTACGGTGGGTGTACGAATTACTGTCGAGCAATTGATAGAATTGAGCATAGTTATGAGAATATCTAGGTATGATCATGTATATAGGCATCACGTCCGTGACAAGTAGACCGAAACGATTCTGCATCTACTACTATTACTCCACACATCGACCGCTATCCAGCATGCATCTAGAGTATTAAGTTCACAAGAACAGAGTAATGCTTTAAGTAAGATGACATGATGTAGAGGGATAAACTCATGCAATATGATATAAACCCCATCTTTTTATCCTCAATGGCAACAATACAATACGTGTCGTTTCCCTTTCTGTCACTGGGAACGAGCACCGCAAGATTGAACCCAAAGCTAAGCACTTCTCCATTGCAAGAAAGATCAATCTAGTAGGCCAACCAAACTGATAATTCGAAGAGACTTGCAAAGATAACCAATCATACATAAAACAATTCGGAGAAGATTCAAATATTGTTCATAGATAAACTTGATCATAAACCCACAATTCATCGGATCTCGACAAACACACCGCAAAAGAAGAGTTACATCAAATAGATCTCCAAGAGAATCAAGAACTTTGTATTGAGATCCAAAGAGAGAGAGAGAAGAAGCCATCTAGCTAATAACTATGGACCCGAAGGTCTGAGGTAAACTACTCACACATCATCGGAGAGGCTATGGTGTTGATGTAGAATCCCTCCATGATCAATGCCCCCTCCGGCGGAGCGCCGGAAAAGGCCCCAAGATGGGATCTCACGGGTACAGAAGGTTCCGGTAGTGGAAATAGGGTTTTGGCTCTGTATATGATGTTTCCAGGGTACTTGGGTATATATAGGAGGAAGAAGTACGTCGGTGGAGCAACGAGGGGCCCACGAGGGTGGAGGGCGCGCTTGGGGGGGTAGGCGCGCCCCCCTTCCTCATGCCTTCCTCGTTGATTACTTTACGTAGACTCCAAGTCCTATGGATCATGTTTGTTCCGAAAATCACGTTCCCGAAGGTTTTATTCCGTTTAGACTCCGTTTGATATCATTTTCCTTCGAAACACTGAAATAGGCAAAAAATAGCAATTTGGGCTGGGCCTACGGTTAATAGGTTAGTCCCAAAAATAATATAAAAGTGTATAATAAAGCCCAATAAACATCTAAAACAGAATATAATATAGCATGGAACAATCAAAAATTATAGATACGTTGGAGACGTATCAAGCATCCCCAAGCTTAATTCTTGCTCGTCCTCGAGTAGGTAAATGATAAAAACAGAATTTTTGATGTGGAATGCTACTTGGCATAATTTTCAATGTAACCCTCTTAATTGTGGTATGAATATTCAGATCCGGAAGATTAAAGATAAAATTTTAATATTGACATAAAAGTAATAATACTTCAAGCATACTAACTAAGCAATTATGTCTTCTCAAAATAACATGGCCAAAGAAAGTTCACCCCTACAAAATCATATAGTTTGGTCATGCTCCATTTTGTCACACAATAATGCTCTCATCATGCACAACCCCGATGACAAGCCAAGCAGTTGTTTCATACTTTAGTAATCTCAAACTTTTTCAACTTTCACGCAATAAATGAGCATGAGCCATGGATATAGCCCTATGGGTGGAATAGAATATAATGATGGGGGTTATGTGGAGAAGACAAAAAAGGAGAAAGTCTCACATCAACGCGGCTAATCAACGGGCTATGGATATGCCCATCAATTGATGTTAATGCGAGGAGTAGGGATTGCCATGCAACGGATGCACTAGAGCTATAAATGTATGAAAGCTCAACAAAAGAAACTAAGTGGGTGTGCATCCAACATGCTTGCTCACGAAGACCTAGGGCATTTGAGGAAGCCCATTGTTGGAATATACAAGCCAAGTTCTATAACAAATATTCCCACTAGTATATGAAAGTGACAAAACAAGAGACTATCTATCATGAAGACCATGGTGCTACTTTGAAGCACAAGTATGGAAAAAGATAGTAGCATTGCCCCTTTTTATTTTCTCTTTTTTTGGGCCTTTTCTTTCTTTTCTTTTGGCCTTTCTCTTTTTTTGGGACAATGCTCTATGAATGATGATCATCACACTTCTATTTATTTACAACTCAATGATTACAACTTGAAACTAGAACAAAGTATGACTCTATATGAATGCCTCCGGCGGTGTACCGGGATGAGCAATGAATCAAGAGTGACATGTATGAAATAATATGCATGCTGGCTTTGCCACAAATATGATGTCAACTACATGATCATGCAAGGCAATATGACAATAATGAACGTGTCATGATAAACGGAACGGTAGAAAGTTGCATGGCAATATATCTCGGAATGGCTATGGAAATGCCATAATAGGTAGGTATGGTGGCTGTTTTGAGGAAGATATAAGGAGGTTTATGTGTGATAGAGCGTATCGTATCACGGGGTTTGGATGCACCGGCGAAGTTTGCACCAACTCTCAAGGTGAGAAAGGGCAATGCACGGTACCGAAGAGGCTAGCAATGATGGAAGGTTGAGAGTGCGTATAATCCATGGACTCAACATTAGTCATAAAGAACTCACATACTTATTGCAAAAATCTACAAGTCATCAAAAACCAAGCACTACGCGCATGCTCCTAGGGGGATAGATTGGTAGGAAAAGACCATCGCTCGTCCCCGGCCGCCACTCATAAGGAGGACAATCAAAGAACACCTCATGTTTCAAATTTGTTACATAATGTTTACCATACGTGCATGCTACGGGATTTGCAAACTTCAACACAAGTATTTCTCAAATTCACAACTACTCAACTAGAACCACTTTAATATCACTACCTCCATATCTCAAAACAATTATCAAGCATCAAACTTCTCTTAGTATTCAACACACTCATAAGAAAGTTTTATTAATCTTGAATACCTAGCATATTAGGACTAATTTCACAATTAAAGCAAATTACCATGCTGTTTTGTAGGACTCTCAAAATAATATAAGTGAAGCATGAGAGAACAATAGTTTCTATAAAACAAATCCACCACCGTGCTCTAAAAGATATAAGTGAAGCACTAGAGCAAAAACTATATAGCTCAAAAGATATAAGTGAAGCACATAGAGTATTCTAATAAATTCTGAAGCATGTGTATCTCTCTCAAAAGGTGTGTCCAGCAAGGATGATTGTGGTAAAATTAAAACGAAGACTCGAATCATACAAGACGCTCCAAGCAAAACACATATCATGTGGTGAATAAAAATATAGCTCCAAGTAAAGTTACCGATGGACGAAGACGAAAGAGGGAATGCCTTCCGGGGCATCCCCAAGCTTTGGCTTTTTGGTGTCCTTATATTATCTTGGGGTGCCATGGGCATCCCCAAGCTTAGGCTCTTGCCACTCCTTGTTCAATAATCCATCAAATCCTTACCCAAAACCTGAAAACTTCACAACACAAAACTTAACATAAAATCTCGTGAGCTCCGTTAGCGAAAGAAAACAAAACACCACTTCAAGGTACTGTAATGAACTCATTATTTATTTATATTGGTGTTAAACCTACTGTATTCCAACTTCTCTATGGTTTATAAACTCTTTTACTAGCCATAGATTCATCAAAATAAGCAAACAACACACGAAAAACAGAATCTGTCAAAAACAGAACAGTCTGTAGTAATCTGTAACTAACGCAAACTTCTGGAACTCAGAAAAATCTACCAAAATAGGAAGGCCTATACAATTTGTTTATTGATCTACTTCAATTGGAATCAGTATTTTATCACGTTCTGGTGATTTTTAACAATTGTTTTTGTGAACAGAAAGTTTCTGGAATTTTCAGCAGGATCAAATAACTATCATCCAAGAAGATCCTATAGGTTTAACTTGGCACAAACACTAATTAAAACATAAAAACAAATCTAACCAGAGGTTAGATCAAATATTTATTCCTAATCAGAAGCAAAAAGCAAAAAACTAAGATAAAATTGGGTTGCCTCCCAACAAGCGCTATCGTTTGACGCCCCTAGCTAGGCATAAAAACAAGGATAGATCTAAGTATTGCCATCGTTGGTGGGCAATCCATAAGTGGCTCTCATAATAGATTCATAAGGTAATTTAATCTTGTTTCTAGGGAAGTGTTCCATGCCTTTCCTTAACGGAAATTGGAATCTAATATTCCCTTCCTTCATATCAATGATTGCACCGATCGTTCTAAGGAAAGGTCTACCAAGAATAATAGGACATGAAGGATTGCAATCTATATCAAGAACAATAAAATCTACGGGAACATAGTTCCTATTTGCAAGAATAAGAACATCATTAATTCTTCCCATAGGTTTCTTAATAGTGGAATCCGCAAGGTGCAAGTTTAAAGAGCAATCATCAAATTCACGGAATCCTAGCAAATCACACAAAGTTTTTGGAATCGTGGAGACACTAGCAACCAAATCACACAAAGCATAGCATTCATGATCTTTAATTTTAATTTTAATAGTAGGTTCCCACTCATCATAAAGTTTTCTAGGGATAGAAACTTCCAACTCAAGTTTTTCTTCATAAGATTGCATCAAAGCATCAACGATATGTTTAGTAAAAGCTTTATTTTGACTACAAGCATGAGGGGAATTTAGCACGGATTGCAACAAGGAAATACAATCTACCAAAGAGCAATTATCATACTTAAATTCCTTGAAATCCAAAATAGTGGGTTCATTAATATCTAAAGTTTTGATCTCTTCAATCCCACTTTTACCAAATTTCGTATCAAGATCTAATAACTCCGAATTTTTGGGACGCCTTCTAGGTAAAGGTAACTCATCTCCAGTCCCATCATTATTAGGATTCATATTGCAAAACAAAGATTTAATAGGAGACACATCAATAACTTTTAGATCTTCATCTGTATTTTCACAAAAATTAGAAGAACACGCTTTCATAAAGCAATCTTTCTTAGCGCGCATCCTAGCGGTTCTTTCTTTGCACTCATCAATGGAAATTCTCATGGATTTGAGAGACTCATTGATATCATGCTTAGGTGGAATAGATCTAAGTTTCAAAGAATCAACATCAAGAGAAATTCTATCTTCGTTCCTAGCCAATTCATCAACCTTAAGCAATTTTTCTTCAAGCAAAGCATTGAAATTCTTTTGCGAATTCATAAACTCCTTAACACTAGTCTCAAATTCAGAGGACATCTTATTAAAATTTCCATAAGAATTGTTGTAGGAATTACCATAATTATTAGAGGAATTACTAGGGAACGGCCTAGGATTAAAGTTTCCTCTATACGCGTTGTTACCAAAATTATTCCTACCAACAAAATTCACATCCATAGATTCATTATTATTCTCAATCAAAGTAGACAAAGGCATATCATTAGGATCAGGAGAAACACTTTTAGTAGTAAATAATTTCATAAGTTCATCCATCCTTCCACTCAAAACATTAATTTCTTCTATCGCATGCACTTTTTTATTAGTGGATCTTTCGGTGTGCCATTGAGAATAATTAACCATAATATTATCTAGGAGTTTAGTAGCTTCTCCTAAAGTGATTTCCATAAAAGTGCCTCCCGCGGCCGAATCTAAAAGATTTCTAGAAGCAAAATTCAATCCGGCATAAAATTTTGTATAATCATCCAAAGATTCAAACCATGTGTAGGGCAATTACGTATCATTAATTTCATTCTCTCCCAAGCTTGTGCAACATGTTCATGATCAAGTTGCTTAAAATTCATAATATCGTTTCTAAGAGAGATGATTTTAGCGGGAGGAAAATACTTGGAGATAAAAGCATCTTTGCACTTATTCCATGAATCGATACTATTCTTAGGCAAAGACGAAAACCAAGCTTTAGCACGATCTCTAAGCGAAAAAGGAAATAGCTTCAATTTAACAATATCGTTGTCCACATCTTTCTTCTTTTGCATATCACACAAATCAACGAAGCTATTTAGATGGGTAGCGGCATCTTCACTAGGAAGGCCGGCGAATTGATCTTTCATGACAAGATTCAACAAAGCAGCATTAATTTCACAAGATTCAGCATCAGTAAGAGGAGAAATCGGAGTGCTAAGAAAATCATTGTTGTTGGTATTGGTAAAGTCACTCAATTTAGTATTATCTTGAGCCATCATGACAAGCAAGCAATCCAACACACGAGCAAACAAGAAGCAAGCGAAAAAGAGGCGAACGGAAAAGAGAGGGCGAATAAAACGGCAAGGGTGAAGTGGGGGAGAGGAAAACGAGAGGCAAATGGCAAATAATGTAATGCGAGGGATAAGAGTTTGTGATAGGTACTTGGTATGTCTTGACTTGTGCGTAGACTCCCCGGCAACGGCGCCAGAAATCCTTCTTGCTACCTCTTGAGCACTGCGTTGGTTTTCCCTTGAAGAGGAAAGGGTGATGCAGTAAAGTAGCGTAAGTATTTCCCTCAGTTTTTGAGAACCAAGGTATCAATCCAGTAGGAGACCATGCTCGAGTCCCACGCACCTACACAAACAAATAAGAACCTCGCAACCAACGCGATAAAGGGGTTGTCAATCCCTCCACGGTCACTTACGAGAGTGAGACCTGATAGAGATGATAAGATAATATTTTTGGTATTTTTATGATAAAGACTAAAAGTAAAGAAAGCAAAATAAACGGCGCTAGAAATAGCTAGTTGTTGGGAGATTAATATGATGGAAAATAGAACCGGGGGCCATAGGTTTCACTAGTGGCTTCTCTCAAGATGGCATAAGTATTACGATGGGTGTACGAATTACTGTCGAGCAATTGATAGAATTGAGCATAGTTATGAGAATATCTAGGTATGATCATGTATATAGGCATCACGTCCGTGACAAGTAGACCGAAACGATTCCGCATCTACTACTATTACTCCACACATCGACCGCTATCCAGCATGCATCTAGAGTATTAAGTTCATAAGAACAGAGTAATGCTTTAAGTAAGATGACGTGATGTAGAGGGATAAACTCATGCAATATGATATAACCCCATCTTTTTATCCTCGATGGCAACAATACAATACGTGTCGTTTCCCTTTCTGTCACTGGGATCGAGCACCGCAAGATTGAACCCAAAGCTAAGCACTTCTCCCATTGCAAGAAAGATCAATCAAGTAGGCCAAACCAAACTGATAATTCGAAGAGACTTGCAAAGATAACCAATCATACATAAAACAATTCAGAGGAGATTCAAATATTGTTCATAGATAAACTTGATCATAAACCCACAATTCATCGGATCTCGATAAACACACCGCAAAAGAAGAGTTACATCAAATAGATCTCCAAGAGAATCAAGGAGAACTTTGTATTGAGATCCAAAGAGAGAGAATAAGCCATCTAACTAATAACTATGGACCCGAAGGTCTGAGTTAAACTACTCACACATCGTCGGAGAGGCTATGGTGTTGATGTAGAAGCCCTCCATGATCAATTCCCCCTCCGGCGGAGCGCCGGAAAAGGCCCCAAGATGGGATCTCACGGGTACAGAAGGTTGCGGCGGTGGAAATAGGGTTTTGGCTCCGTATATGATGTTTCCAGGGTACATGGGTATATATAGCAGGAAGAAGTACGTCGGTGGAGCGACGAGGGGCCCACGAGGGTGGAGGGCGCGCCTGGGGGGGTAGGCGTGCCCCTGCCTCGTGCCTTCCTCGTTGATTACTTTACGTAGACTCCAAGTCCTCTGGATCACGTTTGTTCCGAAAATCACGTTCCCTAAGGTTTTATTCCGTTTAGACTCCGTTTGATATCCTTTTCCTTCGAAACACTGAAATAGGCAAAAAAACAGCAATTTGGGCTGGGCCTCCGGTTAATAGGTTAGTCCCAAAAACAATATAAAAGTGTATAATAAAGCCCAATAAACATCTAAAACAGAATATAATATAGCATGGAACAATAAAAAGTTATAGATACGTTGGAGACGTATCACGGAAGTGTCACAGGGGGCCCACTTGTGAGGCCACGTCGGCGATGACCGGAGACGGGACGCCGGCGTCCAAAACAGCGGCGGGGCTCGCCGGACTTCGCCGGAAATCACGTAGAGGGGGTCTTTTGGCGTGGGACTTGGTGCGTTCGAACGAGCGCATGAAGGCGCGTCGACTGGGGGCGGTGGCGTCGCCGGAGTTGGCCGGAGCGGCGCCGACGAGCGGCGAGGGCGGCGGTCGCGCTCGGGGCGACGATGAGGATGGTGCTACGGGGCACGGCACGGGATGCGGTCCACGACGCTGGGCTGCGGGGAGCGAGCTAAGCACGAGGCCGTGTTCGGCTGAGCTCGTCGGCGGGTGTGGCCAGGGCGACTATGAAGAAAGATGGCGACGAACTATGGCGATGTTGCGTGCTAGCGGCAGGGGGGTCGAGACGCGCTAGGAGAAGCAGAGGAAGGGGGGAAGCGGAGCTCACCTTAGGGGCACACGGGGGCCTGATGAAAAATTAGGAGTAGCAGGCGGCGCCGATGTCGGAAGAGACGGCAGGGCTCGTCGGGCCCGATATCGAAGAGGACGGGTAGGGGTCGATGCCGGGGCCCTCGACTCGGTCTGGTCGGCGAAGATGAAGCAGGGGACGGCGGTGGTCCTCCTGGGCACGGAGGAAGGACGCGGGGAGGCCGGTGATCATGGCGAGGCGAGGTGGCCGGCGATGGCGGAGGGCGGCCTTGCGAGGAGGGCGAGGGGAGAGAGAAGGTGGATCTGGGGAGGGGAGCATGGAAGGGAGAGGGAGGCAAGTGGGAGAGGGGAGACAAGGGGAGCCCGAGGCGTCGCCCTTATCCCCTCGGGGCGGCGCCGGCGAGGCTGGTCCGACGGGGACGAGCTCCTGTTCGGGCGCGGTCGTGAACAGGAGAAGACGACCGAGGGGAAGATGGGCTGGGCCTGGTTAGGTCAGAAGCCAGCTGGGCCGAGGCCCAGAGAGGGGAGGGTTGCCCCCTTTTTATTTTCTTGTTTTAGTTTTTAATCTTTTGTTTATTTTCTTTGAGCCACTAAAAGAGTTTTGTTTAATACAAAACTTGGCACAAAAATACAAGGCAATATCCTGGGTTGGTACAAAAGGTTTCGAAGCATTTGGGAGTGTTCAACTATTTTTAGAAATTGAAAAGCTCAAATAATGGGTTGTTGGTCCACTGAATAAATTTTCAGGGGCACTGTGTGAATCCAAAAGAGGTTGGTTCCAACATGACAATGATCAGGTGAATTTAAAGAATATTGTGAACATTTTAGATTTGACATCTGAAAACTTTTATTTTCAATTTTGTTTTGGATTTGAATTTGAACCGGTTTCGAACCAACGTGGGTTTAAGAACAGTAATCGTTGTGACATGACACCATTAGAAGGGGATTATTGTAGCTTAATTATCCGGCCGTTACAATTCTCCCCCACTACAAGAAATCTCGTCCGAGATTTAGGGGGTGGAGTAAGGGGAAAGACTCGGGAAGGACGGAGCATCAACACAAGATAGGTACCTGGGGGCTATCTTAGTGAACTTTGCACGGAGGCATCTCTCGAGTCGAAATTCAAGGAAGGCGTCGAGAGCAAGGTAAGGAGGTGCAATAAAAATCTTCAACCGGGTTGGCAATCATTCGTTGCCTGAAACAGAGGGTGAAAGGGGTTCAGAGCAATGGGAAAAAGTATTGCGTCTGATACCAGAATAGATCACTAGGTAGGTCGCTCGTGATTTACATACGAAGCCAAGCGTGAGGAACAATTTTGGAGAACATGGATGTACAGGAGAGTCAGGTTTCGATCCTGTGGAACTATGGGTTATGGACCCACCATGTGGGTTAAAAGTAGGATGGGCGATGATAGCAAGGCATGTCAGAGCATAGACTGTCAGTTATGTTGGCAACAACATTGGTACCAAGGGCGAGGGACGAAGAGAACCATTTTCCTGCTCGTTCAATGAGGCGGACCAATAGGCAAAGTTCTCGTCCATCGGTGGCTACCGGAATGTCATCAACAATAGTAACAAGGGCTTAGTGAGAGAGCTTGTGCATCGGGGTGTTTTATAAGCAGGGATTTATTTCTGCTTATATCATATAGATCACAAGAAAGGTTCAAACAAAACAAGGGAAAGGAAAATGTGATTATTAATTTAATCAGAACAATGGAAAGTAAAATGTGTTTAAACACAAATATCAGGAGTATATTATTCCCAAGGACAAGCAGAGGATGACATCCATGACAAGGTAGTAGATTACCTTTTAGGTAAAGGGGAGAGGAAATTCATGACGTTACCCATAAAACAGTGATCAAGAAACATTTAGCATTGCGCCTCCAAATGGTTTTAAAGAGGTTCGGAGTACCACAATCATGCTTTTGGATAGCATTAACATGGTCATCAGGTAAAGGTCGGACCTTGGGAACACAAAGGATCCATCAGAATTTTTAGAACATATCATGCTATTTTATCAGGGAAAAGATGAGGAGGTGGTCGATGGGTTCAGTACCAATCCATCGACATGTCAAAAAGGATGTATTCCCAAAATTAATATGATCAAGTTTGTGTTGGGGGGAGACAAGAATGTTGGCGATGCTGACACAAATCATTGAGAGGCAAGAATGGTATTTCTAGCCATGAATTCAATTGACATCTCTGAAGAAGCCAAAGTGTTGACGGTGATCACGACCAATTTTGTCGAGAGACTCTATGAAGATGCCATCGAGCAGAAAAGGAAGGATGATGGGTTCGACACAAGCTCGAAGTCAAGCTTGTTGTTCGAGGTGAAATGATAAGATGAGGAGGATCGACGTAAGCTTAGCTCATCGTCGGAAGTTGCTCCGGGCATAAGGACCAGGTAGCACAGTTAAAGGTTGACACGATAAAATATAGCCGATCAGGCTAGGAATGATGTGATGGTTTATGAAACTTCCCAGTATCAAGTACTAGGTGTAATGCCGGAAGGTAAATCGGAGTAGAGGTTGGACGGGGGAAATGATTTGCAGAGGATAAGTATTTTAACTTACTTAGTAAATGGAATCAAGGAGGAAATATGGTCGGAACCACGATAGCAAGGATCAATTCATGGATACAAGATGAGCTTGTACCAAAGAAATAATTATTTTTACGAGCAGCTTCCATGATAAGTTCTACATTGGGTCCATGGGCATGAACACAAAGGTTCAAGGTCGACTCCCACTTCTTCAATGCATAACCTTTCATTCACTCCTCGTTTTCGAAGAAATTGTAGTGCGAAAGATTTATCTGGTGAAGCGCCAGAAGAGTATGACTCACATCTCTTTCGAGTTCACACAGATTAGGGAAGGCATAGGTTCAACCCATCGGGGCATTTTTTTTATGAATCTATACAACCATCAACCAAGCAAAAGATACGAGTTCGAAAGCAGAGTATCGAAGTCAAAGCAGATGATACAATTTACCGAAGGTATTATGTATCAGGGAAAAACTCACAGGACTTTGGATGTGAAGGACACTTTCGGATAACAACCCAGCAATGGATCTGGCGATTCATGATAGAGTTGATGTGAGTATTAGTAATCAATCAGATGAAGAAGGGGATGCAAAGGCATCGGCTTATAGAAACGTCTGAATGATTCGATGCTTGGGTACAAAGGAATTATGATTTCAAGATGAAGGATCAAAAGCAGAGGCTCTGATCAAAAGATGAGTAAGTTGAATAGACTTAGAGGTGTACCCGATCAAATCTGGATTTGGCAAGAACCAGCTCATATCTGGAAGGATGTCTGAGCCATAAAGAAAATTTCCAAGGATTAATTGATGATTGCGAGTATTCGCACACACGCTGAATCCATAGGAACAGAATGACAATCACAAAGAATTTTAAAGAATATTGCTAGTCATATGGAATTAATCCTAATGCAAGCAGGCAAGGAGAATCAAGAGCAATAGGCTGCAGAGGATTTTGAAAGATAGGATAGCATTTTCAGGTAATTTGGAAAGCATATGAACAACTGGGGACGAACGAACCCCAGTTAAGTGAATTATCCGTAATGCGAAAAGAATGCGGCAAAGCAGAAGGCACAAAGGATTCTCGGAACAAAGGAGAGTACTAGGGGTATCTTGTAATAATAGGAGCAACTGGGGATGTAGGTACAAGTGGCAAGGATGTTATTCACGGGAATTATCGATGGTCAGGAACTGCAAGGCAGTTGGCACGGTGTCTCGAGAAACATCGAGGAGTATCTGCAGAATCTTCTGGCGAAGCAAGCGATCATCGATAATGTCGGGGCTCTCCGGGAGGAAGTGGGTATGAGAGCCTAATTTCAGAGTTAGTAAAATGTTTAACCCAAATAGATGAGAGATCACAGTCCCAGAGTATAGACGAGGAATAAAAGATCCTAATACCACCCAATGGCGACGTGGGCCAATAAGCCACACAGCCAAGTTAGTAAAACAGTTTTGGATAACTAGACTCAACTTCGGCCAACGAGCTGGAAAGGGGGCTACCTACAGGCAGTCGGCTTTGATACCAACTTGTGACGCCACCGATTCAATCGTACACTAATCATACATGCAAATGTGTACGATCAAGATCAAGGACTCACAGGAAGATATCACAACATAACTCTAGACACAAATTAAAATAATACAAGCTTTATATTACAAGCCAGGGGCCTCAAGGGCTCGAATACATAAGCTCAAATACACAAGGTTAGCGGAAGCAACAATATCTGAGTACAGAGATGAGTTAAACAAGTTTGCCTTAAGAAGGCTAGCACAAAAGTATCAACGATCGAAAAGGCAAGGCCTCCTGCCTGGGAGCCTCCTAACTACTCCTGGTCATCGGCGGTCTCCACGTAGTAGTAGGCACCCTCGGGTAGTAGTAGCCGTCGTCGAAGGTGGCGTCTGGCTCCTGAGCTCCACCATCTGGTTGCTACATCTGGAAAGAAAAGGAAAGGGGAGAAAAGAGGGAGCAAACAACCATGAGTACTCATCCAAAGTACTCGCAAGCAAGGATCTACACTACATATGCATCGGTATCAATGAAATGGGCTGTATCTGTGGACTAGACTGCAGGATGCGAGAAGAGAAGGGGAAAGCCTAGCCTATCAAAGACTAGCATCTTGAAGCAGCTCCAAGCATCTTGCAGCATTCAGAAGAGTATAGAATAGCATAAAGTAAAGTAGTAGTAGTGTTATCAACCTCGGCCAGAGATCCTTTCTCGACTCCCTACGAGAAAGCAATCCCAGAGCCATACTATCCAGTTATCACCTCAAGTATCCAGTTCTAGTTGTATCGATCGGGATACAACTCCAAGTGTCCGTTACCGTAGGACAGGCTATCGATAGATGTTTTCTTCCCTGCAGGGGTGCACCAACTTACCCACCATGCTCGATTAACTTTGGCCGGACACACTTTCCTGGGTCATGCCCGGCCCCGGCCAAACAATACGCCGCAACCCGACCTAGGCTTAATAGAGAGGTCAGCACGCCGGACTAAACCTATGCCCCCAGGGGTCTTGGGCCATCGCCCCGGGAACTCCTGCACGTTGCGAGGGCGGCCGGTGAGCAGACCTAGCTACCTCCTTAAAAAGGCAGGTGCTTACCAGTCAACTGGCGCGCGCCGCTCAGTCGCTGACGTCTATTAAGCTTCGGCTGATGCATACGACGCAGAACGCCCATACTACGCCCACGTGATTGTTAGTGCTATCAGGCCAGAGGCCCCTCGGATCAAATATCAAAATCGTAGTGGATTAGGAGCACGCGGTAAGGAGTAGAGACTCACGATCGATGAGACCCCGTTGCCCCGTCTCGAGGACTTCCGGCAAGGGCTAAGAATGCCCGACCACGCCTCGTAAGTATCTCGTGGGCACCTTCCAGCTCAACCCGTCTCCACATCACTTGCGGGTACCCCTCAGGGTCGACCCGCCTTTCCAAGTAACGGTTGTAAAGTTCAAGTATCCGTGTGTCCAAACATCAAGGGGAAAACCCGAGGAATCATCCCCGGTGAATTCCACTCGATGTAATCATCAAGGTGAACGTAAGAGGAGCCACCCCCGAGGTTCACACTTGAGGGGTTGCACGACAGAGTCGTATCTGAAGTGGTTAAGGAGGAAATCACCCTCGATGACCACGACCGAATTGCTACACTACAGATATCTCATCAGGAGTGATGCATGAGGTTCCACCCTCGACACTCGATGGTAACTCTGCAGAGTCGGGCAACAAAAGGGGCGTGATGTGATGTGAGATGTCGGGCTCTGGTCATCAATCACGTTGATCGAGTCGTCGATGATGAAGCAGGGGCAACAAGGACAAGGTGGGGTCACTGATGGATCACTAACCAACCTATACTAAGCAGTTTAGGATAAGCAGGTAAGGTAACAATAAGCAGGTTACAAAAGCAGGCTATGCATCAGAATAGGAGCAAACAATAACAGTAGCAAAATCTAATGCAAGCATGAGAGAATGGAATGGGCCATATCGGGATGATCAAAGGGGGGCTTGCCTGGAAGCTCTGCTGAAAAGGAAGAAGGGTCGTCGGTGACACAGTCGATCACAGGGGCAACATCAGTCTCGGGGTCTACCGGAGAGAAGAGGGGGAAGAAACAGTAAATATAAGCAAACAGATGCAACACTAAGCATGACATGACGATAAGCAGAACTAGGGTTGACCTAATGTAGTACTACATGTTGCAGACGGAGGGGATAAACATCTGAGTATGAATTCCCAGCGTTAGGCGGATTCCGGGCAAAGGAAAAGAGGGGGAAAGTTCCATGTTCAGCATGCTAGGGGCATGCGACAGATGAACGGACCGCGAATTCGGATTCATTGGATTTTTCTGAGCAACTTTCATGTAGAAAACATTTTCATCCGAGTTACGGTTTATTTTCT
This sequence comes from Triticum aestivum, assembly GCF_018294505.1. Lineage (NCBI taxonomy): Eukaryota > Viridiplantae > Streptophyta > Magnoliopsida > Poales > Poaceae > Triticum > Triticum aestivum. Next base: position 311,198,174 of record NC_057814.1, on the reverse strand, counting down.
ACGAATTTCCAAAGTTTTAAACATTTTGTGAAATGATTTAAATAACATAAAAAAGAGTTACTGCGTCAGTATGACGTTAGCAATGCGTCAACATTCGGCTGACCTACTGACTGGTCAAACTGACAGGTGGGGCCCACCTGTCAGCCTCTCTGGGTTAAATAGTGGGTTAAACTAATCTAATAGACTAATTAGAGGTGTGGGCCCCAAGTGTCAGTGACTACCTAACTACTAATGAAATAACAGATTTTAACTAGGAGTTTTATTTATTTATAAAACCGTTTAAGCTAGTGGGGCCCGCATGTCAGTGGGTCAGAGTGCCCAGTCGGCAGTTGACCTAGTCAACAAGGTCAACTCGGGCCCGTGGGGCCCAGCGGCAGTGTCACAAGGGGCCCACTTGTGAGGCCATGTCGGCGACGACCAAAACAGCGGCGGGGCTCGCCGGACTTCGCTGGAAATCGCGCACAGGGGGTCTTTTGGCGCGGGACTTGGCGCATTCAAAAGAGCGCATGAAGGCGCGTCGATTGGGGGCGGTGGCGTCCCGGAGGGGCGCCGACGAGCGGCGAGGGCGGCGGTCACGCTCGGGCGACGAAGAGGATGGTGCTACGGGGCACGGCACGGGATGCGGTCCATGACGCTGGGCTGCGGGGAGCGAGCTGAGCACGAGGCCGTGTTCGGCTGAGCTCGCCGGCGGGTGTGGCCACGGCGACTAGCTACAGTGACGTTGCATGCTAGCGGCAGGGGGCCGAGACGCGCTAGGAGAAGCAAAGGAAGGGGGGAGGCGGAGCTCACCTCGGGGGCACACGGGGGCCCGATGAATGATTAGGAGTAGCAGGCGGCGCCAGGGTCGGAAGAGACGGCGGGGCTCGTCGGGCCCGATGTCGAAGACGACGGGTAGGGGTCGATGCCGGGGCCCTCGACTCGGTCTAGTCGGCGAAGATGAAGCAGGGGACGGCGGCGGTCCTCCTGGGCACGGAGGAAGGGCGCGGGGAGGCCGGTGATCACGGCGAGGCGAGGTGGCCGGCGATGGCGGAGCGCGGCCTTGCGAGGAGGGCGAGGGGAAAGAGAAGGTGGATCTGGGGAGGGGAGCGTGGAAGGGAGAGGGAGGCAAGTGGGAGAGGGGAGACAAGGGGAGCCCGAGGCGTCGCCCTTATCCCCTTGGGGCAGCGCCGGCAAGGCTGGTCTGACGTGGACGAGCTTCTGTTCGGGCGCTGTCGTGAACAGGAGAAGACGACCGAGGGAAGATGGGTTGGGCCTGGTTAGGTCAGAGGCCTGCTGGGCCGAGGCCCGGAGAGGGGACGGTTGCCCCCTTTTTATTTTCTTGTTTTAGTTTTTATCCTTTTGTTTATTTTCTTTGAGCCACTAAAAGAGTTTTGTTTAATACAAAACTTGGCACAAAAATACAAGGCAATATCCTGGGTTGGTACAAAAGTTTCAAAGCATTTGGGAGTGTTCAACTATTTTTAGAAATTGAAAAGCTCAAATAATTGGTTGGTTGTCCACTGAATAAATTTTTAGGGACACTGTGTGAATCCAAAAGAGGTTGGTTCCAACATGACAATGATCAGGTGAATTTAAAGAATATTGCGAACATTTTAGATTTGACATCTGAAAACTTTTATTTTTGATTTTGTTTTGGATTTGAATTTGAACCGGTTTCGAACCAACGTGAGTTTAAGAACAGTAATCGTGGTGACATGACACCATTAGAAGGGGATTACTGTAGCTTAATAATCCGGGCGTTACAGCCTCTCCCTCATATAAAATTGTAATAATGATTACCGGTCTAGTTGTCGATTTCCTAGGGACAAATAACTTTCTCTTGACAAAAAGCTCTCTACTAAAACTAAGTTAGTTATTGGTTTATCTAAACAACCCCTAGATTTTATTTATGTGCTCTTTATTATCTTGCAAACCTATCTTATCACACCTACAAAGTACTTCTGGTTTCATACTTGTTCTAGGTAAAGTGAACGTTAAGCGTGCGTAGAGTTGTATCGGTGGTCGATAGAACTTGAGGGAATACTTGTTCTACCCTTAGCTCCTTGTTGGGTTCGACACTCTTACTTATCGAGAAAGGATACAATTGATCCCCTATACTTGTGGGTTATTAAGTGAAGGAAATGTGCCCTAGAGGCAATAATAAAGTTGTTATTTACATTTCCTTATACCATGATAAATGTTTATTATTCATGCTAGAATTGTATTAACCGGAAACTTAGTACATGTGTGAATACATAGACAGTGTGTCCCTAGTATGCCTCTACTTGACTAGCTTGTTTATCAAAGATGGTTATGTTTCCTAGCCATAGACATGTGTTGTCATTTGATGGACGGGATCACATCATTAGAGAATGATGTGGTGGACATGACCCATCCGTTAGCTTAGCACTATGATCGTTTAGTTTGTTGCTATTGCTTTCATCATGACTTATACATGTTCCTCTGACTATGAGATTATGCAACTCCCGAATACCGAAGGAACACTTAGTGTGCTATCAAACGTCATAACGTAACTGGGTGATTATAAAGATGCTCTACAGGTGTCTCCGATGGTGTTTTTTGAGTTGGCATAGATCGAGATAAGGATTTGTCACTCCGATTATCAGAGAGGTATCTCTGGGCCCTCTCGGTAATGCACATCACAATAAGCCTTGCAAGCAATGTGACTAATGAGTTAGTTGCGAGATGATGCATTACGGAACGAGTAAAGAGACTTGCCAGTAACGCGATTGAACTAGGTATGGTGATACCGATGATCGACTCTCGGGCAAGTAACATACCGATGACAAAGCGAACAACGTATGTTGCCCCCTCCACAGTTTTATACCTCGGTCATATCATCGTAGTGCTTAGGCAAAGCCCTGCGTCGGTAACTTCATCATCACCGTCACCACGCCGTAGTGCTGACGGAACTCTCCCTCGGCCTCAGCTGGATCTAGAGTTCGAGGGACGTCACTGAGCTGAACATGTGCAGATCGCGGAGGTGCCGTGCGTTTGGTACTTGATCGGTTGGATCGCGAAGACGTTCGACTACATCAACCGCGTTCCTTAATGCTTCCGCTTTCGGTCTACGAGGGTACATGGACACACTCTCCCCGCTCGTTGCTATGCTTCTCCTAGATATATCTTGCGGGATCGTAGTAATTTTTTTGAAATACTACATTCCCCAACAGTGGTATCAGAGCCAGGTCTATGCGTAGATGTTATATGCACGAGTAGAACACAAAGAGTTGTGGGTGATAATAGTCATACTGCTTACCAGCATGTCATACTTTGATTCGGCGGTATTGTTGGATGAAGCGGCCCAGACCGACATTACATGACCGCATTCATGAGACTGGTTCTTCCGCCGTGCTTCGCACACAGGTGGCTAGTGGGTGTCTGTTTCTCCAACTTTAGTTGAATCGAGTGTGACTACGCCCGGTCCTTGTTGAAGGTTAAAACAACACACTTGACGAAAAATCGTTCTGGTTTTTGATGCGTAGGTAAGAACGGTTCTTGCTAAGCCCGTAGCTGCCACATAAAACTTGCAACAACAAAGTAGAGGACGTCTAACTTGTTTTTGCGGGGCTGGCTGTGATGTGATATGGTCAAGACGTGATGATATATAAGTTGTTGTATGAGATGATCATGTTCTGTAACAGTTATTGGCAACTGGCAGGAGCCATATGGTTGTCGCTTTATTGTATAAAATGCAATCGCCATGTAATTGCTTTACTTTATCACTAAGCTGTAGCGATAGTCGTAGAAGCAATAGTTGGCGAGACGACAACGATGCTTCGATGGAGATCAAGGTGTCAAGCCGGTGATGATGGTGATCATGACGATGCTTTGGAGATGGAGATCAAAGGCACAAGATGATGATGGCCATATCATATCACTTATATCGATTGCATGTGATGTTTATCCTTTATGCATCTTATTTTTCTTAGTACGGCTGTAGCATTATAAGATGGTCTCTCACTAAATTTCAAGGTACAAGTGTTCTCCCTGAGTATGCACCGTTGCGACAGTTCGTCGTGCCGAGACACCACGTGATGATCGGGTGTGATAAGCTCTACGTTCACATACAACGGGTGCAAGCTAGTTTTGCACACGCAGAATACTCGGGTTAAACTTGATGAGCCTAGCATATGCAGATATGGCCTCGGAACACTGAGACCGAAAGGTCAAGTGTGAATAATATAGTAGATATGATCAACATAGTGATGTTCACCATTGAAAACTACTCCATCTCATGTGATGATCGGACATGGTTTAGTTGATATGGATCACGTGATCACTTAGATGATTAGAGGGATGTCTATGTAAGTGGGAGTTCTTAAGTAATATGATTAATTGAACTTTAATTTATCATGAACTTAGTACCTGATAGTATTTTGCATGTCTATGTTGTTGTAGATAAATGGCCCGTGCTACTGTTCCGTTGAATTTTAATGCGTTCCTAGAGAAAGCTAAGTTGAAAGATGATGGTAGCAACTACATGGACTGGTTCCGTAACTTGAGGATTATCATCATTGCTGCACAGAAGAATTACGTCCTGGAAGCACCGCTAGGTGCAAGACCCGCTGCTGGAGCTACGCCAGACGTTGTGAACGCCTGGCGGAGCAAAGTTGATGACTACTCGATAGTTCAGTGTGCCATGCTTTACGGCTTAGAACCAGGACTTCAACGACGTTTTGAACGTCGTGGAGCATATGAGATGTTCCAGGAGTTGAAGTTAATATTTCAAGCAAATGCCTAGATTGAGAGATATGAAGTCTCCAATAAGTTCTACAGCTGCAAAATGGAGGAGAATAGTTCTGTCAGTGAACATATACTCAAAATGTCTGGGTATCATAATCACTTGACTCAACTGGGAGTTAATCTTCTTATTGATAGTGTCATTGACAGAGTTCTTCAATCACTGCCACCAAGCTAAAAAAGCTTCATGATGAACTATAATATGCAAGGGATGGATAAGACAATTCCCGAGCTCTTCGCAATGCTAAAGGCTGCGGAGATAGAAATCAAGAAGGAGCATCAAGTGTTGATGGTCAACAAGACCACTAGTTTCAAGAAAAAAGGGTAAAGGGAAGAAGGGGAACTTCAAGAAGAACGGCAAGCAAGTTGCTGCTCAAGTGAAGAAACCAAGTCTGGACCTAAGCCTGAGACTGAGTGCTTCTACTGCAAAGGGACTAGTCACTGGAAGCGGAACTGCCCCAAGTATTTGGCGGATAAGAAGGATGGCAAAGTGAAAGGTATATTTGATATACATGTTATTGATGTGTACCTTACTAATGCTCGCAGTAGTGCCTGGGTATTTGATACTGGTTCTGTTGCTCATATTTGCAACTGAAACAGGGGCTACGGATTAAGCGAAGATTGGCTAAGGATGAGGTGACGATGCGCGCGGGAACTGGTTCCATAGTCGATGTGATCGCCGTCGGCACGCTACCTCTACATCTACCTTCAGGATTAGTTTTAGACCTGAATAATTGTTATTTGGTGCCAGCGTTAAGCATGAACATTATATCTTGATCTTGTTTGATGCGAGACGGTTATTCATTTAAATCAGAGAATAATGGTTGTTCTATTTATATGACTGATATCTTTTATGGTCATGCACCCTTGATGAGTGGTCTATTTTTATTGAATCTCGATAGTAGTGATACACATATTCATAGTGTTGAAGCCAAAAGATATAAGTTTAATAATGATAGTGCAACTTATTTGTAGCACTGCCGTTTAGGTCATATTGGTGTAAAGCGCATGAAGAAACTCCATGCTGATGGACTTTTCGAATCACTTGATTATGAATCTGATCAATTGAAAGTATAGCAGGGTTTTTACGCCCAAACTACGGATGTCATGTTCTCCACAGAGACTAGGCGACAGCAACAATGCTCGACTAAATCTAGGTAACACAATTTTAAGAGATGATTGCAGAAAATAAAACCTAAACTATCAAGGTTGTTCCCGAAGATCGTCAACAAAGAAAATGCAAACATCACAGGGAGATTCAGGTTTTCTATATTGTATTTTTGGCAATTTCATATCACTTGAGAAAATAGAAACTACAGGCGGACATCCTAAATAAAGGGAATTAACAAGGCAAGAGCACATATATGTATATAAAACTAGCAAGTATAAGACACACGGAAGGAACAGAGTTATATGACAGGAGATAGATGATTCACATCACAAACATATATGTCACAGGGACAAAGCTAACACTGATCACACATAACATGTACTAGATCTTACAAGTACAATACTTAACAAATAGCAATTTCACGTACTAGTCTAATTATAGCACATACACTTCTCAATGTTTACAGAAATTTAGAGAGAAAGAGAGAACAACAACAAGATTGGGAATTCAGAAAAGTAGCAGAGCATCAGGGAGTGAGGAGCAGCAAGGGGGGCGGGAGAAGAAGAGCAACAGCAAAGGGATCAAAGGAGAAGCAACAGCGGCAGAGGGAAGGAGAGGCAGCAGCACGGGGGCGCAAGGAAGAGGAGCAGCAGAGATGGAGAGGGAAGAGCAGCAGCGTGGTGAGGGTTCAGAGATGAATAGCAGCAAGGTTAGGAGAAGGAGCAGAATCAGGGAAGCAGCGAGGTAGGCGAAGGAAGAATAGCAGCAACAGGGGCGTGGGAGAAGAAGAACAGCAGTAGGTTCATGGGGGAGAAAGGCAACAGGAAGTCGCGCGGGCCACCAGACAATCGTGCCTCCCCTCGTCTGGTCGGGCGCGCGAGGTGGTGCTGGTGCTGATGGCGGCGGTGGCTGGAGATGGTGGATGCGTTGGTGGATGGGTGTGGAGTGGCGCTGATGGTTGGGTGGCGCACCGCCACGCTGGCCTGGCTGCGGCGGCGACCGGTGGTGGAGAAGGTGGGGTGAGGGAGATGGAGATGCCAGGCCCGATCCAAAATTGAGGCGTGCTAGGGATTTTGATCCTCTCCTTAGATCTGCACTTTTGCACTTCGGCCCTTCTACTTCTCTGCCTACTTCACGAGTTGATCCCTCCACTCTTTCTTTCTTGCTCTTGAAGCTTTAATATTCATCACACTCAAGTTCCTCTTCTTTCATATGCTCATCTCAATTGCCACATGGACAGAAACTAGTAGTTTATAGTGCCTTTGCGCACTTTGCTACAAAATAGACAATTCACTAGTCAACATTCTCTTTTATGATTATCATTAGAATATTCAACAATTATTAGCAAGAATGGATGGATATATCTCAGTTAATGGTATATTTGAGCATCAAATTATGTATATGAAATGTGCTTATCAGAATCACTTGATGCTTGCGAACCATGCCTCATGGGCAAGATGACTAAGACTCCGTTCTCCGCAACAATGGAGCGAGCTACAGACTTGTTGGAAATAATACATACTGATGTATGCGGTCCAATGAGTGTTGAGGATCGCGGCGGGTATCGTTATTTTCTGACTTTCACAGATGATTTGAGTAGATATGGGTATATCTACTTGATGAAACATAAGTCTGGAACATTTGAAAAGTTCAAAGAATTTCATAGTGAAGTGGAATATCATCGTAACAAGAAAATAAAGTTTCTACGATCTGATCGTGGAGGTGAATATTTGAGTTACGAGTTTTGTCTTCATTTGAAACAATGCGGAATAGTTTCGCAACTCACGCCACCCGGAACACCACAGCGTAATGGTGTGTTCGAACGTCGTAACCGCACTTTATTAGATATGGTGCAATCTATGATGTCTCTTACTGATTTACCGCTATCGTTTTGGGGTTATGCTTTAGAGACGGCTACATTCACGTTAAATAGGGCACCATCTAAATCCATTGAGACGACACCTTATGAACTGTGGTTTGGCAAGAAACCGAAGTTGTCGTTTCTTAAAGTTTGGGGCTGTGATGCTTATGTGAAAAAGCTTCAACCTGATAAGCTCGAACCCAAATCAGAGAAATGTGTCTTCATATGATACCCAAAGGAGATTGTTGGGTACACCTTCTATCACAGATCTGAAGGCAAAATATTCGTTGCTAAGAATGGATCCTTTCTAGAGAAGGAGTTTCTCTCGAAAGAAGTGAGTGGAAGGAAAGTAGAACTTGATGAGGTAATTGTACTTGTTCCCTCATTGGAAAGTAATTCATCACAGAAATCAGTTCCAGTGATTCCTACACCAATTAGTGAGGAAGCTAATGATGATGATCATGAAGCTTCTGATCAAGTTACTACCGAACCTTGTAGGTCAACCAGAGTAAGATCCGCACCAGAGTGGTACGGTAATCCTGTTCTGGACGTCATGTTACTTGACCATGACGAACCTACAAACTATGAGGAAGCGATGATGAGCCCAGCTTCCGCGAAATGGCTTGAGTTCATGAAATCTAAGATGGGATCCATATATGAGAACAAAGTGTGGACTTTTGTTGACTTGCCCGTTGATCGGCAAGCCATAGAGAATAAATGGATCTTCAAGAAGAAGACTGACGCTGACTGTAATGTTACTGTCTACAAAGCTCGACTTGTTGCGAAAGGTTTTTGACAATTTCAAGGAGTTGACTACGATGAGACTTTCTCACCCATAGCGATGCTTAAGTCTGTCCGAATCATGTTAGCAATTGCCACATTTTATGATAATGAAATTTGGCAAATGGATGTCAAAACTGCATTCCTGAATGGATTTCTAGAAGAAGAGTTGTATATGATGCAACCAGAAGGTTTTGTCGATCCAAAGGGTGCCAGCAAAGTGTGCAAGCTCCAGCGATACATTTATGGAGTGATGCAAGCCTCTCGGAGTTGGAATAAACGTTTTGATAGTGTGATCAAAGCATATGGTTTTATACAGACTTTTGGAGAAGCCTGTATTCACAAGAAAGTGAGTGGGAGCTCTGTAGCATTTCTATATTATATGTGGATGATATATTGCTGATTGAAAATGATATAGAATTTCTGGATAGCATAAAAGGATACTTGAATAAGAGTTTTTCTATGAAAGACCTCGGTGAAGCTGCTTACATATTGGGCATCAAGATCTATAGAGATAGATCAAGACGCTTAATTGGACTTTCACAAAGCACATACCTTGATAAGATTTTGAAGAAGTTCAAAATGGATCAGTCAAAGAAAGGCTTCTTGCCTGTGTTACAAGGTGTGAAGTTGAGTGAGACTTAATGCCTGACCACTGCAGAAGATAGAGAGAAAATGAAAGGCATTCCCTATGCCTCAGCCATAGGTTCTATCATGTATGCAATGTTGTGTACCAGACCTGATGTGTGCCTTGCTATAAGTATAGTAGGGAGGTACCAAAGTAATCCAGGAGGGGATCACTGGACAGCAGTCAAGAACATCCTGAAATACCTGAAAAGGACTAAGGATACGTTTCTCGTTTATGGAGGTGACAAAGAGCTCGCTGTAAATGGTTACATCGATGCAAGCTTTGACACTGATCCGGATGACTCTAAGTCTCAAACCGGACACGTATTTATATTGAATGGTGGAGCTGTCAGTTAGTGCAGTTCAAAACAGAGCGTCATGGCGGGATCTACGCGTGAAGCAGAGTACATAGCTGCTTCGGAAGCAGCAAATGAAGGAGTCTTGATGAAGGAGTTCATATCCGATATAGGTGTCATACCTAGTGCATCGGGTCCAATGAAAATCTTTTGTGACAATACTGGTGCAATTGCCTTGGCAAAGGAATTCAGATTCACAAGAAGACCAAGCACATCAAGAGACGCTTCAATCCCATCCATCATCAAGTGTCGGAAGGGGACATAGAGATTTGGAAGATACATACGGATCTGAATCTTGCAGACCCGTTGACAAAGCCTCTCTCACGAGCAAAACATGGTCAGCAAAACTATGGACAAGTAGACCGACTCCTGCCTGCATCTACTACTATTACTCCACACATCGACCGCTATCCAGCATGCATCTAGAGTATTAAGTTCATAAGAACGGAGTAACGCTTTAAGCAAGATGACATGATGTAGAGGGATAAACTCAAGCAATATGATATAAACCCCATCTTTTTATCCTCGATGGCAACAATACAATACATGTCGTTTCCCCTACTGTCACTGGGATCGAGCACCGCAAGATTGAACCCAAAGCTAAGCACTTCTCCCATTGCAAGAAAGATCAATCTAGTAGACCAAACCAAACTGATAATTCAAAGAGACTTGCAAAGATAACCAGTCATACATAAAAGAATTCAGAGAAGATTCAAATATTGTTCATAGATAATCTTGATCATAAACCCACAATTCACCGGATCTCGACAAACACACCGCAAAAGAAGATTACATCGAATAGATCTCCAAGAAGATCGAGGAGAACTTTGTATTGAGATCCAAAGAGAGAGAAGAAGCCATCTAGCTAATAACTATGGACCCAAAGGTCTGAGGTAAACTACTCACACATCATCGGAGAGGCTATGGTGTTGATGTAGAAGCCCTTCGTGATCAATGCGCCCTCCGGCGGAGCGCCGGAAAAGGCCCCAAGATGGGATCTCACGGGTACAGAAGGTTGCGGTGGTGGAAATAGGGTTTCGGCTCCTCTTCTGATGTTTCCAGGGTATATGAGTATATATAGGCGAAAGAGGTCAGTCAGGAGAGCTACGAGGGGCCCACGAGGGTGGGGGCGCGCCCAGGGGAGCAGGCGCGCCTCCCTGCCTCGTGGCCTCCTCATTGATTGCTTGACGTCCACTCCAAGTCCTCTGGATCACGTTTGTTCCGAAAATCACGTTCCGAAGGTTTCATTCCGTTTGGACTCCGTTTGATATTCCTTTCCTTCGAAACACTAAAATCGGCAAAAAACAACAATTTGGGCTGGGCCTCTGGTTAATAGGTTAGTCCCAAAAATAATATAAAAGTGTATAATAAAGCCCATTGAACATCCAAAACAAATAATATAATAGCATGGAACAATCAAAAATTATAGATACGTTGGAGACGTATCAGATTGTAGGACCTCCAGCAAGGAGTCCGGGAAGCGTGCCCCCTCCGAGTGCACGGCACCCGTTGACGACCTTCCGGAGTGTTCCAACAGCAAGGATCCAAGGTTACTGCACCCCAAGTAAAGAAGGTCCTGACAGGGCTGGCTGACGTTGATGGTACTTTCACTATCAACGCTACCCTTGATGACAAATAGGAAAGCGCACTCGTTGCCTTCCTGCGGGCGAATATCGATGTGTTTGCTTGGCAACCATCTGATATCCCCGGTGTTCCCAGGGAGGTAATCAAGCACCACCTTGCTGTCTGCCCACATGCCCGACCCGTCAAGTAGAAAGTCCGGAAGCAGGCCTTAGAGCGGCAGCAGTTCATTGCCGAGGAAATCAAGAAACTAGAGGCAGCTGGTTTGGTCAAAGGAGTACTGCATCCTACGTGGTTAGCAAATCCAGTGGTGGTCCGGAAGGCGAATGGGAAATGGAGGCTTTGCATTGATTTCAGAGATCTCAACAAAGCTTGCCCGAAGGACACGTTCCCCTTCCCGCGCATCGACCAGATCGTGGATTCCACTTCAGGTTGTGATTTGCTCTCCTTTCTGGATGCATACTCCGGGTATCACCAGATCTTCATGTCCAAGGAAGATGAGGAGAAGACATCGTTCATCACTCCATGTGGTACGTACTGCTTTGTACGCATGCCTTTCAGATTAAAGAGTGTCGGATCCACTTTTGCAAGAGCAGTCCAGATTGGTTTTGAGCCACAGTTGCACAGAATTATAGAAGCCTATATGGATGACATCGTGGTCAAAACCAAGGATAAGACCACCCTTATCCAGGATTTGGAGGAGACATTTTCTAATCTGTGCAAGATCAACTTGAAGCTTAATCCGGAGAAGTGTGTATTCGGTGTTCCCTCCGGCAAGCTACTTGGATTCTTCGTGTCCCATCGGGGGATCGAAGCCAACCCCGACAAGATCAAGGCCATTGAGCAGATCCAAGCACCAAGGACAGTTAAGGATGTAAGGCGTTTGTCGGCATGCATTGCCGCGCTAAGCAGATTCATTTCCAAGTCTGCCGAGCGTGCCCTGCCGTTCTTTAAAATTTTGAAGGAAGCAGGGCCTATGAAGTGGACCCCAGAAGCAGATGCGGCTCTGGAGGAATTGAAGGCCTACCTATCGTCTGTGCCTACCTTGGTTGCACCCAAACCCCAAGAGCCGTTATTGCTTTACTTGGCGGCAACCAACCAAGTGGTCAGTGCGGCCTTGGTAGCATAGCGAGAGGTGGATGAGGCAGAAAGTGACCAAGTCACGGCAGAGTCAAAAAAGGATCAGAACAGCAATGAGCACGGCAACGAGAGCAACCCAAAGGACGCGGCAAGGAAGAAAGTGGTGCAGCGCCCAGTATACTTCGTCAGCTCCTTGTTACAAGGGGCTAGATTGAGGTACTCTGGCATGCAAAAATTGATCTTTGGCCTCATCATGGCCTCAAGGAAACTGCGCCACTACTTTCAAGCCCATGAGATCATGGTTGTTTCTCGTTTTCTGTTGCAAATGATACTCCGAAACCCTGAGGCCACCGGCACAATAGTGGAGTGGGCTTTGGAGTTATCCAGCTTTGGTTTGAAGTTTGAGAGCACATCAACTATTCGGAGCAGGGCACTGGCAGAGTTTGTTGCAGAATGGACGCCAACCCTTGATGAAGAAGTGACAGAAACAGCTCTCCCCGACAAGGAATCACCCCAAGAATGGATTATGTATTTTGATGGTGCTTTTTCCCTACAAGGTGCAGGGGCTGACGTGCTTCTTGTTGCCCCCTCCGGGGAGCACTTTAAGTTCGCCGTACAAATGCACTTTGCCCGGGAAGAAGCCACCAACAATACAGCTGAGTATGAAGGGCTCCTTGCCGGGCTCAGGATTGCAGCAGAATTGGGAATTGAGAAGCTGATCATTCGAGGAGATTCACAGCTTGTGGTCAGATAAGTCAACAAGGATTATCAAAGCCCATTGATGGAAGCATACGTCGAGGAAACGAGGAGACTGGAGGAGCACTTTGATGGGTTGCAAACAGAGCACGTACCCCGTGCGGAAAACAGCATAGCAGGTGTTGCCAGAACTGGGGTAGTGGATACTTGTTCTTTGATTATGACCTTATTAAGGGAACAATAGTCAACACAAAATCTAATGGTACCGACCCTTTTCTCCACAATTAGAACAGGCGATCCCCAAGGTGAGGCACTAGGGCGGATGAATCCTTTCCTCAACTGCTCGGCCAGTTGCTTCTTTAATTATGTCAATTCCTCCGATCCCATCCTATAAGGCTTCTTATAGATGGGTCCTATTCCGGGTATGAGCTCAATGATGAACTCGATGGCACGGTTAGGAGGCATTCCTGGCAACTCGTTAGGAAAGACATCAGGGTATTGTCATACCACTGGCTCTTGTTCAATTTCAACTTCGGACAGACAGTTGACTTGGGTGACTCGAGAACAGGAGGGGTTGGAAGCAAACTTAACTTCGAATCCTTGGTCATTGGTTAGGGTGACGGCTTGGTTGGCACAGTCTAGCATGCCATGATGCTTGATGAGCAAATCCATTCCTAAGATCACATCCAGTTCTCAAGAAGATAGGGTCTGCTAGGAGCTCAACTCCGTTAATGATGATGTCGAATCTTCTACACCCTACATTGGTCCTCACCTTCGTTCCAGGAGTTACTAGTCTCGATGAATGTTGGAGGTGCATGCTTCTTGAATCCTGCTAGGATGGAATGCTTGTTGCCATTTCTTGACTGTTGCGGTTTGTTGGCAACAACTTGTGCAATCATCTAGGACGACTACAGGGTTAGCTTGGCGTTTCTCTCAGAAGACTTAGGGAAGTTGGGCCATGTTCACGTTCTCTGGGGAGAGGTGGTGGTGGAGCCTATCCATGAGCCTGATCCTGGCTGGCTTCTGCTTGGGTGGGGCCTCCAGTTTCTAGTTGGCTAGCGGTGCTAGTGCGGGTTTCAACCGGCATTTGGTTGGAGTGGCCAAAGTGATGTGATGGCGGCCCGATCTTTCGATGAGAGTGGGGATAACTATCAATTTGGTGGATTTTGACCTTGAAGGTCCGGCTATACCGTACCCGACGATACGCCTTGACAATCGCTAAACCAATCTCTGATGGTTATTGACCTTGTCGTAGGCACGATCGACCTGAATAACAAGGTTTGAGTTTTGCAAGCAACCAAAGAACTGGCAAGAACAAAGGTGAATTGCAATCTGAGAACTGTGGATGAAAAAATGAGCACATGAACTAGATCAAAAGTTGGGGTTCCAATGTGGATCTGACAAGGCGGTAGTCCTACACGTCTCGTAGATGCGAATTGTAGCGATGGCTAGACAATACAATAAAACCCGAGTCTAAACCCTAGAAGATGCGGCATCCATAGACGAAGATTACAGACCGAACTTGGACGGCCAAAAAGGATTCGCAGGCCCTTGGATTTCCTAACTTGGTCGTGGTTGATTTGGACTCTTGTGGATAAGGGCGTCGTCTCATGAGACCGACCGGTCGTGGCCTTTTAAAAGTGTCAGATGGACCGGCCCATAAAAATGGATGTGCCCCTAGTGCATATTTGCATGGAAGACCTCCTCTTGTGTTAATGCCTCATAGCATGCATGACCAGTTGGCTTGCTTATATCTATGAAAACGCACATGCATATGCATGGTATCTTTTACATGGATGCATTCTCCTTGTACGCATACAAGTATGTCTTTCTATATATATGTGTTCCCTTTCGTCGTCTTGACAAGTAGCTTGTATAATTCCTCAATAATTCCATATATAGTAAAAATAGGTGATGTATCTTTTTTTGAACAATAAATAATTCATGAAATTATTGCCAATAGAAATCACCTTTACAATATGTGTTTTTGCTTTATTTTTTGTCATATCTAAGGCAGCCATGTCCACATCATCCTCCCTTTCTTGAAATCAAAGTCGTCCTCGGCTTTAGATAATCTGAAAATATACAAAAAAGAGAGAGAAGATGTATACATGGTATATGTATATGTCATCCGTTTTTATACCTCTCATAGCTGAAAGCCCCGGTGGTACTTCCTTTGGAAAAAAATCTTGAAACTCCTGTAAAAGGTTGGCGACAACAAGAGGCAAAGAAGGAGGCATATCTGATGTAGACCGAACCTTATGGTGAGATCCGATCTGTTGTTGCAGCCGATCTTTGACGACACTCCACCACCAATAGCAGCAACCTCTCGCCCGCGCATGCAATGTACATGAAGTAGAGGGTTTGAACATTGCAGCCCATCACGAGAAAACCAATCTCGACAAAGTTACTCACGGGCAAAACAATTTCCACGAAGAGAAATCGCAACACAGAGGTTTTCTAAAGATCCCTCCAAAACTTGATACGGGTGTCTACCCTGAAAAACACATCGTGTCTATTTCATAAAAATATAACATGCGTACATTGACCGTAACTGGCCCTTTTTATAAGCAACCCACAAATAACAAAACTGACCTAACAACTCCAGATTGAAACAGACTCTCTCTCCTATTTAAACTAATCAAAGATTTAACTAATAAAGTATCCGGCGACCTTGATCACCTAGTACCGTATAACAAACTAGGACTCCTTATTTTGGTTGGTACAACTTCTCCTGGGGAAGGTTGACCCCACCCGCATCCTCTCAAGCTTAGCTTGTCTCTAATTTTGCGTGTACACCTCATGCAATTGATACACTTTAACTTGCATGGGAGTGGAATAAACAGAAATATATCTCTTCTTTTTATCTTGTTGACCCCACCCGCTGTTGGGAATCGTTGCATGGAAAAACACAAAAAAATCTACGTACACACAATGATCTATCCATGGAGATGCATAGCAACGAGGGGGAGAGTGTGTCTACGAGAGTGGAAGCGTTTGACAATGTGGTTGATATAGTCGAACTTCTTCTAGCTTCGACCGGTCAAGTACCGAACGCACGGCACCTCCGAGTTCTGCACACGTTCAGCTCAGTGACATCCCTTGCCTTCTTGATCCAGCAAGGTGTCGAGGTAGTAGATGAGTTCTGTCAGCACGACGGCGTGGTGACGGTGATGGTGAAGTGATCCGCGAAGGGCTTCGCCTAAGCACTACGAAGATATGACCGGGGGTGTAAACTGTGGAGGGGGGCGCCGCACACGGCTAACAATTTATGTTATGTGTTCAAGGCACCCCCTCCCCACATATATATAGGTGGGAGGGGAGGAGAAGCAGCCATGGGGCGCCCCAAGTAGGATCCGAATCCTACTTGGGGTTTCCCCAAGTGGCACCCCCTTTCCCTTTTTCCACCAGAGAAGAAAGGAAGTGGGAAGAACAGAAGGAAGGGGGGCAAACCCCCTCTTCTCCTTCTCCTATTCGTCCACCTGCCATGGGGTGTGTGCCACCCCTTGTGGGCTGGTGTGCTCCCCTCTCATGGCCCATATGGCCCATATATTCCGGAACACTTCCGGTAACCCCCCCCCCCCCGATACTTGGATAAATGCCCGATACATTTTGGAACACTTCTAGTGTTCGAATACTATCGTCCTATATATCAATACTAACCTCTTGACCATTTCGAGACTCCTCGTCATGTCCCTGATTTCATCCGGGACTCCAAACAACATTCGGTCACCAAATCACATAACTCATATAATACAATATCGTCATCGAATGTTATGCGTGCAGACCCTACGGGTTCGAGGACTATGTAGACATGACCGAGACACCTCTCCGGTCAATAACCAATAGCGGAACCTGGATGTTCATATTGGTTCCTACATATTCTACGAAGATCTTTATCGGTCGAACCGTTATGACAACATTTATTCCCTTTGTCATCGGTATGTTACTTGCCCGAGATTCGATCGTTGGTAGCTACATACCTAGTTCAATCTCGTTACTGGCAAGTCTCTTTACTCGTTCTGTAATACATCACCTTGTGACCAACTCCTTCGTCGTTTGCTTGCAAGCTTATGATGTATATTACTGAGAGGGCCCAGAGATACCTCTCCGATACTCGAAGTGACAAATCCTAATCTCGATCTATGCCAACCCAACAAACACCTTCGGAGATACCTGTAGATCATCATTATGATCACCCAGTTACGTTGTGACGTTTGATAGCACACAAGGCATACCTCCGGTATCCGGGAGTTGCATAATCTCATAGTCGAAGGAATATGTATTTGAAATGAAGAAAGCAATAGCAATAAAACTGAACGATCAATATGCTAAGCTAACGGATGGGTCTTGTGCATTAGATCATTCTCCTAATGATGTGATCCCGTTATCAAATGACAACTCATGTCCATGTTTAGGAAACCTTAACCATCTTTGATCAACAACCTAGTCAAGTAGAGGCTCACTAGGGACACAGTGTTTGTCTATGTATTCACACATGTAGGTCTCCGATCAATCAATTCTAGCATGAATAATAAATATTTATCATGAATAAGGAAATATAAAATAACATCTTTATTATTGCCTCTAGGGCATATTTCCTTCAGTCTCCCACCTGCACTAGAGTCAATAATCTAGATTACATTGTAATGATTCTAACACCAATGGAGTCTTGGTGTTGATCATGTTTTGCTCGTGGAAGAGGCTTAGTCAATGGGTCTACTACATTCAGATCCGTGTGTATTTTGCAAATCTCTATGTCTCCCTCCTTGACTTGATCATAGATGGAGTTGAAGCGTCTCTTGATGTGTTTGGTTCTTTTGTGAAATCTGGATTCCTTCGCTAAGGCAATTGCTCCAGTATTGTCACAAAAGATTTTCATTGGACCCGATGCACTAGGTATTACACCAAGATCGGATATGAACTCCTTCATTTGCTGCTTCTGAAGCAGCTATGTACTCCGCCTCACACGTAGATCCCGCCACGACGCTTTGCTTGGAACTGCACCAACTAACATCCCCACCATGCAATATAAATACGTATCCGGTTTGTGACTTAGAGTCATCCGGATCAGTGCCAAAGCTAGCATCGACGTAACCATTTAAGACGGGCTCTTTGTCACCTCCATAAACGAGAAACATATCCTTGGTCCTTTTCAGGTACTTCAGGATGTTCTTGACCGCTGTCCAGTGATCCACTCCTGGATTACTTTGGTACCTCCCTACCAAACTTATAGCAAGGCACACATCCGGTCTGGTACATAGCAGAGCATACATGATAGAACCTATGGCTGAGGCATAGGGAATGACTTCCATTTTCTCTCTATCTTCTGTAGTGGTCGGGCATTTAGTTTGACTCAACTTCACACCTTGTAAGACAGGCAAGAACCCTTTCTTTGACTGATCCATTTTGAACTTCTTCAAAACTTTATCAAGGTATGTGCTTTGTGAAAGTCCTATTAAGCGTCTTGATCTATCTCTATAGATCTTGATGCCTAATATATAAGTAGCTTCACCGAGGTCTTTCATTGAAAAACTCTTATTCAAGTATCCTTTTATGCTATCCAGAAATTCTACATCATTTCTAATCAACAATATGTCATCCACATATAATATTAGAAATGCTACAGAGCTCCCACTCACTTTCTTGTAAATACATGCTTCTCCGAAAGTCTGTATAAAACCATATGCTTTGATCACCTCATCAAAGCATATATTCCAACTCTGAGATGCTTGCACTAGTCCATAGATGGATCGCTGGAGCTTGCACACTTTGTTAGCACCTTTAGGATCGACAAAACCTTCTGGTTGCATCATATACAACTCTTCTTTAAGAAATCCATTAAGGAATGCAATTTTGACGTCCATCTCCCAGATTTCATAATCATATAATGCGGTAGTTGCTAACATGATTCGGACAGACTTAAGCATCACTACGGGTGAGAAAGTCTCATCGTAGTCAGGTCCTTGAACTTGTCGAAAACCTTTTGTGACAAGTCGAGCTTTGTAGACAGTAACATTACTATCAGCGTCAGTCTTCTTCTTGAAGATCCATTTATTCTCTATGGCTCGCCGATCATCGGTCAAGTCCACCAAAGTCCACACTTTGTTCTCATACATGGATCCTATCTCAGATTTCATGGCCTCAAGCCATTTATCGGAATCTGGGCTCATCTTAGCTTCTTCATAGTTCGTAGGTTCGTCATGGTCTAGTAACATGACTTCTAGAACAGGATTACCGTACCACTCTGGTGCGGAACGTGCTCTGTTCGACTTACGAGGTCCAGTAGTAAATTGATCTGAAGTTTCATGATCATCATCATTAGCTTCCTCTCTAGTTGGTATAGGCATCACGGGAACGGATTTATCTGATGAGCTACTTTCCAATTCGAGAGAAGGTACAATTACCTCATCAAGTTCTACTTTCCTCCCACTCACTTCTTTCGAGACAAACTCCTTGTCTAGAAAGTTTCCATTCTTGGCAACAAATATCTTGCCTTCGGATTTGTGGTAGAAGGTGTACCCAATTGTTTCCTTGGGGTATCCTATGAAGACACAATTCTCCGATTTGGGTTTGAGCTTATCAGGCTGAAGCCTTTTGACATAAGTGTCGCAACCCCAAACTTTAAGAAACGACAACTTAGGTTTCTTGCCAAACCACAGTTCATACGGTGTCGTCTCAACAGATTTAGATGGTGCCCTATTTAACGTGAATGCAACTGTCTATAGTGCATAACCCCAAAATGATAGTGGTAAATCGGTAAGAGACATCATAGATCGCACCATATCTAATAAAGTACGGTTACGACATTCAGACACACCATTATGCTGCGGTGTTCCAGGTGGCATGAGTTGTGAAACTATTCCACATTGTTTTAAATGAAGGCCAGACTCGTAACTCAAATATTCACCTCCGCGATCAGATTGTAGAAACTTTATTTTCTTGTTACGATGACTCTCCACTTCACTCTGAAATTCTTTGAACTTTTTAAATGTTTCAGACTTGTGTTTCATTAAGTAGATATACCCATATCAGCTCAAATCATCTCTGAAGGTTAGAAAATAACGATACCCACCGCATGCCTCAACACTCATCGGACTGCATACATCGGTATGTATTATTTCCAGTAAGTCATTGGCTCGCTCCATTGTTTCGGAGAACGGAGTTTTAGTCATCTTTCCCATGAGGCATGGTTCGCAAGTATCAAGTGATTCCAAAAGCCCGTCTGCATGGAGTTTCTTCATGTGCTTTACACAAATATGACCTAAACGGCAGTGCCACAAATATGTTGCACTATCATTATCAAATTTGCATCTTTTGGCATCAATATTATGAATATGTGTATCACCACAATCGAGATTCAACAGAAATAGACCACTCTTTGAGGTGCATGACCATAAAAATATTACTCATATAAATAGAACAACCATTATTCCCTGATTTAAATGAATTATCGTCTCACACTAAACAAGATCCAGATATAATGATCATGCTCAATGCTGGCACCAAATAACAATTATTCGGGTCTAAAACTAATTCCGAAGGTAGATGTAGAGGTAGCATGCCGACAACGATCACATCGACCTTGGAACCATTCCCGACGCGCATCGTCACCTCGTCCTTAGCCAATCTTCGTTTAATCCGTAGCTCCTGTTTCGAGTTACAAATATGAGCAACTGAACCAGTATCAAATACCCAGGCGCTACTACGAGCATTAGTAAGGTACACATCAATAACATGTATATCAAATATACCTTTGTTCACTTTGCCATCCTTCTTATCCGCCAAATACTTGGGGCAGTTCCGCTTCCAGTGACCAGTCCCTTTGCAGTAGAAGCACTCAGTTTCAGGCTTGGGTCCAGCTTTGGGTTTCTTCCCGGGAGTGGCAACTTGCTTGCCATTCTTCTTGAAGTTCCCCTTCTTTCCCTTGCCCTTATTCTTGAAACTAGTGGTCTTGTTAACCATCAACACTTGATGCTCCTTCTTGATTTCTACCTCTGTAGCTTTGAGCATTGCGAAGAGCTCGGGAATTGTCTTGTCCATCCCTAGAATATTATAGTTCATCATGAAGCCTTTGTAGCTTGGTGGCGGTGGTTGAAGAACTTTGTCAATAACACTATCATTTGGAAGATTAACTCCCAGCTGAGTCAAGTGGTTATGATACGCAGACATTTTGAGTATGTGTTCACTGACATAACTGTTCTCCTCCATCTTGCAGCTATAGAACTTGTTGGAGACTTCATATCTCACAACTCGGGCATTTGCTTGAAATATTAACTTCAACTCCTGGAACATCTTATATGGTCCATGACGTTCAAAATGTCTTTGAAGTCCCGATAAGCCGTAAAGCATGGCACACTAAACTATCGAGTAGTCATCAGATCAAGCTTGCCAGACGTTCATAATATCAGCATCTGCTCCTATAGCAGGCCTTTCACCTAGCGGTGCATCAAGGACATAATCCTTCTGTGCAGCAATGAAGATAATCCTCAAGTTATGGAATGCATTAAAATTCAAGGGAATGGTAGCACGGGCCATTGATCTACAACATAGATATGCAAAAACTATCAGGGCTAAGCTCATGATAAATTAAGTTCAATTAATCAAATTACTTAAGAACTCCCACTTAGATAGACATCCCTCAAGTCATCTAAATGATACGTGATCCAAATCAACAAAACCATGTCCGGTCATCACGTGAGATGGAGTAGTCATCAATGGTGAACATCTCTATGGTTATCATATCTACTATATGATTCACATTCGACCTTTCGGTCTCCAGTGTTCCGAGGCCATGTCTGTACATGCCAGGCTGGTCAAGTTTAACCCGAGTATTCTGCATGTGCAAAACTGTCTTGCGCCCGTTGTATGTGAACGTAGAGTCTATCACACCCGATCATCACATGGTGTCTCAACATGACGAACTATCACAACGGTGCATACTCAGGGAGAACACTTATACCTTGAAATTTTAGTTAAGAGATCATCTTATAATGCTACCGCTGTACTAAGCAAAATAAGATGCATAAAAGATAAAAATCACATGCAATCAAAATATGTGACATGATATGACCATCATCATCTTGTGCTTTTGAACTCCATCTCCGAAGCATTGTCATGATCTCCATTGTCACCGGCTCAACACCTTGATCTCTATAGTTGCGTCGTGGTCGCCTCACCAACTATTGCTTCTACAAATATCGCTAACGCATAGTGATAAAGTAAAGCAATTACATGGCGTTTGTATTTCATACAATAAAGACACAATCATAAGGCTCCCGCCGGTTGCCGATAACTTTTACAAAACATGATCATCTCATACAATAACGTATATCACATCATGTCTTGACCATATCACATCAGAACATGCCCTGCAAAAACAAGTTAGACGTCCTCTACTTTGTTGTTGCAAGTTTTACGTGGCTGCTACGGGCTTCTAGCAAGAACCGTTCTTACCTACGCATTAAACCACAATGGTGTTTTGTTAAGTCTGCTATTTTAACCTTCTTCAAGGACCGGTCGTAGTCAAATTCGATTCCACTAAAGTAGGAGAAACAGACACCCGCCAGCCACCTTTATGCAAAACTAGTTGCATGTCTGTCGGTGGAACCGGTCTCATGTGCGTGGACATGTAAGGTTGGTGCGGGCCGCTTCATTCCACAATACTGCCGAATCAAAATAAGACGATGGTGGTAAGAAGTATTACTATCACCGCCCACAACTCTTTGTGTTCTACTCGTGCATATCATCTACGCATAGACCTGGCTCATGATGCCACTGTTGGGAATCGTTGCATGGAAAAACCAAAAAAATTCTACGCACACGCAATGATCTATCCATGGAGATGCATAGCAATGAGGGGGATAGTGTGTCTACATACCCTCGTAGACCGTAAGCGGAAGCGTTTGACAACGCGGTTGATGTAGTCGAACTTCTTCTAACTCCGATCGGTCAAGTACCAAACGCATGGCACCTCCGAGTTATGCGCACGTTCAGCTCGATGACGTCCCTCGCCTTCTTGATCCAGCAAGGTGTGGAGGTAGTAGATGAGTTTTGTCAGCACGACGGCGTGGTGATGGTGATGGTGAAGTGATCTGCGCGGGGCTTCGCCTAAGCGCTACGAAGATATGACCGGGGGTGTAAACTGTGGAGGGGGCGCCGCACACAGCTAACAATTGATGATGTGTGTTCTAGGCGCCCCCCTCCCCACGTATATATAGGTGGGAGGGGAGGAGAGGCAGCCAGGGGGCGCCCCAAGTAGGATTCGAATCCTACTTGGGGTTTCCCCAAGTGGCGCCCCCCTGTTCCTTTTTCCACCGGAGAAGAAAGGAAGGGGGAAGAAAAGAAGGGAGGGGCGCGAACTCCCTCTTCTCCTTCTCCTATTCGGCCACCTGCCATAGGGGGGCGTGCCACCCCTTGTGGGCTGGTGTGCTCCCCTCTCATGGCCCATATATTCCCCCGGGGGTTCCGGTACCCCCCGGTACTCCGATAAATGCCCGATACATTCCGGAACACTTCCGGTGTTCGAATACTATCGTACTATATATCAATCTTTACCTCTAGACCATTTCGAGACTCCTCGTCATGTTCGTGACCTCATCCGGGACTCCGAACAACATTCGGTCACCAAATCACATAACTCATATAATACAATATCGTCATCGAACGTTAAGCGTGCGGACCCTACAGGTTCGAGAACTATGTAGACATGACCGAGACACCTCTCTGGTCAATAACCAATAACTGAACCTGGATGCTCATATTGGTTCCTACATATTATACAAAGATCTTTATCGTCGAGCCGTTATGACAACATACGTTATACCCTTTGTCATCGGTATGTTACTTGCCCGAGATTCGATCGTCGGTATCTACATACCTAGTTTAATCTCGTTACTGGAAAGTCTCTTTACTTGTTAGGTAATACATCACCTCGTGACCAACTCCTTAGTCGTTTGGTTGCAAGCTAATGATGTGTATTATCGAGAGGGCCCAGAGATACCTCTCCGATACTCGGAGTGACAAATCCTAATCTCGATCTATGCCAACCCAAGAAACACCTTCGGAGAAACCTGTAGAGCATCTTTATGATCACCCAGTTAGGTTGTGACCTTTGATAGCACACAAGGCATTCCTCCGGTATCCGGGAGTTGCATAATCTCATAGTCGAAGGAATATGTATTTGACATGAAGAAAGTAATAGCAATAAAACTGAACGATCAATATGCTAAGCTAACGGATGGGTCTTGTCCATCACATCATTCTCCTAATGATTTGATCCCGTTATCAAATGACAACTCATGTCCATGGTTAGGAAACCTTAACCATCTTTGATCAACGAGCTAGTCAAGTAGAGGCTCGCTAGAGACACAGTGTTTGTCTATGTATTCACACATGTATTTAGGTTTCCGATCAATACAATTCTAGCATGAATAATAAATATTTATCATGAATAAGGAAATATAAAATAACAACTTTATTTTTGCCTCTAGGGCATATTTCCTTCACCCGCATCCTCTCAAGCTTAGCATGTTTCTAATTCTGCTTGTACACATCATGCAATTGATACACTTTAACTTGCGTGGGAGTGGAATAAACAGAAATATATCTCTTCTTTTTATCTTGTTGACCGATACAAACAAATCAAATCTTACATAATTCCTTCCATTAGCATAGGTAGCCTTTTCTTCCAAGGAATTAATGCATGTTGGTATTTCCTTGCCAAACCGAGCCTTGTCAATATTGCTTGTATATCTCCTGTCTTGAGTTAGTAATTTACCTCGCATGCGATTATCCCCCTTCAATACAGGCACGTCCAGTGACTTCTTTTTCTTCTCATTGGCTTAAAGATCAAATGAAGCAATGTCTTGTTTTCTTGTAACAGAAAATAGTTCCTTTAACCCACTCACATGCAGTACAATTTTGCGATCAACCACAACACTAACATTAGTTGCGGCCATATCATCCTCTCCTCCTTGAAACGAAACCATCCTCAGTTTCGAATCGGTCTCTTCAATATATTTTCATTTGCAGACTGAGAGGAGACCAAAAAACTTTCAGGAGCTTAAACCTTCTTCTTTCCTTCTGATGCAGCTTGAGCAATATCCCGCTTCTTTTGATCAGCCATATACTTCTCCGATGTGGACAAATCAAGTGGTACGTATTGTCCTCCACGAACAAAAGAAAATTCTCCAGCCAAATGATATGTCAACTGTCTTTTATCTATCCATGGTTTTCCTAGCAGCATTGTACATGTATGCATGTGCACAGGAAGCACATCACACATGACCATATCCTCATATCCACTTAGAATGAACCGTACCTCAATGTGATGCATGATCTTGACAAACTTGTCCTTCCACCAAAGCTCGTATGGTTCTGGATGTTCAAACGACGGTAGGTTCAAAGCATCAACCATAGTCTTACTCACTAAATTCGTCCCAGAATAGCAATTCATCAATGGAGCACAACTAGTCGGCCCTACACGCACACGCGTAAAGCATTGGTACCACGACAAGGCACACAATGGATCCTTCTCCACCGACATCATCATTTGCGAGCTACAATCTTTCCTCATGATAAAAAAATTCAAAAGTAACTCCAAGAAAATTATTGTACCGTGAACAACCTTTGCTTTGAATACCAACTGATTTGGACCAAACCTCGATGCGGGACTCGATCTGTTGTTGCGGCCGATATTTCACAACACTCCACCACCAATAGCAGCAACCTCTCGCCTGCGCACGCGATGTACACGAAGTAGAGGGTTTGAACCTTGCGGCCCAGCACGAGAAAACCAATCTCAATGAAGGTACTCACGCGCAAAACAATTTCTATGAAAAGAAATCGCAACACAGAGGTTTTATAAAGATCTCTGCAAAACTTGATACGGGTGTCTACCTTGAAAAACACATCGTGTCTATTTCATAAAAATATAACCTGCGTACATTGGCCGTAGGCGGCCCTTTTTATAAGCAACCCAGAAATAACAAAACTGACCTAACTACTCCAGATTGAAATGGACTCTCTCTCCTATTTAAACTAATCAAAGATTTAACTAATAAAGTATCCGACGGACTTGATCACCTAGTACCGTATAACAAACTAGGACTCCTTATTTTGGTTGGTACGACTTCTCCTGGGGAAGGTGGACCCCACCCGCATCCTTTCAAGCTTAGCATGTCTCTAATTCTGCTTGTACACCTCATGCAATTGATACACTTTAACTTGCGTGCGAGTGGAATAAACAGAAAGATATCCCTTCTTTTTATCTTGTTGTCCGATGCAAACAAATCGGATCTAAAATAATTCCTTCCATTAGCATAAGTAGCTTTTTCTTCCAAGGAATTAATGCATGTTGGTATTTCCTTGCCAAACCGAGCCTTGTCAATATTGCATGTATATCTCCTGTCTTGAGTTAGTAATTTACCTCGCATGCAATTATCCCCCTTCAATACAGGCACGTCCAGGGACTTCTTTTTCCTCTCGTTGGTGTAAAGATCAAATGAAGCAATGTCTTGTTTTCTTGTCACAGAAAATAGTTCCTTTAACCCACTCACATGCGGTACTATTTTGCGATCATCCACAACACTAACATTAGTCGCGGCCATATCAATATCCCCAAATGAAAACAAAACTTCTTTGCAAATAACAACATAACATTCATCAGTGTGAGCATCTAACTCGAAAATTTCAGCATGTGTAGCTAAGATAGAAGCACCTTTCAATTTAATTTCTTTATATGTGCTAGGATCAGGTTTGTTCATCTTATTAAATTGTTCTAACTCATCAACAACTTTCTGATTTTCAGATTTAGTACGCTCAGTATTTGTGTTTCTACTAGCCCTAGCAAGATCATCTTTTAAAATTTGCTCAGGAGACATAGGGTGTAGAATGATTTTATTTCCTTTTTGTGTGAGAGTGTACTTATTAGTTCTACCATCATGTAAACATTTTTTATCATACTGCCATGGGCTTCCTAATAACATAGAGAAAGTTTGCAGAGGCACAATATCGCAGTCAATAGTATAATGGTATGAACCTAAAGAAAAAGGAACTCTCACCATGCGTGTTACCTTTAATTTTCCACCATCATTAAATCATTGAATGTAGTAAGGTTGTGGATGTTGTTGGGAAGGTAGGGAGAGCTTCTCCACCATGTCAATGATTGCTAAATTGTTACAACTCGCTCCATCAATGATTATGTGAACTGAACGATTGTTGACGACTCCTTTGATGTGGAAGAGGTTGTGACGTTGATCCTTCTTTGCTTTCACAATCTGAGCACTAAGGACACGATGTGATATGAGACTCATGTACTTATCAGCGTCTTCGACGGTCACATGTTCTTCCTCTTGTGTCGGTCTTGTGTCATCATCTTCATGTGCAGCGAGCAAGGCATATGTATCTTCATCAAAATCACTAGCGGAGTCATAGTCACTGTCTTCACGAATGATCAATACACGCTTATTAGGACACTCCTTCATGACATGGACAAATCCCTTACAAGTGTGGCACTGGATATCCTTTGTTCTTTTCAAGGAAACGGACGATGATGATGAACTTTTTGTTGGAGTTGGTGTAGTACTTTTCATTGGTGCCGAAGTGTGTGATGCTGAAGTTGATGAAGTAGGCCCCGGTCGAGAGGTTGCAGGTGTTGTTATAGAGGTGCGAGTGAGCGGGGCAGCAGGGGTGCATGGCGCCCATGTGGAAGTACGACCTGCAGAAAAATTAGAACGCATTCTCGAACGACCCTGCACTTCATGTTCAGCATGTATAGCTAGATGGAATAAACGAGTCATTGAATGATAATCCTTATAAGCAAGTATGTCCTAAATTTCTCTATTCAATCCACCCAAGAACCTAGCCATAGAGGCTTCCTCAGTCTCAACTAAACCACAACTTAACATGCCTATTTGCAATTCTTGATAATAGTCTTCCACAGATTTAGATCCTTGGTTCAAGCATCGTAGTTTATTTAGCAAATCATGTTCATAATATCCGGGAACAAAATGGTGACGCATTACTAATTTCAAAGCTTCCCAAGTGGCAGGAATATTATTATGATGTTTCCGACAATGTTCTCTCCACCAAACAGAAGCAAAATCACTAAACTCACTAGTTGCAGCCCTAACTGTTTTATCATCAAGAAAATCATGGCAAGCAAATTTTTGATCAACTAATAATTCCTAGTCAAGATAAACATCTGGATCATATTTCCCATTAAAAGGAGGCATGGCAAATTTAATTCTACCCAAAGAGTCGTCATGGCCACGTACCTGTGGACGCTGGTGTTGTCCCATACCTTGTTGATTATTGCGTAGTCGACAATGATCATGATCATTGTTATCATTCACTGCATCAGGATCCTCGGAATAACCAACATAGTTGTCATCTTGGATGTCATCATACCGGCCGACTATCGAGTTGGCGTTGCGAGGACGGGGCTGGTCGACAGCATCGGTCTAAGAAAGAGGGTGCCTCGGGTCCCCTGGGGGCACCCGACATGCTCGTTGTAGACCTGTGTTGGTGGCTGGAAGACGTGGAGCGGCAGTGGAGACGGCACCCAGACGGGCATCCTGGGCATTGAGACCCTTCTCTCAGGCCAGCAGTCTTATACTTATAGTTGACTGCTCTATGACGATCTGACCTCTTTCCTGGGCTCTGCTTGCTCGTCTACGCTCCGACCAATTCAGTCAAAATCGAAAAAATGTTTCATAATAGATGCAAGTGTTTGAGTGAACGTCTCATTGCTATCCTCGATCGACTTGAGACACTTATCCAATGCGCCCTCGAACGCTGTGAACCGCTTGGTGTATGCATGCACATCCTCCTCAAGGCATGCCACGTGGCTTTCATGTCGTCTTTGTCACCTGCCATGGTTAGGACGGAAGAAGAACAAAAATCACAAGTATATGGTTCCTACAGTAACTACAGTGAGGCGGTGGAAAATGTCTCACAACTCTCGAGCAATTACCAAGCTCTTACCAGTTCTTACCGTGCTGCAGTGGTTGCGGCCGTTGGCGATATCAAAAGTGATCAAAAGATTGATATAGCGATTACCAAGTGACTGAACAAGGTGCAATATAGGAAGTGGAACTTGGTGAAGGTTTTCTCAACTCAGAATATGTGGCACAATTAAGCAAAAAGTAATGCAAGTTGAATAATTTCTCAAACTCCTAACTAGTGTTGGTAGTCGACTAGTAAGAGATAAAACAATCTAAGCCCAG
Source organism: Triticum aestivum (assembly GCF_018294505.1). Lineage (NCBI taxonomy): Eukaryota > Viridiplantae > Streptophyta > Magnoliopsida > Poales > Poaceae > Triticum > Triticum aestivum. The sequence goes on along the minus strand of NC_057814.1, from coordinate 311,169,110 downwards.
ATACTGAATCAAAGAAGAGGAAACTGATGAAAATTTATAGCTCTATGTAGCGAGTGTATGGCAATCAAGAACAGAAAAAAAATTCCAGCAAATATGACGTGTACAGTGGAGAGGGAAAGTTCTGAACATCCAAAGAAATTGCCCAAAAAGTGCTAACTGGCCTGAAATTTGCAACCTGTTTTCTTTTTTCTCTTTGTAATTTTTTTTCTTGTCTGCTCTATTCTTTCACTTTTTTCTTTTTTTTTCTCTTTCTTTTTTTTGCAAACCGATTGCTATGAAAAGTCACGGACACAATTTACGTGACAAGAAAAGGAAGAGGCAGAACTATTGGACAAGTTGCCACGATAGATAGCTAGTACTGGTGTACAATTACTCACGGTGATTATGGCTGGATGTGTACTGTATCTGTATAGCACGTGGGGGCAGACACAGACTGCTAGATGTCTGGTGTCTCGCGTCTGTGTGTAATGAGCGGCGCGTAGGGACAGACACCAGAGGCTGATGTCTGGGATCTCGCGAAAGCATGAGACGCTGTCTCAGCTATGGGTACTGTAAAACCTGCAAGACTCTCGGATGGATATGTGTCAATCTTTGTGGCGGAGCGTCCAAGGATAATCGCAGGAAGGAAATAAATACGTCTAGAAAACAGATTGTCTTGCAGATACGAATAGAAGAAGATCGAATCTTGGTTCTTTTTTTCCGACCAGGAACAAGCAGGCGACAGAAAATATGGTGGACAAAAGAAAGTGCGATCTAGTAGACAATTTTTTTCAAACTAATCTAAACCAGCACTAATTCTAGGATGAATGCAACCAAAAAAATCTACTACACAAATACTAGATGCAAAAATTGCTAAAGGCTGAAAAGGTAGGCGTAATGGATGAACTAATCTAATTTTTTTGCCTTTTTTTGTGGGTTATTGTGATGACCCGTGTCATTATTATTATAGATAATGACACTAGTCCTTGGATTATTTCTTTACAAAATATTGTCTTGTCAAATAATAATCCATGTCAGAGATATGCAACAAGGAAATAGTTAGAGATGGTCTTTTATATTACAATATCATGCCACGCGGGGCTAAAAGTCTCAAGTAGGCTTCTCACACGTTCGCCAGTTCCAACTAGCAGTACTAGATATATAGTGATGAAATAGTTCCTGGATTACGCAACTAGCTCACAAGTTACTTATTCATCCCAGCCCCATATGTGGCATCCAGATCATACATAGCACTAGATGGATCCACATCTAGGTCCCCTGTGTAGTTATAGCCATCACCATTGCTCTCCTCACTTGGTCCAGCAGGATTCTCATACAAGCTTTGCTCTAAGAAAAAGATGATTAATAGAAAGAATGAGTACAAAGTACTCAGCAATCTCAAATAGCAGAATGCAACACTCATGATAGCTCAATATAAATCAACAAGTCCTACCTCAACTCACAACTTTAAAAAAATAAACATTTGTTGCAGAAGTTTATTTCAATTTATAAAAGCTATCAAACACTCGTATTGCGAGATAGACCACCAATAGGTCCCCATGGTCTCCAATCCAAGAGACTGGCATGAATTCATGTTTTTCTTTAACTCTGCAGAGTTTGTATCACTTTACACTACTGCAGGATGCTGCTAACGCGACACTACGATCAGAGACCCTTCGAGAAACTGTGTGTGATGCGATAATCGCAAACGGTGCTGTATGAAAACCGCCAAAAATGATGCAAAACGTTTGCGATGGAGGATGCATCAAACACGGTTCGGATTTTAGTTGCGTGTGCGATTCAGGCCACCCAGTTAACCCGTTCGAACTGTTTGCGATGATGTAGAACAACGGAAATGGGTAGCCATATCAATGTGTGTGCGATATACGGCATACAGGTCGCTCCGATGAGCCATTTGCTATTAGGGAGTGCAACATAAACGATTAGCCAGATCAAGGTGTGTGTGATATAGGGCATACGGTTCACTCGGACGAACTGTTTTCGATTGGCGAACGCAACAGAAACGGTTCAACTTAACAAGATGTGTGTGATACGTGGCAAACAGCCGAATTGGATGAACTGTTTGCGATGAGAAATTACAACACAGACAGTTAATACAGTTAGTTCGTGTGCGATTCTGTGTGTACAAAAAACTTTGAAATATGCAAACAAGTTGCTTGCGATGGCAAGGAATATCGCACGCGATGCGTCTGCGAGTACTCATGTGCGATGATTAGTAAGTTACACATACGTTTCCTTATGTTAACACTTGTGTGATAAATAACACGTGGCACCGGATACGGTATTCGGGTTGTGTGTGTGCTCCACTTAGTCTTCCCGCACTCCACCGAATGCTTCCCGCGCTCCACATGGATGAATTGTAAAATCCACGCCTATTCCCTCACCGGCTTCCCGCCACCAGCTAACGGCTTGCTGCATATAACCCAGGCGGCAACGCACCGCCACGACACTCTGCGAAGATCTAGTCCTCACCCATCTACCATTAGTTATTCCAAGCATGCCAGGCAACAACCAAAGCTTCGATGTCGACGCCTACCTGCGTTACATCTTTGGCGAGGAGAACGAGCTGGAGCAGGTCGGGGAGCAAGAGCTTCATCGGCCGGTGCAGGCACCATGGCCCATCGGCAGCGATATCGGTGTCACAGTCCTTGGGAGCACAATTGACATATTGCAGAGGAGGTGTGATGAGCAGTTTGCCATCCACTGTGCAAAAGATCCAGAGCTGCTCGGCGGCATGATCGACGACCCACCCGAAGAGCCGCCATCACCAATGCTCATCGAGAGCCTGATGCCCCGCAAGGAATGAGCAGAGGACCTCTGCGATTCAGTCAAGAGAAAGGCAGCCTGCGGCATCATCATTGCCCGCGGCGGCCGTGTTAACCTCGATCCCGATGATGTGGTGGACAGGCTCGAGCGCATCCTTGGCAGAGTTGAGGTCCCCGACGAAGTAGAACATCACCAACATGATATCTTGAGGATGCAGGTGATCGACGGAATTTGCTACCAGGCCAAAGACATGGAAAATGAGCGGTTCCGCGGAGTTGTCAGCACGTGATTGCACACTGTCAAGCTCTTCTGGAAGAGGCCCAGTAGCCCCAAGAGCCTCCCAGCGCCAGCAGCTCCGTAGGCGGAGGCGGGTCGGGACACTTGGAGTGAACGACCGCAAGGGTGTTATGCTGATCATGGAGTCCGAGAAGACCATCGTCGGAAGGCCGCCAGCTCAGCCTTTTAGCTTATATTTTATTATAACTGTATGCATATGTAGGTCGTGAGTGTTCTGGGCCTTGCCGCATTTGGCATTTTTAATTATCCTGAATATGTAAAACAATTATTAAGAATTATTAACAGTTGCCATTGTAACTTTGCCTCAACGGCGAGCAGAGCACGCGCAGGGACGCCAGAGCGGAGCGCGCCGCGGCCGCCTCAACAGCGAGCAACCACATGGTCAACCTTCTGCCATCAATAAATTTTGACCTTGTTTCTCTTCACATTGCTGATTACAATGCAATAAGTATAATTGCAAATCTGTTCACACCTATTAAACTAATATGTGTTCACACTTAGCACCGGACTATAAAAACTACCCACTCGAAAATTACTTCACAGTTCCTCTCCTCATCACCCACAAAACTGGTTTTCTCTGTCAAGTTGTTCCGCCATGACCGGTAGGAGAAGTTTAGGGTGGACATATTACCAAGCAGCAAAGACCAAGGCCGCGGAAGCACTAGAGAGGTCCCGCCACGAAGCCGCAGCCTCAGCAGAGATGTCCAGGGGCGCCGCGGAGCCCTCGAACAAGCTCTCACGGGCACGCGAGGACTCTCACAAGCGCATTCGCGGTGTCGGCCATCGCGACGAGCCGGTGTTCCTGAAGTCCTTTGCCGGCAACGAGGACATTCTTGCTGGCGTCACTACGCAGCAGGAGTTGGTCGACGGCTTGATGAAGCTGCTCAAGATCAGCGATGACTCGGTTGACAAGGCGACCGGCCTCGTCGAGCAACTCATGGATGACAATGCGAAGCTCCTCAAGTTGGTCGCCGAGAAGGAGGAGGAGGCCGCCGGCTGGAAGATGTTGCATGAGGAGAGTAGTGCCTCGGAGATGACGCTGAAAGCGGTCGTCGAGGAACTGATGGGTGGCTTGAGGAAGCTCCGGATTGAGCGCGAGCAGGAGGTGGAGGAATCCGTGGCTGCTTTCAAGCAAAGTCGTGAGGAATTGAAGAAGGAGCTGTAGGATTTCGCCGCCCGGCGATCCATCGATGAGTAGAGACAGTAGCGACCCAGATCGTTGTCTGCAATTTCCTTCTTCTCTTCCCCCTGTGTCTTCCGGGCTTTGCCGCATGTGGCATTTTAAATTATCCGGAATATATAAGACAATTATTATGTGTGCCATTGTAAATTTGTCGTCGTATTATCCGTTGCCATTTTATTTGTGGTCGTATTATCCGTTGCCCTATGTGGCAATTTAAATTAGGGCGGAATACTAGTTGAAAACACGAACGAAGAAAATGCTGCCATGGGATCACAAGCAAACACCCTCCGTCCAGGTGCTTTAATTAACCCATTAATGGAGAAGTTGTGAGCGAGGCGGGCGGCTGCTGGTGCATGGAGGTCAAAGAGCTCGCTTCCCGGTGAGCATGGGTGGCCTTGCTACTCGCACGTGTCCCGTCGAGCCTGCGCGGCGGACTGCTCGCACGCGTCCCGTCAATCCTGCACGGCGGACTTCTCGCGCTCATCTCGTCTAATCAAACAGCTGCACGCACGCCACCGAGTACGGTTAAATTTCGAGACGGTAAATATAATACAACCGTTTGCGATATTAACATGTCCGCTTTTTGTTTCAAAAAGGACTTTGTTGGCTACAAACGTGTGCGCTTTTTCTCAAACTGGACGATTTTTTTTACCACGGCATATATGTGCCATGTCATGAAACCAAGCCAAGTTTCATGTTTTTTGGGTGACTTTTTTATTTACTGGGATTTAAAAACTGAGATTCTCATTGTTTCAGGACAACGACAAGTTTGTAATTCATTCTCATTCCTTAAATGAGACATAAACATGCACCCATGACACATGTACGATTTCCCACCCATTTTGCTTCACTGGAGCATGTGGTTGTAGTTCAAATTTGAATTATGGACTACATTAAATGCATAGAAAACTTAGTAATTAGTAATATATATACAATGGCCGAACGAACCCTGAACAGTTTCAAATTTCAGCCCGACACTCCTGTTATTCTATGTTGCCTGTAGAAAACAAAGTTCAAGGCGAGAAGAGGCATTGAGTATCGTTTCGCCCACAGAGGGGCATGTTTCCCTACCGGAACCACGAGGGTTGCGACATGCTCCGGTTTGTAAAAGGCTTGTAATATAGCTTCGCCCAAATTGGACAATTATATATACCATGTAGTGACACCATGCCATGTTTCATGATTTCCTGGTGAGTTTTGGATTTACAGACATTTAAAAACAAAGATTCGCAATGTTTGTGGCCAGGCCAGGACGGTGAGACGGTTGAATTCGTTCCCATTCGTTCCATGGGACCTAAACATGAACCCCAAGGGAACATGTACGTTTTTTCTAGCCATTTTGGTGCACTAGAGCATGTATTTGTAGTTCGGATTTGAATGATGGACATTAAATGCCTAGAAAACTCAATTAATGAATAAAAAAGGTCAAACGAACCCTGAATAATTTCAAAGTTCAGCGTGAATCTCCAGTTGTTCCGTGTCGCGTGTAGAAGAAAATACGAGGCTAGAAGAGGGAGTGATTATCGTTTGGCCCACAAGGGGACACGTTTCCCTATTGAAACCACGAGGGTTCTTGCGACTGGCTCCGGTTTGTAAGAGGTTTGTAATAAAGCGATTGGCAATGTTTTTACCACGACATATATGTGCCATGACATGACACCTTGCCACCTTTGATGACTTTCTGGTGAGTTTAGGATTTATGGGGACTTAAAAACCGAGATTCGAAATGTTTGAGGAAGAGCCAGGACACCGGTACGGTTGTAATTCGTTCCCATTCCTGGCATGAGACCTAAACATGCACCCAAGGACACATGTATAATTTTTCTAGCCATTTTGGTGAACTGGAGCATGTATTTGTAGTTCAGATTTGAATTATGGACATTAAATGCCTAGGAAACTCAATTAGTGTATAAAAAGGCCAAACGAACCCTGAATAAGTCTAAATTTCAGCACGGATATCCTGTGGTTCCATGTTGCCCGTGGAAGAAAATACAAGGCGAAAAGAGGCAGTGATTACGTTTCGCCCACAAGGGGAACACGTTTCCCTATCAGAACCACGAGGCTTCTTTGAGAGAAGCTCCAGTTTTTGTAAGAGGTTTGTAATAAAGCTTGGCCCAAATTGGACAATGTTTTTACCATGACATATATGTGCCATGACGTGACACCATGCCACCTTTGATGACTTTCTGGTGAGTTTAGGATTTATGGGGACTTAAAAACCAAGATTCGAAATGTTTGAGTACGAGCCATGACACCAGTACGGTTGTAATTCGTTCCCATTCCTGGCATGGGACCTAAACATGCACCCAAGGACACATGTATAATTTTTCTAGCCATTTTGGTGAACTGGAGCATGTATTTGTAGTTCAGATTTGAATTATGGACATTAAATGCCTAGGAAATCAATTAGTGTATAAAAAGGCCAAACGAACCCTGAATAAGTTTAAATTTTAGCACGGATATCCTGTCGTTCCATGTTGCCCGTAGAAGAAAATACAAGGTGAAAAGAGGCAGTGATTACGTTTCACCCACAAGGGGGACACGTTTCCCTATCGGAACCACGAGGCTTCTCTGAGAGAAGCTCCGGTTTGTAAGAGGCTTGTAATAAAACTTGCGCCACAATGGACGAAAAAAATTCCTCGACATATAAGTGCGATGTCGTGACACCATGGCAGGTTTCACGATTTTCAGCTTAGTTTTGGATTTACGGGGATTTAAAAACCGAGATTCTTCTCACGAAATGTTTTCAAATAGCACACGATTCACTCACGAAAGCCGATATTCAATGAAAACTTCGTGGAAACCATATTTTAAAGTTTCATAAAAATCTGAAAAAATTGTGGGATGTTAAGAAGGTGATGTTTTATTGCGACACAAAATTTCAAGTTGAAAAACATTACGAGATGTGATCTATGAAAAAGACAAATTCAACCCTGAATAGTGACATTACTATTCAGCACTATTCAACACTGATTTTGTCTTTTTCATAGCTCACATCTCTTAATGTGTTTCAACTTGAAATTTTGTGTGCCAATAAAACATCATCCTCTTAACATCCCGCATTTGTTTAAATTTTTTTGAAACTTCAAAACATATTTTTCTCGTGGTTTTCGCCGGTTTCCACCGAATGTTGGTTTCCGAATGATATCCCCCCGCTAGGCACACGATCCGAGTCATGCGTTCTGACTGGCCAGAACCCAAACCCCACGGATCGTACGTGTGCACCGTTGGATGCTCCCAGATCGAACGGCAACCCTGAGCCCTTTTGATAGCACATGCAGTACATGGGTAAGCACTGTGCGCATGCGTCGTGTTGCTCATGCTTCCTTCTCTACTAGTATGTTTTCATTCAAAATAGGCTACCGTTTTCTCGCCACTCCTCTCATCGGGTTCCCGCCTCTTCTCCCAGATATGCATGATGTAGATGTTTGTTTAATTCTTATAGTTCATCCCATCCAAAATTAATTAGTTTTGTAAAAAAAACTATTTTAAGATTCATGGAATTGTGCATTGTAAAGGTAAAAACAAAAAGTGACAATTCATTTAGAAAAAAAGGTTTGGGCAATTAAGATATGAAAGATTCTAGAGAACAAAGGAGAAGTGCTTGTGTTTTGAGGTTTGTGCATTTTGCTTAAGTTCAACCATGGAGTCTTCTAGATTGTACATGTGGCAGAATCTCGTGGAATGTAGATGATATCCAACGGCCAGTAGTGCTCGGATTTGCCATCTCTGTACCGTCGGATTGGCTTCATCCAACGAGCAACTTTCATAGTTATTCGCACACTATATATGTGTATAGATGTATAGATATATATAGATGTGTCCCGTGCTAGACAAAATAAAGTTTGAGCGCATGCGTGGGACCCCCCCCCCCCCGCTGCCGCCTCGAAGTTGGGAAACTGACATCATAGGTATTGAACCAGGCTTGGAGTCGGGTACGGTGTTCGGTTTGTAATGTACTTGGCGTGGCCCATCGAAGTTGTGCATTTGGGATTTAAACACATCATACACCATCGTACCCATACATATTTTCGGGCCGCATGCAGTGTATACGGGGTCTTCTGATCGACCACGTCTCCCTTGTGCGGTTTTTTGTGACGACACGGATATCTGTGGGCTCCCCGAGTGTATATATATCATCCCTTTGACCGATAATGAGGGGTATGTGTTGGCCATGAATGGATTCCTCCTAGTTCATGTTAGGGCTGGTCACCGTCAAATGTCGGTCAACCAAAGCTCGAGCTCATGCGTTGTCAGGATTCCCTCCCAGATGCTCGGATTGCTGGGTTCGACCTACATCAAACCCTGCGTACGTATCTCGTCCTTAACTACCTTGCCTTCATGGTTGTTGTCTGTATCGAGAGGTAGGCACCACATCTAAATTGTACATTATTCTATATTGAAAACACACATCACCCCTTCCCAACATACATCATTTTGGGCCGCATGCAAGAGGTGCTGGTTTTGTGGTCCCTCTCGTGCGATGTTTATGATGGTTCAATCTATTGGCCCAAGCGGTTTATCGACAACAACAACTGTCATTTGACCAAACGAAAGATTCATTGGTCCGTCTTATGGTAGGTCATGGCGACATGCATGTATGACCAAAGTATCGATCATTACATGCATCCGCCCCGCTGACACGAAGTGGGAGGTGGTGGGCCAAGCATCCTAGCTAGGTACGACATTATGTCATTATATATATATCCTAGCTAGGTGGTTGTTAGGGTGCTTTCGGGTTTGCGAGGCAGGTGCCACCAAAGTTATGCATTGTGTATTTAAAGTTTTAAACATCCCCAATATTCGTACATATATTTGGCCACTTCCAGGTGGTTCTTGACTTCTGACCCCTCTCATCGATCTTCAATGACGCGCCCAACCGTGGGCCCGCGGGGTCAAAGTTGTATATATTTGGGCCACATGCTGGTGTGGCTGTCTTTTGACCCTCCCTAACGTTATTTTTTGCTGCAAAGACTCTGATGATCCTCAACGGACACGGGGTATAATATCTTAACCGTGTGCGATACAAGTGCGATGTGAATCACCACGACCGCGCAAGCGCGAGCAAATTAAGGTGGAGGTACTGGCTCAACCGTGTGCGATGCAAGTGCGCTGAAATCACCACGACCGCGTAAGCGCGAGCAAAGGGTGGAGGTACTGGCTCAACTGTGTGCGATGCAAGTGCGCTAAAATCACCACGACCACGCAAGCGCGAGCAAAGGGTGGAGGTACTGGCTTAACCGTGTGCGATGCAAGTGCGTTGTAAAACCACCACCTGTGGAAGCTAAAGGCGGGTAAGTTTATTTGGAAATTAGGATGAACCGTGTGCGATAGACCAGCTAGCTAGAAATATAAAAAACAAACTACCCGCCTTGAGCGTTGCAAAAGTCGGAGGATCCGCGCCACTTTTCCTTATTATCATACACGCATATTGTTATTGGACCATGCGCGATCTTGGGCACTGCCGCCCCGCATCAATTCCTTTACCCAAATTTTAGTAGCCACCGTACTTCAACCGTCGCCCACACTCCTCCAGCACCGACCTTATAGTAAAATTGCAGTAGCCGAGGCATTTGAACCGCCGCCCTCCCTCGTCCACCACCATCTCCACCCACCATTACTAAAATTTTCAGTAGCCATGGCGTATCCTCAAACACCCCCCTCCACAGTCCCCCACCCGCCCCCTCCTCGCCTTTGAACCCTAGCTCGCGGCCGCCGCCAACCCTGCCGGTCTGCCCGTTCCTCCTAGCTTAGATAATAAATTTCAGGTTATCCAGCGATTCCCATACCGTCGCCCCACTCCCCTGAGTTTTTAGATGAGGCCAGCGGTGTCCCTCCCCGCCAGATCCACATCCCCTGCTCTAGAATGTCACAGCCTAAGCTCGACCACGTATCCCGGGGAGCCCGACGAGCGTTCGACCAAGAAGAGGTTTATCATGGCCTCTCCGGCGGATGTTGGCGAGGTGGCCACCGTTCGCCCCGACCTGTCGATCCCGGAGCAACACATCGCCGCGGAAGCCGGCGAAGACGTTCACTATGTTGCCATGCCGAAGGCTTCATGTCAGCGGGCTAGCGTATTACTGTATCTTGGGAAAGCTGGCTACGACATCAAGCTCGTCCACACCGACGGCTTCACGCGGGCCATGTCACAGGTTAAGTAGTCCATCCCCAACCCCTCTGGTTCAATCGCCGTCGATCTCTTCGACGGCCCTGCCGCTGATCTCCTCCGCCAAGCGATCAAGGATTTGCGAGCTTTATACGCCATCGAGCCCATTTTGTCACTTCTGAAGGACACGTTCTACGGCGGCGGCTTGGGATCCTCAATTGCCAAGTCAGATCTCATCGACCACGACCACGACCAGGAGGAGGGCACCCACGAAGGTTCTTCCAAGGTGAAACAACCCATCTATGACATCAGAGAGCGCACCATGGGTCTGTGCTCTTCCAACTGGAAGGATCCCATCCATGAAATGTGAGGCAACATTCTATCAGCAAATATTACCTTTTCTAGCTTGCCAACCCGTGCCCTTTATTGTAGTAGCATTTGCCGTGCGGTGCTTTAACCGTGCCGTGTTTAATTATTTCAGTTATGCAAAAATGTATTGTTCAATAGGTCTATGTGATGTTTAAGTATGAATTGTCCACTTTAGTTTCACGAATGGCTATATTTGATTGTTTATAGTGAGTAGATGCCTTGTTTATCTGTATTTGGTTGTTATGTTGGTTGGAGTGAGCATTTTTTCAGTTATCGAGCAGAGGCCTTGTTTATCTGTATTTGGTTCTTAGTTTGGTTGCAGTGAGTATTTGTCCAGTTATCAAGCAGATGCCTTGTTTATCTGTATTTGGTTGTTAGGTTGCTTTTTTAGCATTTGTCCAGTTATCAAGCAGATGCCTTGTTTATCTGTATTTGGTTGTTAGGTTGCTTTTTTAGCATTTCTCCAGTTATCAAGCAGATGCCTTGTTTATCTTTATCTGCTTGTTAGGTTGGTTGCAGTGAGCATTTGTCCAGTTTTCAAGCATATGCCCTGTTTATCTGTATTTGCTTGTTAGGTTGGTTGCAGTGAGACTCTGTCCAGTTTTCAATGGCTATATTTGGTTGTTATACTGGTCATTTATGCCTTGTTTATTTCAGTCATTCACAATGTGTGGTTCATTATGTGCAAGTCGGAACTGTGCCGCTCGACTACATCAATACCAGTTTGAACGGCTATATTTGGTTCCAGTTATTCCTGGTGTAGTTAACACATGCCCTTTATTTCAGTTTTACACATTTATCCAGTGTGATGTTTAAGCATTACCTACGTTCTATTCATTTTCAACAATACCAGTTTGAATTGCAATATTTGATGGCTGTTAAGCCTGCTGTCGGTAACATTGCCTCCCATTTTATATCTGCTTTAACAGCATGCTGAAACCAACACATTCAAGCTATCATTTGGAGATGATGTTGTTTACCTTTGCTATATTTGTTTGATGTTAAGATTGTTGTACTTATCATGCCTTTCCACTACTTATGCAGGACAACAACGGGAGTGGCCACCATTTTCCGCCGAGGTTAGCTTCATCCCTCGGCTTGTACTCCCCCCGTCGTTCCATAATGTAGTGCATATAGATCCAGGCCTGGACACTAGTTAGCTTCTAATATTGACTTGTTTCTTGTAGGTACATATGCCCTTGTCAAGGATGCACGCATCGACCCTTTTTGCGTATGGGGAAATGAGATATTGATGAACAAGCATCAAGTGAGGAAACTGATAAGGATTATTAGCAAAAAGATACGAATGTTGGCAAGCAAATTATTTGTTTATGCTCTATCCAACACAACAGTGAGCTGTAGGATGGTAACTACAAACTCTGCAGCTTTCTCTTTTTACTGCCCATAATGAGTTGTTAGACAACATGTCTGAATCTTTTTCATTCCCAGTGGTTCCCGAAGCAGTTCACTTAAGATTACCTCGCAAAGTACATGATTGGTGGACACGCAATGAAGGTTAAAGTATTTCATCCAGACTACAATGAGCATCGAGAAGTCCTAATGAAGACTGTGAAGGATGGACGGGTAGCCATCACAAGGGGTTGGCCTAGAGTCGTGCGTGCATTACGCATGGAGGAGGGCACAATATGGGCATTCTGCTTCACCTTCTTTCAAAGTATGGATTCGTGGTTGAACCTATATTTGTAATAAACATGATTGGATATGAAATAAGTGATTGCCTACTTTCAAATTCATAACATGTGATTTTTAAATTAGGGATTAATTGGATTAAATAGGGATTACACTGCACACGGTTTGCGAAAGCGAAAAGTCTGCGATATACGCGGAGATCAGAAACGTTTCTAGGATCCACTACGTGTGCGATCAATCTCCACTGCACACACGACTTTCTCTTGAAAACTATTTGCGTTAGGCCACCTTACGCAAACGTTTATCACACAAAAAGTGTGTGTGATGGACAGCCTTTGCCACACAGTTTCTTTCTACGCACCGTGTGTGATGCATTCAATAACGCAAACGATAAAATTATTAATATGTGTGCAATGGCAACACTATCACAAACGATTTAACGGGAAAAATTGTGTGTGATGTACCTGTGAACGAAAACGTTTTCCTTGGAGCGACTGTGTGGGATGTGCATACGAACGGAAACGTTTAGCGGGGACTGACTGTGTGGGATGTACTTGCAACCTGAAACAATTTCGCCGTATAATTGTATTTTTTATCTGTATTGTACGTATTTCTGTATTTGAGCACTCGCCGCTTGCACACGACCTCATTTTGCCGGATGTGTGTGCCAGGAGGGCATATCCCCGACGGTTTATGGGTCGTGTGGGAAGGACCCCCTTATCGCCCACACTCACTTGGAGACGGTTCCAGATGCCATCGCAGAAAAGGGTTTTAAACCGTTTGTTTAGGACCGACGCGCACCAGTGTTACCCATAGAGCTCGAATCCATAATTGCCATCTGCATTTCCTTAAATGCGAGACATGGTTCGGAACCTAAGCTTTTTCCCAGTTGTATATTTTATCTCCACCCGGCTTGTGGTCACTAGCCGTTGTGTCGGGTTTCGGAACCCGCACTCCACCAACGCTTAATATATAGCGCTTGCCAATGCACCCATCCAGCATTAGCGTGGGAACTCATCGCCCATCCTACTACTACTTACACATGTGGAGAGTATAATAACTTGATGGTACTGGGCTCAACTCGTCTTAGACGAGACCATGGTTGATACGGTTGTAGTACGGTGCATAAAACGAGTGGAAGTTATTTAATCTTAATATCATAGCCGTATGTAGAGGGCCCCACCTTCCAATGTGTCCATCCCGGACATCCTCTACCCACCAAATGATTATAAAAAAAATGGATTAGCTGCTCCATCAGCTAACCCAACTATTTGCCAACACTCATTCCACACAATTTATCTCAAAACATTTTATGCAAGTTGATGATGATATATATATACACACACACACACTAAGTCGAGTGAATAACTAAAATAAAAATAGGCCGGTGCAGTGTGGTTATCCTACGGTCACCAAGGTTTTAAACTTGTAAAATCTTTATACAAGATATGCTATATTTATCAGTGTAGTGTGTAACTAGCATTATTCACATGTCATCTAATTAACTAATCAGTACTAGTAGCCTGGGAGTGTACGTGACATTTCAGCTTAGGCTAAGTGGCTCTTTCTCTCTCCTAGTACTATTACCCATTCTGAACCAAACCAACACACACTAGTACTAGTCCAGCCAGAACACAAGCAGTACACGCATGCCCTCCTCTGTTTCTTCTACTCCTTGCCCAGATCGAGCAGCAAGCCAGCGATGGGAAAGATGCTGCTCCGCCGCTGCCGGATCCTCAAATCTCTCTCTCTCTCTCCCCCCTCTCTCTCTTCTTCTGTGATGTAAATCCCCATATGTCCCCCATGGATTCATCCTTAACCCTCAAATCCTCCTCTGATTTTGGCTTGCAGGTGAGGCTCTCATTGGGATGTGATTCCGCTGCTCCAGATCGAAGTCGCCGGCGTTGGGTGCCGCTGTGATGCTGGATGGTGCAGGTCAGAGCTCCAGTGCGTGGCCATGGAACAGATCGAACATATGTGCAGGTTCCTATCCCTAATATTTTTTTATGGTTAAAGTTCTCAGATTTAGTAAATTAATTTAGTCTCATGTGCGTGTGTGTATGGAACCAATTCCTCTTGTGCAAGATGTTGGTGTACTATTGTTGTACATTATCTTGATCCATTTTATTTTACTTGATTAAGGCATTATCCATGCTTTCTTGTATTATTGATTTTAAGATCTATGATAGATGATACTACTCGGATGATTTAGCTTTTGTGTTCATCTATGAAGTAGTGAGGAATATTGTGGGTGCATTTGGGTTAGGCTTCTTTGTGAGTGTGAGTGCTAAAGGAATGACAGAAGAAGAAGAACTCACCTTTCTTCTTTTGCTTTCTCTGCTGTTCCTACTAGTGCTGCTCCTACTTCTAGATCCCAGTCCAGTAGGCTAACTTCTTGCTCTAGCCTTCCTCCTTCGATCTACTATGATTTCTCAGGTGATAGAGGTGAGGGTGTCCCGATGTTTCAGTGAGATAGCTATCGTTTTTTGAGGGAGTCGGCTTTGACGATCCGACTACGAACGTGCGAAGACGTCGCGCCTTAGCAATCGCTAAACCAACTTTCGAGGGGTTATTGATCACGCCAGAGCACGATCAACCTGACCACGAGGGTCTATTTCCTGCGAGCAAACGAAGAACAAGCAAGAAACTGAGATTGCAATCTGGATATTGCGAATAAAAGAGGAAAGCTTTAGTAATGAAGGTGGGGTTCTGTGACATCTTGATCTGGTCGTTGAACACAAACGAAGTACGCGAAGTTGCAGCTATGGCGATATTTTAATCTAAACAAAACCCTCAAAGTCTAAACGATGCCCTAAGGGTTGTATATATGGAGGAAGAGGGGCGAATTTCGTGGCCCTTGGATGAGGGGTCCGAAACCAACCCTAACTCTTGTTTCCCCACACATACGGACTCTAAAAAGAGCCTATACTTCAAGTATTTCGAAAATACATGGGCCTGGCCCAATAATAAGGTGACGCTGCACCTAGAATAGCCTCTGGACGAAATTTATGAAGTGGCATCTTGTATATTTCGTCCAAGGCTTCATGCACTCATTATGGTGGCTTCAAAGTCCTGAAATCATCACTTGAAACTCCGTTCTTGTCTCCCTTGCGCATGCCATCAACTCCATGCTTGTTCTTGCTCAATGTTCATCCCTTCTCCAAGCTAGGCCCTTCATTTGTAAGCAAAACAAATGTATCCAATTTAGGCAGCATCATATTCTCATGAACATTAGAATCATTACCAAGAAACGAAAGTACCTGGTAATTTAATTGGCGTGCGCGAGCTCTAGTAATTGGTCCAGTATGTATAGCAGCAGGGGCTGTGGGTGTAACAATGGTATTGATGTCCTCATCATCTTCCCCTTCTTGAAATGAAGTCGTCCTCGACGGAAGCTCATCTTCCTCACCCAAATAAGGCTTCAAATCTGCAATGTTAAAAGTGGGACTAACCCCAAAATCTGCAGGCAGCTCAAGTTTATATGCATTATCATTTATTTTCTCTAACACCTTAAAAGGACCATCAGCACGTGGCATTAGCTTTGATTTGCGCAAATTAGGAAATCTATCTTACGCAAATGTAACCAAACAAGATCTCCAGGTGCAAACACAACATGTTTTCTACCCTTATCTCCAGCAAGTTTATATTTAGCATTCATACGCTCAATGTTTTCCTTAGTTAACTCATGCATTTTTAAAATCAATTTAGCACGTTGTTTAGCATCAAAATTAACCTTCTCCGAAGATGGAAGAGGCAACAAATCAATAGGTGCACGAGGTAGGAAACCATACACAATTTCAAAAGGGCACATCTTAGTAGTAGAATGCAATGAACGATTATAAGCAAATTCAATATGAGGCAAGCATTCTTCCCACATTTTCTTATTATTCTTCAAAACAGCCCTAAGCATAGTAGACAATGTTCTATTGACTGCTTCAGTTTGTCCATCAGTTTGGGGGTGACAAGTAGTACTAAAAAGCAGTTTAGTCCCCAACTTAGCCCATAAACATCTCCAAAAGTGGCTAAGAAATTTAGTATCATGATCTGAAACAATAGTATTTGGCACACCATGCAAGCGAATAATTTCACGAAAGAACAAATCAGCAACATTAACAGCATCATCGCTTTTATGACATGGTATAAAGTGTGCCATTTTCGAGAACCTATCCACGACAACAAATATGCTATCCCTCCCCTTCTTTGTTCGAGGTAAACCTAAAACAAAGTCCATAGATATATCCTCCCAAGGAACACTAGGTACAGGCAAAGGCATATATAAACCATGAGGATTGAGTCGTGACTTAGCTTTTTGACATGTAGTGCAGCGAGCAACAAAACGCTCAACATCCCGTCTCATCTTTGGCCAGAAGAAATGTGTAGCAAGTATATCCTTCGTCTTCTTCACGCCAAAGTGTCCCATTAGTCCTCCTCCATGCGCCTCCTGCAACAACAAAAGACGAACGGAGCTAGCTGGAATGCATAGCTTGTTAGCACGAAACACAAATCCATCGTTAACGACGAACTTGTTCCATGTTCTACCTTCTTTACAATTCTGCAATACATCTTTAAATTCAGCATCATGCACATATTGATCTTTGATGGTCTCCAAACCAAATATTTTAAAGTCAAGTTGTGAAAGCATAGTATAACGACGAGACAATGCATCAGCAATAACATTTTCTTTACCCTTTTTGTGTTTAATGACATAAGGGAAAGTCTCAATGAATTCAACCCATTTAGCATGTCTACGGTTCAGTTTTGCTTGACTTTTAATGTGTTTCAAAGATTCATGATCAGAATGTATAACAAATTCTTTGGGCCATAAATAATGTTGCCATGTTTCTAAGGTCCGAACAAGAGCATATAATTCTTTATCATAAGTAGAATAGTTCAGACTAGGCCCACTCAATTTTTCAGAAAAGTATGCAACAGGTTTGCCATCTTGTAATAACACACCTCCTAATCCAATTCCACTAGCATCACATTCAAGCTCAAAAGTCTTATTAAAATCAGGAAGTTGGAGTAAAGGAGCATGTGTCAACTTATCTTTCAATACCGTGAAGGCTTCTTCCTGTGCGGTACCCCAAACAAAAGGCACATCCTTCTTTGTAAGCTCGTTGAGAGGTGCAGCAATGGTGCTAAATCTCTCACAAAACGCCTATAGAAACCAGCGAGTCCAAGAAAACTCCTCACTTGTGTGACCGTTTTGGGCTGCGGCCAACTCTCAATAGCTTCAATCTTGGCTTTATCAACTTCAATTCCCTGTGGAGTAACAACATAGCCAAGAAAAGATACTCGGTCGGTGCAAAAGGTGCACTTCCCAAGGTTACCAAACAAACGTGCATCACGTAGAGCAATAAAAACAGCACGTAAATGTTCCAAATGTTCTTCCAAAGATTTGCTATAAATCAGTATATCATCAAAATAGACTACCACAAATCGTCCAATGAAAGCACGTAAAACTTCGTTCATTAGTCTCATGAAAGTACTAGGTGCATTAGTTAACCCAAAAGGCATGACTAACCACTCATATAAACCAAACTTAGTTTTAAATGTTGTTTTCCATTCATCTCCCAATTTCATACGAATTTGATGGTATCCACTACGCAAATCAACTTTGGAGAATATTGTAGAGCCACTCAATTCATCAAGCATATCATCTAGCCTAGGAATAGGATGACGATAACGAATAGTAATATTATTAATGCCTCTACAATCAACACACATACGCGACGTACCATCCTTTTTAGGCACTAGTATAATAGGAACAACACAAGGACTAAGAGATTCGCGTATATAACCTTTGTCGAGCAGCTCCTGTACTTGACGCATAATCTCCTTCGTCTCCTCTCGATTGGTACGGTATGATGCACGGTTGGGTAGCGATGCACCGGGAATTAAGTCAATTTGATGCTCAATCCCTCGAATAGGTGGTAATCCCGGTGGCACGTCTTGTGGAAAGACGTCAGCGAACTCCTGCAAAATGTTAGTGACAGCAGGGGGCAAAGAGGAAGGCACGTCCTCGAATGAAAATAATGCCTCTTTGCACACAAAAGCATAGCAAACAGATTTGCTGAAATCTAGCTCATCAATATCAGATTTTGTGGCAAGTAAACATGCACTTTTCAATTTAATTTCAGAAGCAACACTAGATGGTTTATTATTAGGTTTCATTTGTTGCTCAAATTCTTTTGCCACAATCTGATTTTCACTCTTATTTTTCTCCTGTTTTGCTTTATTAGCTCTATTAATATCATCTTTCAAAATGGAATCAGGAGTCATAGGAAGCAAAGTAATATTTTATCCTTATGAACAAGAGTATACTGATTGTTTCTACCATGGTGTACAGAATTTTTATCAAATTGCCATGGTCTACCAAGTAATAAGGAACATGCTTGCATAGGTACCACATCACAATCAACATAATCAGCATATGTAGAGATACTAAAATGCACACGAACAGTACGTGTTACCTTAACCTTGCCACGGTTGTTGAACCATTGGATGTAGTCAGGATGTGGATGTGGTCTTGTGGTGATAGATAGCTTCTCCACCATCTCCATGCTAGCCAAGTTGTTGCAGCTCCCTCCATCTATGATGACGCGAACAGAACGTTCCTTCACAACTCCCTTTGTATGGAACAAATTATGCCTCTGATTTTGCTCAGCTTGTGTGACCTGCACACTCAAAACACGTTGAGCAACTAAACATTCATACCTGTCAGCGTCTTCAGGAGCCATGTATTGCGTCTCATGATCAGAATCATCTCCACCGTGTTCTTCATGTGTAATAAGAGCCAAAGTCTCCTCATCATAGTCACTAGTGGACTCATACCCACCATCCTCAGTAGCAATCATCACACGCTGAGATTTGCATTCTTTCGCATAATGACCTCTTTCCTTACAACGACGACAAATAATATCACTTGTGTGCCCTGTTGATGCCATCGAAGAAGAAGAGTTCTGTGTAGGCCCGGTAGGTGTGCTCTTGGCAGATAGTGGTGGTTGTGCCTGCTTTCTTGTATCACGGCTGGAGGTGGCACCTGATGGAGGTGCTGGTGCAGTGGAAGTAGAGGATGCACGTGGTGTCCATGATGAAGGTCGACCTGCAGAAAAGTTAGTTCGCGCCAATGCTTGTCGATCCTGCACTTCACGTTCAGCTTTACAAGCAAGATGGGATAAACGAGTGATATTGTTATACTCCGTATACTCTAGAATGGTCTGAATCTCTCTATCTAATCCACCAATAAAACATGCAAGCATAGCTTCATTCTCCTCAACAATACCACATCTAATCATGCCAGTTTGTAATTCCTGATAATATTCTTCTACAAAATTTTTCCTTGTCTTAAACGCTGCAATTTTTGAAGTAATTCACGTTGATAATATGGTGGAACCCAACGAGTACGCATAGCTATTTTCAAAGCAGCCCAGGTAGCTGGAATAGGATATAATCTACAATGTTCAGACCACCAAACACATGCAAAGCTAGTGAAAGCACAAACAGCAGCAGGAACACGTCTCTCCTCAATATATTGTAAACATGTAAATCGTTGTTCAATTTCTAACTCCCAAGTAAGATATATATCAGGAACATATCTACCCTCAAATGGTGGAATATTCAATTTTAGTTTAGGAAGATGGTCATGTACCTCAGGTGGTGGTGCGGCCCTACCGTTGCGATGATATGCATGAGGACGACCTGGTGGTGGTGGTGCTGGTGGTTGCACGTAGTTCTGATTTTGGTCAACCTCATCCTCGTAATGGTCCACCACCTCTGCAGTAGCAGCAGGAGCTAGAAAAGCATTAACAGCGGCACCAGAAGTTTGACCAGGCTCAAGGGGAACGCGCTGTGCTCATCCCACTTGATTTGGAAGGCGATGTTGTTGTTGTTGTTGTTATTGTTGTTGTTGTTGTTGTTGTTGTTGTTGTTGTTGTTGTTGTTGTAGAGGTGCGACAGGTGCGGAGGCCGGTGGTTGTGGAAGACGCACGAGCAATTCATTAAACTTGTTATCGAGCTTTGTTTCGAATGCCTTCTCAATGCCATCTATCTTTTTCATGGCCTCTTCAAATTTGTTTAGCACATCTTCCACTTGTCCACTCATCATTTGCTGAAACTTATCATGTAACTCTTTGTTCGTCATGTTCTCCCAGTCAGTCTCGTTGGCTTGTGATCCTGCCATGGTTAGCAGCAATAGAAACACACAAGAATATGATCCTACGGACTACTAGAAAATGGCGGTGGTGGGGTGTCACAAATCCGTCAAACAAATCTCAAATTCTTACCAATTCTTACCTAGCAGCAGGTGGTGAACGGCAACCGTTGTAGTAAAAACTCTCAAAGCTTGGATAGAGCGATTACCAGGGAGAGTCAAACGCACGACGTAGATTTATGTGGAGCTAGGAAGGCTTATAATATGGTAGCAAAAAGGGTCAGCAATAATCAATTCAGAGATGCAAAGTTGAATAAACGCTCAACGATGGTACTATGCTGGTCCTAGACTAGACCGTGCTAGACACGCGAGCCTAGAACACTAACAAAATCACGGCGCTGCACGTAAACAAGGGAAAAGCACACTCTGGAATTTTTTTTCGCTCTATTTTTTTGCGCTCTTTTTTTTGCGAAAAATCACGATAATGGCGATTGTCTCATAACTCTTCCCAGGTCAAAATGACAAGATGGGCACAAATTTTTTTTGACTATTTTTTTTTGAAATCAGGGCAACGACGACGAAAAAGTGCGACAAAAAATCACTATGATGGCACGTGGCTCAAAAGACTCAGAAACACCTAAAAATAGGATAGGGAAAAATATTTTCGGTCGCCGAAATTTTGGCCTAAAAACTGCCCGGGGGTATCCAGACTCTTTTTTTTCGAAACCTACTCAGGCAAGAAAACACGAATCGGAAAATAGATGGATCTCGAAAACAAACCTAATATGAAAAGAACTCGGATTGGTGGTGGATATATGGTGGTAGGATATGGCCGCGGTGGTGGTATATGGTAGCGGTGGTGGTATATGGATACGGATCAGTTGTGGTATATGGATACGAATCGGTGGTGGTATATGGATACGGATTCAGAGCGGTGGGGGATAAGCGGTGGTGGTAGATGGCAGGGGCGATGATGATGGTGCGGCGGCGGCGTGACAACTTATGACCAGAACTCGAAACTCTAAAAGACTAGACTCTAAGACCAGCAACTAGACACGACGATCCAACCGCAAATTCAACAAAGAAAAAACCCTAAAAAGATTATGCAAAGGCTCAGATTGGTTCGGATATGATGAACTAACCCTAATTTTTTATGGCTTTTTCGTGGACTGTAGGTATGAAGAATAGACTCGATCTAAACTACGAAAAACTGTAAAATCTCACCGAGCAACCTGGAAATCTGATGCCACTTGATAGAGGCGAGGGTGTCCCAATGTTTCGATGGGATAGCTATCATTTTCTGAGGGAGTCGACTTTGACGACCCGACTACGAACGTGCGAAGACGTCGCGCCTTAGCAATCGCTAAACCAACTTCCGAAGGGTTATTGACCACGCCGGAGCACGATCAACCTGACCACGAGGGTCTATTTCCTGCGAGCAAACGAAGAACAAGCAAGAAACTGAGATTGCAATCTGGATATTGCGAATAAAAGAGGAAAGCTTTATTAATGAAGGTGGGGTTCTGTGACGTCTTGGTCTGGTCGTTGAACACAAACGAAATACGCGAAGTTGCAGCTATGGCGAACTTTTAATCTAAACAAAACCCCCAAAGTCTAAACGATGCCCTAAGGGCTGTATATATGGAGGAAGAGGGGGGAATTTCGTGCCCCTTGGAGGAGGGGTCCGAAACCAACCCTAACTCTTGTTTCCCCACACATACGGACTCTGAAAACAGCCTATATTCAAGTATTTCGAAAATACATGGGCCTGGCCCAAAAATAAGGTGACGCAGCACCTAGAATAGCCTCTGGATGAAAATTATGAAGTGGCATCTTGTATATTTCGTCCAAGGCTTCATGCACTCATTATGGTGGCTTCAAAGTCCTGAAATCATCACTTGAAACTCTGTTCTTGTCTCCCTTGTGCATGCCATCAACTCCATGCTTGTTCTTGTTCAACTGTTCATCCTTCTAAGCTAGGCCCTTTATTTGTAAGCAAAACAAATGTATCCAATTTAGGCAACATCATATTCTCATGAACATTAGAATCATTACAAAGAAACGAAAGTACCTGGTAATTTAATTGGCGTGTGCGAGCTCTAGTAATCGGTCCAGTATGTATAGTAGCAGGGGCTGTGGGTGTAATAATGATATTGATGTCCTCATCATCAGGTCACCATCTCTACTTATTGTTCTTGGATCTTTGTTGGTTGCAGATAGAAAGATGAAGAAAGTGGGAGGAAGACAAGCTGCTGGTTTGGCTATTTGGGGAAGAACGGAGATGTGTGAAGTCTTGGCAATGGCTTGCTCTGCTCTCTCTCCTTTTAATATCAGAAAACCATCTTCCTTGGCTAGTATGGCTGCCCATCCCCTTCTCCATTGTTCTCATAGGTGCTAGCTTCTAATTTGCTGAAGGTTGAAGCCCATACATAGACTATACTGTTGACCAATTGACTATTAATCTATTGTGCACGTGAGAGTGGTGGTCAGTGTGTCTTAAATGTGTCCCGTTGTCCTAGTTGACTCAAAGATATTTTGTGTTGGTCTAAGTTTGGTCTGGCATTGTTGTATAGGTTAACTGTAACACCCCGCATGTAACTTTCCATATTTGTAACTCCGACTCTTGCCATTTTCGGCTATGTGCTATGATATTCTCTCCGTGGTCGGGTTTTGTCTTTCGTTTTGCATTTTGTTCATGTCATGCATTTCATATCATGTCATCATGTGCATTGCATTTGCATACGTGTTCGTCTCATGCATCCGAGCATTTTCCCCGTTGTCCGTTTTGCAATCCGGCGCTCCTATCTCCTCCGGTGCACCCCTCTTGTTTTCTTTCGTGTGCGGGTGTCTAATGTTCTCGGAATGGACCGAGGCTTGTCAAGTGGCCTTAATATACTACCCGGAGACCACCGGTCAAGTTTCGTTCCATTTGGAGGTCGTTTGGTACTCCAACGGTTAACGGGGCATCCGCAAAGTCCATTTATGTGTCCAGTCAAAACCCCCCTAAAAACCAGCCCAAAACCCACCTAACTCTCTTCCATACTCTAGGTCGTTCGATCACGATCGTGTGGGCGAAAACCGCACCTCATTTGGAGCCTCCTAGCTTCCTCTACCTATTTATATGCCTCCCCTCCCGAAAACGAATCGCAGACGAAACCCTAAAAAACTTCCCTCCGCGCCGCCGGACGCGTCCGCCGTCGGCCGGACGAACCGCGCCGCCGCCCCGAGCCAGTGGCGAGCCGCCACATGGCATCCGTACGCCGCCGCCGCCGAAGCCCGCCCGGGCCCGGGGCAAGCCCTCCCGGACCGCGCGCCCGAGCCCCGCCGCCTGGCTCCGCCCGAGCCGCGCGCCTCGCCTCGCCGCCGCCGGCGCCGCCGTGCTCGCCGGCCGGCCCCGCCGCGCCGCCGCACCAGTGCCCGCCGCCGTCGCCGGCGCCCCGTCCGCCGCCGACCGCGCCGCCCTCCACCTCTCCGGCCTCCTCCTCCTCTCCACGGCGCTGCCCCGCCGCCGTCTCCTCCTCCTCTCCATCGCCGGCGACGAGCCCGAGCTCGCGCCCCAGCCAGATCCGATCGAGAAGGCAATGTACAGTTGACTTTTCCCGAACCCTAGATATTTCTAAGTCCTTTTGATTTCCAGCAAGTGCTCATGTTCCTCAGTGCGTAACTTCTTGCATGTAGCTCCAATTCGCGCGTGTAATATATCAAATTGTTCGTCTCGTGATGCTCTACATTTTGTTCAATTGCACCATGTTCATTAGAGGTCATCTTGATGCCCAAATCTCTGTTGGAAGAGGGCTAGGTGCTGTTGAAGTTTGTTCCATGTTGCTAGTTGCAGGTGAAGTTGAAGTTTGTTCCATGTTGGAACATGGATATGTTGGGATATCACAATATCTCTTATTTAATTAATGCATCTATATATTTGGTAAAGGGTGGAAGGCTCGGCCTTATGCCTGGTGTTTTGTTCCACTCTTGCCGCCCTAGTTACTGATATACCGGGATTATGTTCCTTGAGTTTGCGTTCCTTACACGGTCGGGTGATTTATGGGACCCCCTTGACAGTTCGCCTTGAATAAAACTCCTCCAGCAAGGCCCAACCTTGGTTTTACCATTTGCCACCTAAGCCTTTTCCCCCGGGTTTTCGCGAGCCCGAGGGTCATCTTTATTTTAACACCCCCCGGGCTAGTGCTCCTTCGAGTGTTGGTCCGAACCGAGCAGCCTGCGGGGCCACCTCGGGGAAACTCGAGGTCTGGTTTTACTCGTAGCTTGATTTATCCGGTGTGCCCTGAGAACGAGATATGTGCAGCTCCTATCGGGATTTGTCGGCACATTCGGGCGGCTTTGCTGGTCTTGTTTTACCATTGTCGAAATGTCTTGTAAACCGGGATTCCGAGACTGATCGGGTCTTTCCGGGAGAAGGTTTATCCTTCGTTGACCGTGAGAGCTTATGATGGGCTAAGTTGGGACACCCCTGCAGGGTATTATCTTTCAAAAGCCGTGCCCGCGGTTATGAGGCAGATGGGAATTTGTTAATGTCCGGTTGTAGAGAACTTGTCACTTGACCCATTTAAAATACATCAACTGCGTGTGTAGCCGTGATGGTCTCTTCTCGGCGGAGTCCGGAAAGTGAACACGGTCTGTGTTATGTATGACGTAAGTAGGAGTTCAGGATCACTTCTTGGTCATTGCTAGAAGACGACCGTTCCATTGCTTCTCTTCTCGCTCTCTTTTGCGTATGTTAGCCACCATATATGCTTATTGCCGCTGCAGCTCCACCTCATTACACCATCCTTTCCTATAAGCTTAAATAGTCTTGATCTCGCGGGTGTGAGATTGCTGAGTCCCCATGACTCACAGATTCTACCAAAACAGTTGCAGGTGCCGACGATGGCAGTGCAGATGATGGGGTCGATCTCAAGTGGGAGTTCGACGAGGAACGTGGTCGTTACTATGTGTCTTTTCCTGATGATCAGTAGTGGAGCCCAGTTGGGACGATCGGGGATCTAGCATTTGGGGTTGTCTTATTTTTATCTGGATTTTGACCGTAGTCGGTCTATAGGATTGTATTTTGGATGATGTATGATGATATTTATGTATTGTGTGAAGTGGCGATTGTAAGCCAACTCTTTATCCCATTCTTGTTCATTACATGGGATTGTGTGAAGATGACCCTTCTTGCGACAAAACCACTATGCGGTTATGCCTCTAAGTCGTGCCTCGACACGTGGGAGATATAGCCGCATCGTGGGCGTTACAAGTTGGTAATCAGAGCCATCCCCGACTTAGGAGCCCCTTGCTTGATCGAATCGCTGGCGTTGTTGAGTCTAGAACAAAAATGTTTTGAGTCTTAGGATTATATATATCGGAGAGTAGGATTCTTTTTACTCCTCAGTCCCTTCGTCGCTCTGGTGAGGTCTCCTGACGTAGAAGTTTTGACTATTCTCTCCTCAAATTTCACAAAAAAAAAAAATTTGGATCACGCGGGTATCTTGGAATCGTTCCGATGGTTTTGTGATGAGAACATTGTTCTTGGTGCCTCCTGACATTTAGGGGTTGTGACAGTGTCCCGGGGAGTTGAGCTCCGAGGTGTTGTCGTCACAATTTTATCGTTGCAGTTCTGGAATACCTGAGTTTCGCCGACATCGAAATCTCTTTTATGCAGTTGTTGGTGAGATCACCTTGACGCCACCCAGTACTGGGGCGGGAGTTCGGGAGTATTGCCATAACTTGTATAACGGATGTTTTTCGAAGGTTGAGGTAAACGATTTCCGAAGGTTTCTTGGTTATGTGTTGACGGATGGATACAGCTGGATCTAGGGATTGCTAGTTTGGGTGATATATATTGTGTCCCCTGTATCCCCAACACCAGATTGCATAACCAGAAAGTTTCGGGAGTTTATAAGTGGGAATTCAAGTAGCCTTAGGATATCTTTCCGACAGACGCATGATATGAGATTGGGGTTCGACGTCTAGTGGTCCGCCTGTACACGGTTGGTTTTACAGTGGTCTCGTAGTGTCTTAAAGAGTCCATGGCTATGCCGACTCGGGGACGCTTCGTATGTCATGTGCACAGCCTTGTACATGATGGTGATGTACGATTGAGCCCGTGTGGGCCCCACCACGAAAACTTCGGACGAAACCTCTATCATATGTTTGTTCCGGCTTATTATGCAAGCCAATACTTTGTTTTGTTTTGTATTGTGGTATTCGAGTTGCTTCGAAGTTATACGTTGATTCCATATCTTTTTCAAGTGGCTTCTCAACTTATGGAAGTGTGATGATTTACTACGGAATTCATTCATTCATCTTCGTTCGAATGTTTATTGTGAAGACTATATGTTGCAATTTCTATCCGTTGATTCTACTTATCTATTTGTCTATCAAGATGCTAACGGATGTCACCCTCTTCAGGATGGCTCCGCCAACGCGTCAGAATCCGGATCGCAATGAAGGGAGTCAAGCGAACCCTCCGCCACCACCTCCGCCTCCGGAGGCATGGCAAGCTATCATGGCAGCCACCAACGCCAATGCTCAGATGATTCTGCAACTCTTGCAAGAACGTACTCAAGGGCAAGGCAATCAAGGCAATCAAGGTCAAGGCAACAATCAGCCTAACTTCGCTACACTCAACCAGTTTCTCGCAAATCAGCCCAAGTCTTTCAGCTACTGTGCCGAGGCCACAGATGCCGATGATTGGCTCGTGGACATCAACAAGCATTTTGAATGTAGCAATGTCAGGCCTGAGGACTATGTCAAGTTCGCTTCTTTCCAACTCAAGGACCAAGCTGCTGATTGGTTTCAGCAATACAAAGATTCCAGAGGAGGTCGTGTGATCACTTGGACTGACTTCTGTTGGGACTTCAAAGCGCACCACATTCCACAAAGTGTTGTTGAGAGCAAGCGTGAGGAGTTCCGCAATCTCAAGCAAGGCAACATGTCTGTGTATCAATACAACATCCAGTTTCAGAAACTTGCTCGCTTCGCTAAACAAGACGTTCCTGATGAAAAGAGCATGATTTATCACTCCAGAGGTGGCCTTAAAGAGGATCTGCAGTTAGCTCTCGTTCTTGTTGAGCCTACTCAGTTTGACCAATTCTATAATATGGCATTGAAGCAAGAGGCTGCTCAGCTCAAGTGTGAGGCTTCTAAGAAGAGAGTCAGGGACGCAGTTCAGTCTTCTTCTTCCTCACTTGTGACAGCTAAGCAACAGAAGTTCTGGTTGCCTCCTCCTCCTCCGTTCCGTCAGCCTTACCAGCAGAAGAACAAAGGTGGCCATGGTTCTTCCAACTCTTCCAACTCTGGCTATCAGAACAAGTCTCAGAATCAAGCTCCAAAGTCCAATGCTCCTTATCACCGTCCACTCTCAGAGGTGACTTGCAACAAGTGTCAGCAGAAAGGTCACTATGCTAACAAGTGCTTCAACCAAAGGCGCCTTCCTCCTCCTCCCCCTGTCAGATCTTCCAGCAATGCAGTGGTCAAGCATAATCCAAAGTCTGCAAAGGTGAACATGATGAATGCAGCTCAAGCGGAGGAATCTACTCATGTGATAATGGGTAATCTCTCAGTTAATGATATTCCTGCAAAAGTTCTTTTTGATACTGGTGCTTCGCTTTGTTTCATGTCAAGACCGTTTTTTGCCAAGCATGAATTCACTTGTTCTCATTTGAGTAAACCCATGGATGTCGTTTCTCCGGGTAAACGTTTGAGTTCTAGTATGATGGTTCCGGATGTTTCCATCAAGATGGGTGACTATGAATTCCAGTCTTCTCCAATTGTTCTTGGTGACTCGGATATTGATCTTATTCTCGGGATGGACTGGCTTTCTAAGCACAAGGCTCAACTTGATTGTGCTGCCAGGGAAATTCAATTGACACACTCTTCTAAGGATGTGATTATTTTTGCCGCTCGTGATGAAACCATTCGGTTTTTCTCTCTCAATGAGAAGGGCAAATTGAATCCCATCTCCCAAATTCCAGTCGTTTGTGAGTATCAAGATGTCTTTCCAGAAGAGCTTCCGGGTATGCCTCCTCATCGGCCAGTTGAGTTCGTTATCGAACTAGAGCCTGGCACTGAACCCATTTGCAAGCGTCCATACAAGCTTGGTCCCAACGAGCTGAAGGAATTGAAGAAACAGCTCGATGAACAAGAGCGTCTGGGTTTGATCAGACCGAGTTCTTCCCCATGGGGTTGTGGTGTTCTTTTTGTCAAGAAGAGGATGGCACGGACCGACTTTGTGTCGACTACCGTCCATTGAACAAGAAGACAATCAAGAACAAGTATCCACTTCCCAGCATCAATGAGCTATTCGAGCAACTCAAAGGTGCTAAAGTATTCTCCAAGCTTGACCTTCGTATGGGTTATCATCAGATTCGCATTCGTGAAGAATATATTCCCAAGACAGCATTCAGAACAAGCTTTGGTTGTTATGAATATACTGTCGTGTCTTTCGGCCTTGTCAATACTCCTCCAGTGTTTTCTCGGATGATGAATTTCATCTTCAACCCCTATACCAATGAATTCGTCTTGGTGTATCTCGATGATATCTTGGTTTTCTCCAAGAATAAGCAGGATCATGCCAAACATTTGCGATTGGTGCTCGACAAGCTCAGAGAGTATCAATTCTATGCGAAGTTCTCCAAATGTGAGTTTTGGCTTGATGAAGTTCTTTTCCTTGGTCACATCATCTCTGCCAAGGGCATCGCTGTTAACCCCGAGAAGGTGTCCGCAATTGTGAATTGGGAACCTCCTCAGAATGTCAAGCAGCTCCGCAGTTTTCTTGGTCTTGCAAGCTATTGCCGAAAATTCGTTGAGAATTTCTCCAAAATTGCAAAGCCTCTTTCCAACCTCCTCCAGAAGCATGTGAAGTATGTCTGGTCTCCTGAGTGTGGCATTGCTTTCAACACTCTCAAAGAGAAACTCGTCACCGCTCCTGTCTTAACTCCTCCTGATGAATCCAAGCCTTTTGAAGTTTTCTGTGATGCTTCTCTCCAAGGTCTCGGTGCTATGTTAATGCAAGAGAAGAAAGTTGTGGCCTATATCTCTCGTCAGTTGAAGCCCACCGAGAAGAACTACCCCACTCACGATCTTGAGTTGGCGGCAGTTGTACATGCATTAATAACGTGGAGACATCTCCTATTGGGAAGACAAGTGGACATTTTCACTGATCACAAGAGTCTCAAGTACATCTTCACTCAGCCCAACCTCAACCTCAGGCAGAGTTTACACACTGACCACGTGAGAGTGGTGGTCAGTGTGTCTTAAATGTGTCCCGTTGTCCTAGTTGACTCAAAGATATTTTGTGTTGGTCTAAGTTTGGTCTGGCATTGTTGTATAGGTTAACATAGTTTGGTCTTCCTATATTTTTTTCAAAGATTTGTAGTACACCTGTACAACTGTACTGTTTGAGGTGTATGGATATAAATGTATATATTTTAGTGGTTATGCTTGTTGAAGAAGTCTGAGATGTATTTGCTTAATATATTCTACTTAATTATCTAGTTAAGGGTGGAACCACTATGTGAAAATACAGGTCGTTACATCCTACCCTCAGAAAAATATTTCGTCCTCGAAATCGAAAACTTACTTAAAAAGATTGCGGTAGGTAACTCGTATGTCTTCCTCCTTCTCCCACGTAGCCTCGCGAACGAAGTGATTCTTCCATTGAACCTTGTAGAACCGCATGGTCCTTGTCCTGAGCTTGCGGTCTTCAACTTCTAATATCTTCAATGGGCGCTCTTCATAGGTCAGGTCTGTCTCTAGATCAATCCTCCTAGTCTGACAAATGTGGTGGTGGCTTGTTGCATTTCTTAAGTTGAGATATGTGGAAGACATTGTGAGTCCTTGATAGGTGTGTGGTAATTCCAACTTATAAGCAGATTTCCCTTCTCTAAAATTTTAAAGGGCCCAACATATCTAGGACTTAGCTTCCCTTTGATTCCAAAGCGTCGAACCCCTCTCATAGGTAATACTTTTATATACCCCTTTAAGTTCATAATCTACTTTCACTATATTGGCAGCTAACCAAACCATCCCGAGGATTATTTCTAACCCTGCCATCTCTATGACATGCAGGTTTGCTAAAATGTTGGTGTTGTGGATTATTATTGGTTGATTTCTGCGTGTTGTCTCTACTGTAATCTTCCCTCCAGGTGAGTTAACTCCTAAAGCTTTTTTCCAACGGTGTGCATGCTCTTATTCACGAATTCTTGGGAAATAACTAAGTGTGTGGCACCGGTGTAAAATAACTATACCAACTGAAGGAGGAATGAGTGGTTTACCGATGACAACATCTGTAGCTTCTCCTAGTTGCTCTGCAGCCACATAATTCAGCCTTGGCTGTCCTCCTACTTGTCCTCCACGCCCAGCTCCTCTTGCCGCATAGTTCATAGGTCCGCCTCGTCCTTGCCCAACTAGTGGACGATGCCCTTGAGTCTGCTGCATAGGTGGCCTTGTAGGATTTGCTGGAGGAGAGATGCAATTGATCTTGTGGTGTCCTGGTCTCCCGCAATTGAAGCAAACTCCTGTACCCATCATACAATCTCGAGTAGCATGACCCTTTCAACATTTCCCGCATTTAGGAACAAAGATTGGCTGAGTAGGAATAGGCCGTGGTGGTGGCATATGAGGACGCACTGGTCCATGCATCATAAGACGTGGGTGTTGCATCATGGGGCATGGATCTACCCTTGCTTTCTTCCTTATCTCTTCACTTAGGTTGGCATGCTCATTCTCAAGTATGAAGGCCCTATTGACAAGGTCTTGAAACTGGGTGATCCCGTGAATTGAGAGGTG
This sequence comes from Triticum aestivum, assembly GCF_018294505.1. Lineage (NCBI taxonomy): Eukaryota > Viridiplantae > Streptophyta > Magnoliopsida > Poales > Poaceae > Triticum > Triticum aestivum. Next base: position 311,137,799 of record NC_057814.1, on the reverse strand, counting down.
CATTTTCAGGAATGGATGCAGCCCCTCCATAAACTTCTCCACTTTCTTGGCTTCAGTGTTCACATAATTTGGAGCATACCTTGCCAAATCATTAAATTGGTTCATGTAGTCGTTTATCCTCCCGCTACCTTGAGACAGATTGCGAAACTCCCTCTTTTTGATATCCATCTTTCCCTTTGGAATATGGGTCTGACGGAAATTCTCCTTGAACTCCTCCCAAGTGATAGGCTGATTATTTGCTCGGTTAAGGTTGAAATTTCTCCACCAAGCTGCTGCTGGTCCAGTTAGCTGGTGTGATGCATATCTCACCTTCTCTTCATCTGAGCACCCTACGGTTTCCAGGTTATGTTCTACTTCTAACAGCCAGTCATCTGCCTCTAGTGGAGAATGTGGGTGGCTGAGTTTTCAGAAATTCTCCCAAGCTAACTCCTGCACCGGGTAGGTTTGCTCCTCCAGGAACTAGTCTTGTGAGTATTGCTTCGAGGAAGTGGTTCTGGTTCTCTTGGGACTCCCTTCGAGAATTATCCATGAACTTAAGGACATCTCCCAAATTGCCTTCTCCACTCATAAGTCCAGAAGTTCCAGCATTGCCAACTTCTGGGTTGCTTGGAAGTTGCACCGGTCCAGGTAGAGCACTTTGATTTTCTGAAGATGGAGTACCCCCATGCTGATCATGGGCGCTTGATCCCAACCGAAAGACAAGGTCTTGCTCGGTCAAGCCATTGTTATCCATCCTGCATTTTTTGTCTAGTTAGTTGGTTACTTCTTTGCATGATTATTGATTCAATCAGCAAGCACAAGTGCAAGTGATATCAATAAATATCATGCTATCCTTAAATTTGCAGTAACCAAACATGAAGTTTAATTCTGGTGGCAAATGCCTCTTACTAACCAGAATGATACAACTCCGATTACTCTTGTGTCTCCCATAAGATGATGTCAAACATTTTACTTTTGCCTAATAGGATTATGTTATCCTCTGTGTTACCACTAAAGCACACAATAGTAAGGTACTATGAGCCTACTAATGCACACAAGTTATATACTACGGAACAAGCACTTATATTACAACCAGTACATCACATAAGTATTAGTTAAGGGCATAACTACATTACAACTACAGCACACGCCACATAGGGTTCAGTTCCTACTAGTACATAGGCGACATACTCTAGCATTGAAGTTCAGGCATATCTTACATAAACACACATATTCAGGCTGCCACTACACTAACTACTGCTGATCCCAAAAGATTAGTCTATGGCCAAGGTGTTTCACGCCGAAGAGTTTGGCAGATTGGAACTTGATTAGGCGATGCCGCTGCCACCGCCATTGTTGCTACCGCTGCCACTTCCATTACTTTCGCCGCTGCCACTTGCGCCAAGCCCAAGTACCCTTGCATAGGTAGCAGCCTCCCTGTACTCCCTCGAGCTGACACTCATGTGTGGGTGGATAAAGTCAGGTTGGTGTAGTCGTGGATTAGGGAAGTGGGGTAGCTGTTGCTGCTCTATATCAGACTGTAGGGCTGGTTCAGGTTCAGCTATATGTTCAGGTAATGGCTGGGGTGGTGTAGGTGGTATGTCTGGTGAGGGTGGAACTACTGGCTCATCTGGGTTCTCTACTTCCTCAAGTTCTTCCGGTTCCTCTGGTTCTACTTCCTCTTCAACATCACTTGGTACTATTATAGGATTAAGTGGACCTCAGCATAGCATTTAGTGCTTCCTGAAGCATAATCCCGTCATGTTCGCTCATCTGATAGCATTGATACTAGAATTTGGTTGCTTCTTGACGCCTAATAAGCTCTTCCTTCATTGTATGGTACATCATCACATCAGCAATCCTGGCCATGGTAGAAGTGGTGCTAACTGTTGCGGCAGGTGCATGCTGAGCTGATGAAGACCCGACACCCAGGCTTGCTACTCTAGGTCCTTGCTGATGGTTCTGCCCAAAACTTCCAGAATCAAGTGCTGGCAAGTCACGATATCCGGTAGTGCGCAATTTCTCTCCAGAGCGTGCTCGCAGTCCATGCATAGCTTCTTTGGCAACCTCCTACATGGGTAGAGTGTCATCGGATGATCGCTGCATTGTGGAGAGCTCCACATAGAAGTCCATGTCCGATGGAACACCGCTAAGCACCAGTACTACGCGTCTGTAGGAGTGTGTTCCATCATCTGGTATCTCTTCAAAGAATTGTGGACATGGTGCCCCAAGCTCCTCCATCATTTGCCAAAGTAGTAGGACATGTTGGCCACGAACCCTTGATGGTGGAATTCTAATTCAAACCATCCTGCAACAGGCTTCCAATTAGCATGGTAGTCATCTAAAGTTACTGGCCACAATGATATATTCTGGGTCTAATTACTTGTGCAATATAGCAAGTATGGGTTCCAACTAAAGTATTCTAACCGTCTCTAACTATCTGCGTGGCCCTCGAAAACCTGGCACTGATACCACCTGTGATGACCCGTGTCATTATTATTATAGATAATGACACTGTCCTTGGATTATTTCTGGACAAAATATTGTCTTGTCAAATAATAATCCATGTTAGAGATATGCAACATGGAAATAGCTAGAGATGGTCTCTTATATTACAATATCATGCCACGTGGGGCTAAAAGTCTCAAGTAGGCTTCTCACATGTTCGCTAGTTCCAACAACGGTACTAGATATATAGTGATGAAATAGTTCCTGGATTACATAGCTAGCTCACAAGTTACTTGTTCATCCCAGCCCCCATATGTGGCATCCAGATCATACATAGCACTAGATGGATCCACATCTAGGTCCCCTGTGTAGTTGTAGCCATCACCATTGCTCTCCTCACTTGGTCCAGTAGGATTCTCATACAAGCTTTGCTCTAAGAAAAAGATGATTAATAGCAAGAGTGAGTACAAAGTACTCATCAAGCTCAAATAGCAGAATGCAACAGTCATGATAGCTCAATATAAATCAACAAGTCATACCTCAACTCACAACTTTCAAAAATAAACATTTGTTGCAGAAGTTTATTTCAATTTATAAAAGCTATCAAACACTCGTATTGCGAGATAGACCACCAATAGGTCCCCGTAGTCTCCAATCCAAGAGACTGGCATGAATTCATGTTTTTCTTTAACTCTGCAGAGTTTGTATCACTTTACACACAGAGCTCGAAACCATAATTGCCATATGCATTTCCTTAGTTGCGAGAAATGGTTCAGAACCTAAGCTTTTTCCCATTTGTATATTATATCTCCACCTGGCTAGTGGTCACTAGCCGTTGTGTCGGGTTTCAGAACCCGCACTCCACCAACACTTAATATATAGCGCTTGCTAATGCACCCATCCGGCATTAGTATTGGGCTCAACTCGCCTTAGATGAGACCATGGCTGATACGGTTGTAGTACGGCACATAAAACGAGTGGAAGTTATTTAATCTTAATATCATAGCCATATGTAGAGGGCCCCACCTTCCAATGTGTCCATCCCGATCACCCTCTATCCACCAAATAATTATAAAAAAAATGGATTAGCTGCTCCATCAGCTAACCCAACTATTTGCCAACACTCATTCCACACAATTTATCTCAAAACATTTTATGCAAGTTGATGATAAGATAGCGGAGAATAGTGTTTTTGAAAAATAGTTCTACTCAACATGATCAAGGAGAGCTTGCCTGAGTTCTCGTACTCAGACCCGAACTCAAATTGCTTCTGTGGCGCTTCCTTCTCCGGGTCTTGTTTGCTTCCTGCAATTCAGCAAATATATATATACTGATACTAAGTCGAGTGAATAACTAAAATAAAAATACGTTGGTGCAGTGTGGTTATCCTACGGTCACCAAGGTTTTAAACTTGTAAAATCTTGATACAAGATATGTTATATTTATCAGTGTAGTGTGTAACTAGCATTATTCACATGTCATCAAATTAACTAATTAGTACTAGTAGCCTGGGAGTGTACCGTGACATTTCAGCTTAGGCTAAGTGGCTCTTTCTCTCTCCTAGTACTATTACCCATTCTGAACCGAATCAACACACACACTAGTACTAGTGCAGCCAGAACACAAGTAGTACACGCATGCCCTCCTCTGTTTCTTCTACACCTTGCCCAGATCGAGCAGCACGCCAGCGACGGGAAAGATGCTGCTCCGCCGCTGCCGGATCCTCAAATCTCTCTCTCTCTCTCTCTCTCTCTCTCTCTCTCTCTCTGATGTAAATCCCCATATGTCCCCCATGGATTCATCCCTAACCCTCAAATCCTCCTCTGATTTTGGCTTGCAGGTGAGGCTCTCGTTGGGATGTGATTCCGCTGCTCCAGATCGAAGTCGCCGGCTTGGGCGCCGCCGTGATGCTGGATGGTGCAGGTCAGAGCTCCAGTGCGTGGCCATGGAGCAGATCGAACATATGTGCAGGTTAGTGATGCCTTGTTCCTATCCCTAATATTTTTTTTATGGTTAAAGTTCTCAGATTTAGTAAATTAATTTAGTCTCATGTGCATGTGTGTGTACTGAACCAATTCCTCTTGTGCAAGATGTTGGTTTACTTGATCCATTTTATTTTACTTGATTAAGGCATTATCCATGCTTTCTTGTAATGTTGATTTTAAGATCTGTGATAGATGATATTACTGGGATGATTTAGCTTTTGTGTGCATCTATGAAGAAGTTGTGAGGAATATTGTGGGTGCATCTGGGTTAGGCTTCTTTGTGAGTGTGAGTGCTAAAGGAATGACAGAAGAAGAAGAACTCACCTTTCTTCTTTTGCCTTCTCTGCTGTTCCTACTAGTGCTGCTCCTACTTCCAGATCCCAGTCCAGTAGGCTAATTTCTTGCTCTAGCCTTCCTCCTTTGATCTACTATGATTTCTCAGGTCACCATCTCTACTTATTGTTCTTGGATCTTTGTTGGTTGCAGATAGAAAGATGAAGAAAGTGGGAGGAAGACAAGCTGCAGGTTTGGCTATTTGGGGAAGAATGGAGATGTGTGAAGTCTTGGCAATGGCTTGCTCTGCTCTCTCTCCTTTTAATATCAGAAAACCATCTTCCTTGGCTGGTATGGCTTCCCATCCCCTTCTCCATTGTTCTCACAGGTGCTAGCTTGTAATTGGCTGAAGGTTGAAGCCCATACATAGACTATAATGTTGAACAATTGACTATTAATCTATTGTGCACGTGAGAGTGGTGGTTAGTGTGTCTCAAATGTGTCATGTTGTCCTAGTTGACTCAAAGATATTTTGTGTTGGTCTAAGTTTGGTCTGGCATTGTTGTATAGGTTAACATAGTTTGGTCTTCCTATATTTTTTTTCAAAGATTTGTAGTACACCTGTACAACTGTACTGTTTGAGGTGTATGGATATAAATATATATATTTGAGTGGTTATGCTTGTTGAAGAAGTCTGAGATGTATTTGCTTAATATATTCTACTTAATTATCTAGTTAAGAGATGTATTTGCTTAATATATTCTACTTAATTATCTAGTTAAGGGTGGAACTACTATGTGAAAAATATGGGTCGTTACAGTTATGGGACAGAAAAATAAACTAGTCGAGTAAAACCGTAAATCTCTCACTGATAAACCTGAAAATTGATACCACTTGATGTGACGGCGGCTCGATCTTTCGATGAGAGTGGGTATAACTATCGATATGCCTCGACAATAGCTAAATCAATCTCCGATGGTTATTGACCTTGCCGTAGGCACGATCTACCTGAACAACGAGGTTCGAGTTTCTGCAAGCAACTGAATAACCGGCATGAACAAAGGTGAATTGCAATCTTAGAACTGCGGATGAAAAGTTGAGCACACAAACTAGATCAAAGGTTGGGGTTCTATTGTGAATCTGACAAGGCGATAGTCCTACACGTCTCGTAGATGCGAATTGTAGCGATGGCTAGATAATACAATAAAACCAAAGTCTAAACCCTAGAAGATGAGGCACATATAGAGGAAGATTACAAACCGAACTTTGGACGACCAAAAAGGACTCGCAGGCCCTTGGATTTCCTAACGTGGTCGTGGTTGATTTGGACTCTTGTGGATGAGGGGGTCGTCTCATGAGACCGGCCGGTCGTGGCTTTTTCAAGGTGTTAGATGGACCGGCCCATAAAAACGGATGTGCCCCTGGTGCATATTTGCATGGAAGACCTCCTCTTGTGTTGATGCCTCGTAGCATGCATGACCAGTTGGCTTGCTGAAATGTATGAAAACGCACATGCATATGCATTGTATCTTTTACATGGAAGCACACAACATGCATGATGCATTCTCCTTGTACGCATACATGTATGTCTTTCTATATATGTATGTTCCCTTTCATCGTCTTGACAAGTAGCTTGATAATTCCTCAATTATTCTCCATATAATAAAAGAGGTGATATATCTTTGTTTTCAACAATAAATAATTCATGAAATTATTGCTAATAGAAATCACCTTTACAATATGTGTTTCGCTTTATTTTTTGTCATATCTGTGGCAGCCATGTCCACATCACAAAGGCTCATAATTGGGATAGATGAGAGAGAAAGCAATGCAGATAGGGTTCCTAGTAAGGGGGTTGATACTACGCAAGTTGTTTAAGCAAAGGCCGGAAGGGACGAACATATCATTTAAAAACGAAAATGGGTGATGTAGTCGTGTTCCCAAAGGGAAAGTGCGACTTCCATCAAAACACAAAAGAACCACAACCAAAGCATGGTTTCATCTGAACCATTTCAAGGACTCGACTTCGCATCGGGGATACACGACCAATCCTACCTTAGGGGTTACAGACTGGCCTATCCTAGTCTCGAATGGTGTCTATGTGGTGGAATGCTCGGTCGCGTACTCTGGCTCTTCTAGGTCTTCCTCCTCGTTGTCATCCATCCAAGGTTCTTTGTCACTTGAGGGAGTGGAGGATTGGAGGAACTCAACATGGCATTGCTTCGCCAGTGGTGTGGTGAAGAGCTTACGGTAATCCTTTATGTAAATTGGTGTAGTTGCTTTGACTGCGAGAACCAGTGTTACCCTCCGGGGTAACGTGAAGAACCGGCTTGTTGGGGAGTCATTTTCCTTCATGAATACTTCCACATGGTAATCCGTCTTGGTGTTGTCGATCCAATGCTCATGGTAGGTGAAAGTGGTGCTCGGTGAAACTGGCACTTCTAGAGGCTATCTTAGAGAAGCGCGGGATATCCGGTAGTCAGGAGGTCTTCAGGTTTCGGCCATTTACAAAAGTTTTGAAGGGGAGAGGTTAATAAGGAGAAAACAATCTTAGGTGCATGTCATTTGTGCAAATAAATGCAAACAACAATTTTAAACATTTTTAACATGGGTGAAGGTTGCAAATTAATAATCTACATGAAATTCCAAGTATTTTACATATATAGTTTCTTTAATTCCGATGCACGGTTTGTGAGACGTTATATGCATGAAATGCATGGGTTTTTTCTGTAGAACAGTAAACTCGGGAAGTTAGCTAAATTCCCAGAACAGAAAAACACTCCACAGGCTGAAACTATTGAGCACAAGATAATAAGCTGCGCGCGCTGGCGGCAGATAGGCGGATTGCTCACCAAAGGGCCACTCGGCCGACTCGATGGTGGCGATGCAATGCGGGGGCGCCGGCGGCTGGGCCTTGGCTGGATCGAAGGAGAAGGTGAAGGGGGCGCGGTCAACGCGCGGTGGTCGTCGCAATTCAGGGGGATCGAGCAGGCGGGGCGGCTGTGCTCGTTTTAGGAAGAAGGTCAAGGTCACGACGCTGGGACTTGAAGTGGCAGGCGACTGTAACGAACCAACAAGAGGAGAGGATCGGGATCGAGCTGGTGAGGAACCAGAGAGGAGGAGGGGGACACTTGGAGAGGAAGAAGATGCTTTAAGAGGAAAGATTAGGTGAGATACAGTCCATCGATCACACGTGCCCTCTTGCTGCCAAAGGCGGCTAGCTTTAAACTCCAAGTCTCCACGCACACACGCACACCTACAGGTGGGGCCCGATCGCAGTTGCCAGGTCACACGGACAAGTGGCCAGGCGTGACACTCTCCCTCTATCGGATTCCGGGCTCTACAGACCCTTGATAGATTCGAACTCTGGGGTGCGTGCGAAGAACTCAACCTCCCCATTCTGCCAACTCGTCGATCTCACGGCCTAGCTTGATGAACTGGAAGGGAAGGGGACAAGGCAGTTTACCCAGGTTCGGGCTACCTTGCGGTGTAAAACCCTACTCCTGCTTTGTGATGGATTGGCCTCGAGGTGGGCTGAGGATGAACTTGTACAGTGGGGGAACAACCTCAGGAGGTGTGTTCTTGTGCTCGAGTGAGCTGGTGGGTGTGAGGATGGAATGGATCCGGATCCCTCTCTACGGTGGTGGTGCTGCTCTACTTATAGTGGCCTTGGTCCTCTTCCCAAAATGAAGGCGGGAAGGGATCCCACAACGGCCAAATTCGAAGGGACACAACTAGTACATCTTATCCTGACAAAAGGTAGTCTTCGCTTGCAAAGCCTCTGGTCGTGACGCTGTGGTGGGCTCGGCGATGACCTCCGTCCTGCCGTCCTGGCAGTCTTGGTCTTGTAGCACGGAAATGGAAACCTTTAGTTGATTCCTCGGGACTCCGCGCCTGCGCTTGCCTCCTTAGCACCAAAGAGGAAACCTGCTGCTCTGCGCCTGCCGGCGCCCGCCTGGCCTCGGTCATCATGGCTTGCATCATCCAAAACCTCACGAGGTGAGGGCTTGCATAGAAATCTCCGGTCCTCGGGAGCTAGCCTGAGGAGGCCGCTCCTCCCGGAGGTCTTGATGTCGTCTGCATCGTGAGGCTTGGCCCCTCGCGAGGGTCTTGATTTGTTGGTGCTGAAGATGGGCCGTACCAGGCTGCCAATGGAGCCACGCGATGGGCCGCAGGCAGGCATGTCTGGGTACCCCATTTCCTAGAACGCCGATAGTAGCCCCCGGGCCCAAGGTGCGCTCGAACTTGGCTTCGAGGCGAAGCCAAAGGGCAAGTGCGGAGCGCCGCGGGCCCCAACCGCCTACGGCCTCGGTCGACGCGTGGCGCTTGATGGGACATGGGCGTCTCCGCTTCCCCACGCGGCCTCAGCAACCGTTCGACTCGACGAGAGCCTGCTGCATGCAGAAAAGCCATCATTACTGGGGATCATGGAGGCCGGCGGTTGGCCTCCCTCTGGCTATAAGTGAGGGGAGGGGCAGGGCCCCCTACTCATCTCCATCTTCTCGCTACCCGCTCTTCCTTCTTCATCTTTGTCTCCCCGTCTTGCCGTAGCATCCATGGCGCCGACGAGAAGGTTCTCCGGTGCCGAAAAGGGGAAGGCCCACAAGGAGGGGCCGGGTTCACCGCCACCGAAGAGAGGCCGCGGTCGCCCCCGCAAGTATGCTGCGACCCCGGCGGTGGCCCCTCGCGGGCGCGGGCACACCTCTTCAAGGGCAGGCGTCGCCTTGGGCAGCCGCGACAACGCTTCCTCTTGTGGCGGGAGCCGCGGTGGACGGGGTAGCCCCTGCAATGGGGGAGGCGCGCCGTGGTTGCCCGGCCTCCTCGGCCGCGCTTCCACTCGGCGAATGCGTTCTCGGAGTTTGTCGTGTGGTCGGAGAGGCCCGTTGGCACCTGGCTCCCGCGCTCTTTGCGGGTGAGCTGCCTACCGCGGGGCTTGATGGCCTCTGGCTGCAGGCTGACGGCTGCTGCAGCAGGGCCTCGTGGGCTGGGGTTGAAGTCACCACTGCGGGCAGCGTGTCCTTGACCCGCGGTTGGCAGGCGTTTGCCCGCGCGCAGGGCCTGAGCGGGAGGTGCACCCTCCATTTCAGGTACAACTGCCTTGTGACCCTTTATGTGAGGGTGTTTGGGGAGGACGGCCGTCGTGCGGGGTGCTGCCCGGTGGATGGCGGCGACGACGATGAGCTTGCCCTTGCCGATGGCCGCGCGCGACGACGAGGGTGAGCTTCCCCTTGGCGACGACCGCACTACCTCCAGCAGCGGCGGCTCCTCCTCCGGCGAGAGCACCAGTAGTGGTGGCTACGACGAACCACCATGCCGCAGGGTTCTGATCGGGGAAGGCAACGAGCCGTCTCATCGCCGTGCCTCGGTGAAGTGGGAGGAAGACTCGGACTGCGCTCGGGCGCCGCTGGAGTCTGGCCTTGGGAGCTGCTGCAGCCGTGCAACCTTCTTTTGTTTAACCTTTCTTTTCTCCTGCGAAAAAAGTAGAGGGCCCCGCTGGGGCGTGTAATGAACCATGGTGCTTGCGCCACTATGCTATGCTTGTTATTTTGATGCCGTGCCGTGATACCCGTGTTTCTCCTAGGTGCAGTTAGGGTAACTTAGTTCGATGTGCTTGTTGTAGTCTCCAACGTCGCGAGGGCGCGCCTTTTCCAGAGGTAGGTTCCAGGGCTTCCTTCCTGACGACTCGGGAGCCATCGAGCCTCAGGAGACATTGTATATCTACAGAATTTTTAGAATTGGGGGGCCTTGTGAGGCTTCTCGTCCTACCTCGCGCAAGCCCCTGAGCGTGGGTTGGTTATGGCTGGTGCACCGTGTCGCGATGCCCGAAGGCACGGACTTAGGGGGGTGCGCATGCCCATGAGCTCGTTCGAGGGCGTCTCGCGAGGATTAAGGACGCCGAAGCTCTGGGGCGACAGGGCTTCGGTGAGGTGTGGCCGCGGGCGAGGCCTGGCGCACACACCTACCTAGCCCCCGCGCGTAAGGCGCGCGAGGAGGAGCAACGGGAAACTGTCGCTCCCCCTGGGACAAGGTCGGAAAGGCGAGCAAAAAAGAGAGAAAATCCCGACTTGCAAACAAAAGACACGAAAGCTCCAAATTTCATTCGAGAAGCTGAAAATCAACTACAGAAAGCAAGCAAAAGAACATCCGCGTCCGGCACCTAGACTAGTCTTCTTGTCTTCCTACCAGCGCGGAGCATGGGGCCTCCACTAGGATGTGGGTTGGAGCCCCCGTGAGGCCCAGGGGCGACCTCAGGAGACTCCGGGGCGTGTACAGCCCTAAATCATTATTACGTGAGAGTGTCACGAGCGGAGACTTTCACAGGCACGAGGCCTTGCTTCATGGGTAGAACTTCTGGAGGTGTTGGATGTTCCAGGCGTTCTGGATGAGGATCCCGTCCTGCGTCTCCAGGCATGCGGCGCCAGGCCTGGAGACACGGGCAATCTTGAACAGGCCCTCCCACACAGGCGAGAGCTTATGGAGCCCTTCCCTGGAGAGCACCCGCCTCAGGACGAGGTCACCCACCTCGAGCGTCCTGGAGCGGACGCTACGGCAGTGGTACCGCCGTAGCGCCTGCTGGTACCTCGCTGCTCGGAGCGAGGCTTGACGGCGGCGTTCCTCCCCCAGCACGAGGTCCATCCCCCGCAAGGCATCCTGGCGTGCCTCGTCAAACGCCAATACCCACGTGGAGCGATGCCTGACCTCGTGAGGGAGAACCGCTTCAGCTCCGTAGACGAGGAAGAATGGAGTCTCACCCGTCGGCTTGGTCAAGGTGGTGCGGATGGACCAAAGCACGGACTGGAGCTCATCGAGCCAGCCCCTGCCGCAGGCCTCGAGCTTCTTCTTGAAGGTCCTTGCCTTGAGGCCTCTCAGGACCTCTGCATTGGCACGCTCAGCCTGGCCATTGCTCCGGGGGTGTGCCACCGAAGCGTAGCATATCTGCGTTCCAAGGTTAGCACAATATGTTTTGAAAAGGTTGCTGGTGAACTGCGAGCCATTGTCGGTGATGATGCCATTGGTTACCCCGAACTGGCTCACGAGGCCCTTGATGAACTTAACTGCCGAGCCAGCCAGGATGGTGCGGAAGGCCTCCACCTCCGCCCACTTGGTGAACTTGTTGATGGCAACGTGGAGGTAGCGGTAGCCCCCGGGCGCTCGAGGGAATGGGCTCAGGATGTCCAGCCCCCAGACCGCGAATGGCCATGAGAGTGGGATGGTCTGAAGGCCCTGAGCTGGCTGGTGGATCTGCTTGGTGTGGAATTGACATGATTCACAGGATCTCACCAATTTTGCGGCATCGTTGAGCATCATGGGCTAGTAGAACTCGCTGCGGAACGCCTTGCCCACGAGGGTGCGCGATGAGGAGTGATGCGCGTAGTCCCCGCCATGAATGTCGGCCAGCAGCTCGCACCCCTGCTCCCTGGAGATGCATCATAAAGAAACATTGTTCAGACGCCTCCGATAGAGCTCACCGTCCCGGATGCAGTATGTCGTGGCCTGGCGGGCCACACGCTCCGCATCTTCCTCCTTCTCCGGCAGGGTGCCCCGAAGCAGGTACGCCTTGAACTCCTCAGTCCAGCATCCCTTCCTGAGGCTCGAGCGCTAGGAGGAGGCGGGCTCCGGAGGTTGGACCGCAAGCAGGGGCGCCTGAGAGGGGAGCTGGGGGGAGCTCCTCCTGAGGCGTTGCTGGTCCTGGGGCGGGGGGAGCTGCTGATGGCTTGAAGAGCCGCTCCTCGAAAACGCGAGGCTCCTGAGGCAGACGCCGAGACGCCCTCTTGGCGATGTCGTCTGCTTCCTTGTTCATGCCATGTGGCACGTGCTGCAACTCCAGGCCCAGGAATCGTTTCTCAATTTTGCGTACCTCCTCGAGGTACGCCTCCATGTGTTCGTCCTTCGGCTTGTACTTCTTGTTGGAGAAGTTGACGAGGAGTTGCGAGTCGCCCCTGATGGTGAGGTGCCTGACCCCCAAAGCTGCTGCAGCCTTGAGGCCGGTGATCAGGCCTTCGTATTCCACGATGTTGTTGGAGATCTTCTTGCCTTGCTGGAAGCAAAGCTGCACAGCGTATAGAGCTTCTCCTGGGTGGGCGAGATGAGCACGGCTCCAGCCCCCGCGCCCTGACACGCGAATGCACCGTCGAAGTACATGACCCAGCCATCCGGTGCCTCGTCTCAGGGCATGAGAGAATGGTCCTCGCTCACTTCACGGCCAGGGATGTCAGTCCATTCCACCACGAAGTCCGCGAGGGCCGTGGCCTTGACGACCCTGGTGGTGCTGAACTCCAACTGGAACACTTGCAGCTCGATGTTCCATTCTGCAACCCTTCCCGCAACATTGGGGCTTCGGAGCACCCTCTCCAAGGGATAAGCCAAGACAATCTTGATTGGATGGCCTTGGAAGTAGTGGTGCAGCTTCCGGGAGGCGACGAGGAGCGCGAGCAAGAGCTTTTGCGGCATGGGGTAGCGCACCCACGCATCATGTAGCACTCGGCTGACGAAGTACACCGGGTGCTCGATGAGGGAGGAGGCATCGGCTGAGTCTTGCACCTTGTGGGGCAGAGGGTCCTCGGGAGCCTTGTCATCCGCGATAGAGGCAGTGGCCTCAGGAGCATCGTCCTCAGGAGCCCTGCTGTCCGGAGGATTGACCGGGGTCTCGGGAGCACCGTTGACTGGTGGGGCGGTCGGGGCCTCAGGAGCGCCGTCCTGAGGCCGCGGTGCCTCAGCCGGGTGCGAGGTGCTTCGTCGTGAGCCCTTGGTCGGCCGCTCCTCCCACACTGCCACCAGCACCGCACTGCCACCAAGACGACCCTCTTCCTTTTCTTCCTTTATCCTCTTCTTCTACTTATTCTACTTTTTTTTTTCAATTTTCTTCTTCTTCTAATTATCTAAACCTAAATGTAGCACTAACCTAATCTGCCCCTCGATCGGTCCGGAGGCGGGCGTGGCGCGGCGGCGGGCCGGTACGGAGGCGGGCGTGGCACAACCAAGCGGTGAGCGCGCAGACGCGGACCGGAGTGCGAGGGAGCGGAGCGAGGGCGGACGAGGCCACACCGGGAACCTGTAGTTGTGCAAAAGCGGGCATGGGGAGGGGCTGGAGCTCGGGGTAGCGGTGGTTGACGACAGGACGGCGACAACGCGGTGAGGTGGCAGCGTTTGGCGACGGCGTCGACGTCGGCGAGGCGAGGCAGAGGCCTCGGGCGGTGACGTGCAGGGCGAAGGAGGGGCAAGGAGGCGACGGGCGAGGCGAGGAGGAGGCGGTGACGGGGCGGGGCAGTGCCGGGCATGGCGGATGGCGGCGGGGCGTGTCAGGGCACGACCCGATCCAGAACTGGATTGAGGGGTGGGGTGCCGGGGCGGCGGGGGCGGTCAGGGACGGCGACGGTGGCGCGGGTGAGGTGAGGGCCGAGAGAGAGAGAGAGAGAGAGAGAGGGTGGGGCGCGGGCGCCGGCCCTATTTCACTTAGGTCACAGCTCTTTGCCGTATGCTGGCAGACGGCAAAGAACCTACCTAGTGGGGTGGGGTCAGGGGGAAACGGCCATTAAAACGACCACTTTCTTTGCCATCTGCAGATAGACGACAAAGAAAGTGGCCGTTAGGTCGTTCTCATTAGTCTGCCACCCACCCTCTTTGCCGTCAGCTAGCACACGACAAAGAGCAGGCTGGCAACAAACACCCTCTTTGCCGTCCACTCTTTCTTTGCCGTCAGCTTTCTTTAAGCTGATGGCAAAGACCTTCTTTGCCGTCAGCTAGCAGACGGCAAAGAGCTGGCTGACGACAAAGATCCTGATTCCAGTAGTGGTCCTTGCCTCCCGAGACTTTACCACTATGTCGTCGACGTATGCCTCGGCGTTCCTCCCGAGTTGCCGGCCCAAAGCGATGTGCATCAGCTGCTGGAAGGTTGCTCTGACATTACGCAACCCGAACGGCATGCAAGTGTAGCAGTACACCCCGCACGGGGTCAAGAAAGCCGTCTTCTCAACATCTTGCACTGCCATCTTGATTTGGTGATAGCCCGAGAAGGCGTCCAAGAAGCACAACAAGTCGCACTCGGTGGTGGAGTCGACGATCTGATTGATGCGTGGAAGCGGGAAGGGGTTTTGAGGACAAGCCTTGTTGAGGTTGGTGAAGTCGACGCACATGCGCTCCTTCCCGCCTTTCTTTGTGACAATAACCGGGTTTGCGAGCCATTCTGGATACTGCACCTCCTGAATGACACCGGCCTCTTGCAGCTTGCGGGTCTCTTGAACGATGAACGACTGCTTCTCCGTGGACTGCCGCCACGCCTTCTGTTTCACCGGCCGCACGTTAGGGCACACCCTCAAGTGGTGCTTGATTATCCCCCTCAAGATCCCGACCAGATCCTTGGGCTCCCACGCGAACACATCCTTGTTCGTGCGTAGGAAGCTGACCAACGCCTTTTCTTGGTCTGGAGGGAGGCCGACGCCTATGGTGAAGGTGGAGCCTGACGCCCCGTCCTTGTCGACCGGCACCTGCTTCGTCTCAGCCCGATCTTGAGAGAATAATTGCTTCTTCTCAGTTGGTGCATCCCCCCGGCCTTCCGGGGCTTCCACTCCGCTTGGCCGCGCGGCCGCTGCGGCCCTGAAGGCCAGCTTGAGGGCCGAGAGCGCCTCCTTGGTGTCCCCCGCCACGGTGAGGACGCTGCCGGTGTCAAAACCGGCAGATCTCGGGTAGGGGGTCCCGAACTGTGCGTCTGAGGATCAATGGTAACAAGGGACGATGGGGACACAATGTTTACCCCGGTTCGGGCCCTCTTAAAGGAGGTAAAACCCTACGTCCTGCTTGATTATATTCAATGAGTATAGGGGTTACAAGAGTTGATCTACCTCGAGATCGTAATGGCTAAACCCTAGCCATCTAGCCTATGAGAATTCTGATGATCTCTATGGACTAAACCCTCCGGTTTATATACACACCAGAGGGATCTAGGGTTATACATAGTCGGTTTGCAGAGGAAGGAAATAGTTTATCCGGACACTAATCTTGTAGTCCACGCACACACAGGAGTCCTACCCGGACACGGGGGAAAAGTCTTCTGCTTTTATCTTCACGGCCCATCAATCCGACCCATATCAAATAGCCCGGACACCAGGGACCCACTAATCCAGGACTCCCTCAGTAGCCCCTGAACGAGTCTTTGATGACGATGTGTTCGGCACACAGATTGTCTTCGGCGTCGCATGGCGGGTTCCTTCTCCTGAACATTTTAGGATAACTCTCTGCACAAAGGAAATGTATCCGTATCCATATAGTTAATATAACCCTTAGCCATGAAGGCAGGATATCAAAATAAACCAATGTCTTTTACTGAAAACTTTTTTCGGCGAAGCGTCACATCTCGCTCTTTAACATTAACCGTTTTTACGCTCCTGTTTCGTGTTTCGAGGCATAGCCTCCATTGGCACATCTTGTCAAAACATAGATCGTGCCCGCCCATTACGGGATTCCCATTAATATGGTTTTGGGTAATCCAACCGTGCCGTTCGCACGATCTCTTTGGGAACAGGCGTGTTTTAAGGCTTGAGAGGGGGGCGTTTGGTATTTCACTGCCTATAACAGTACAAAGATTCCTCCTTTCTCCCTCATGACTTCTTCAAACTCCTGCCTTCCCATCTCTGAGCTCCAGCGCCCGAAACTTCAATCTTTCCCACCGCCTCCAACCTCCCTAGCCATGTCTGGATCCGATTCCAAGGGAAAGTGGGAGGCCTCCTCTGTCACCTAGAAGGACATCAAGGAGCTCCGGAGCGATCGCGCACATGCTCCCTAACGAGGCTCAAGTCATCCCCACTCTGGAGCCCGGCGAGAGGGTCGTATTCATTCCCCATTTCCTCTGAGGTCTAGGGTTTCCCCTCCATCCTTTCGTCCGGGGGCTCATGTTCTACTACGGGCAACATTTCCACGATCTAGCCCCAAATTCTTTCTTCCACATATCGGTGTTCATCGTCGTGTGTGAGGCTCTTCTCCGCATCCCCCACACTTCGGCCTATGGCTCAAGGTCTTCAATCTGAAGCCGAAGGTGGTCGATGGTCAGCATGCGGACTGCGGCGGCGCTATGGTAAGCAAGCTCCCCAACGCCGTCTGGCCCAAAGGGGCTTTCGTCAAGACTGTCAAGGTGTGGCAGCAGGAGTGGTTCTATATCACCGAACCCCGCAAAGCCAACTGGGCGTCCACACCTGATTTCAGATCCTGTCCCCCCACGAGACTCACCTCGTGGACCACCAAGGGCCTTGACTGGGGGTCTAAGCCGGAAGTGCAGATGCTGCACAAGCGCATCACCAGTGTGCTAGGGGAAAACACCGGTCTCACAAACGTGATTCAGGTGATGCTCGTCCGCCGCACCCTTCCCTGCCAATCCGAGCCTCCCCCATGTGGGAGTTCAATCTGGAGGGGCCCCAAAACTTGAAGCACTTCTTCGGCACTACGCACGAAGATATATGGAAGCAGCTCTTCAATGCCTAGAAAAATTGGCCGCAGAAGACCGAGGACATCGGGCTTGACATCAAGAATCCGGCCTCAGCGGTGACCATAATCCGTCCGAGACTCATCTGGTTAATACTTCGGATATAATAAAGTTTATAATACCTATTTTCCGTACAGGGCTAGATGGCGAAGGCGGAGCGGATCAACTGTCCAGCATTGCTACCTGAGGATCCGGCCATACCCAAGCTAATAGGGATGCTGGTCTCGGCGCCATATCCGGCGCCAGAGAAGAAGGCCAAGAAGAAGAAGGGCAAGGAGGCCAAGGGCGGCCCCCGCAACAAAGGTCCTTCGGACGCAGTGTCCGGAGAGACCGAAGCCCTCTCCTCACACGAGGGAGACGAGCAGGAAGAGGAGGAGGAGGAGGTGCAAAGCGACCCCCCCGCAAGGGGAGGAAGAGGAAGAGGTCAAGAGGGGGAAAGTGATTCTCTAGGACAGTTCGGACTCAGAGTCCAAACTAGTCCACAAGAAGCCTCCAAGGGCGAATCCCCTGGCCGAATCGTAAGTATTTGGATACTCATTGTTTATCTTTAATCCTCCATTTCTATTATATAAGCCGTTTTGATATGTGCCTTTCAGCCCTCCATGCGAGCTTCTGAACATTCCGTTATCGAAGGGGAGCTCTCTGCCGCCCGAGATGGCAGAGAATGAGACACCGCCACGAGCCTCCTTGCCTGTCACCATGGATGACACCGAGGTGTTATCCCGAAGGACCTCTCCTGGCCGAGGAGGTGCGGGTGAGGCTGTCGAGAAGGCGCCCGAGATTAATGCCTCGGTCGCCGAAGACATAGGGGAGGCGACCCCTATGAGACTGACGGTGGGGACCCCCAACAATCCGGGCCCCAACCGGACACCATTCCGGAAACCAATGCGGCTCCGGGATCAGGTGGGCAACCCCCTTTGAAATAGGGGGGAGGAGCATCGGCTCCATCAGCGACCTCCACTAATCCGGAGGCGCCGAACGCTCTAGCGAAAGCACTGCAACGTGCTTCCATCATGGAGGAGCACCACACACTGATGGGCACGGTAGTGGAGAAGGTTCAGTCTGCTAAGAGCGAACTGAACGAAGCCTTCCACAGCTTACTGATAGGCTTTTAAGGTATGCGACGTAATGTTCGAAAACTTTTCATATAGAGGAATATACCTGTGTATAGACTGTAGCCCCTGGGGCTCTGTCTGGTTTCAAAGAAACCAGACAGAGGATCCGTATAATATTCGGGATAGTTAACATACTATTCTGTTATTGTAACATGCTTCCCTGTTGGCGGCGACCGCCCATGCCGCGGATCGGAAGCTTCAGCTGGCCGATGAAGAGATCAACCACGTTAACAAGCAGTTCGACGAGACGCAAGGTATGCGTACAGTGTTTACAAGCT
The DNA here is from genome assembly GCF_018294505.1 of Triticum aestivum. Lineage (NCBI taxonomy): Eukaryota > Viridiplantae > Streptophyta > Magnoliopsida > Poales > Poaceae > Triticum > Triticum aestivum. The sequence goes on along the minus strand of NC_057814.1, from coordinate 311,119,249 downwards.
TAGTCGTATATCAGAAGTGATATGTATATTAAGAGATTAACTCATTTCATGCTTTGATTATGAGCATAGTTGGTGCAGCCGAGGTCGAAACCCTCAAAGGCGCCCTTGCCCAGGCCCAGAAAGAGGCGAAGGCAAACAAGGCAGCCGCTGACAAAGTGGTTGCAGAACTGAAGACCGAGGAAGCCGCCCGCCGCCCACACGAAGCTCGTGTGGCCGAAGTCGAGCAGGAGCTGAAGGATGCCATCAGCAAATGCGAAGATTTGGAGGAGAAGACTTCGGCCCAATCGCCCAAACTCGCCAAAGCCCTCCAGGAGGCGAAAGAGGCGTGGGCGAGTCCCAGAGTGCTCGCGAAGAGATCCGTCAGGCGAAGCAGATAGCGCCTGGTAAGGCCTTTCTTTTGCAGAGTATTTCTGGAGGTCAAAGATATGCTTTGCTTACTCGAGTGTGGAGTTCTCCAGTCGCGTTTGCGGATCTTCCGAGGGGTGCCGCCGATGCCGCTCAGTTCTTCCGAGCCCAGGAGGGGAACTCGACCGAGAAGCTGTTCTGGTCGCAGTATCTTGCACCGGAGCACCCGACGCCCCTGAACGACCAGCTGAAGCAGCTGATGGAGCTGCATAGGGTGGCCAGTTTGGCCATGAAGGATCTAGTAGTCCAACTTTGGCCAGCCGAACCCATTCCCAGTAGCTTCTTCGGTTTGGTAAAGCGGCTCGTCGATGCGCTGCCCCAGATTGATGCTGTGAAGTGCTCGGCCTGCATAGAGGGTGCTCGGATGGCCTTCACCTACGTCAAGATGCACTGGGCAAAAATGATGGCCACCGATGTGGCGACCGCAGGCCCGCCTGAAGGCAAAGACCAACGGAAGCCGGAGAGGTAGTTTGAAGACGTCCTGGCAGGGGCCCGAATAGTAGAGGGCCAGTGTTCTAAGGACGTGATATTTGATTAGATGGTTCGAGTTGTAAAAACGATGTTATGATCCCATGCTTTTAATATATTTGCGCGTTTTATCTTAAGCAATTTCCTCCTGTGCGGCCGTTTAATTCTAAAAGTGGCCAGTCATCGGCTTCAGCCCCCACGCAGATGTTGCAGGGGTGTTCGGCGTAACGCGTGAGTGCAGTTTATCCAACGTCTTGGTCCATAAAGGAGGCATCCACGGGGTGAACCAGGCAATCAGACTATGCGGCTTTATTACTTTCACTTAGCCATAGGAGTTTGACGGTGGGGCTAAGTACTAGCCCCTGGTGCATGTGCGGCAATCCGAACTACGATGCCTTTTTCCACGCGGCTGGACAAAGACTAGCCCCTCGTATGCCTGGCTGCCATGGCTGACGGCAAAGGCCTTTGCCGTCGCAGACGGCAACAGGTCCGGCTGAATAAGCTATAGCAAAGGGATCTTTGCCATCTGCTGGCGGACGACAAAGATGAAATGGTCTTTGCCGTCCGCTAGCAGACGGCAAAGAGCCTGGACGGCACACGTGGCAGGTTAGGTCCGTTAGGGGGTTAACGGCGTGCCGTCTGCCAGCGGACGGCAAAGTGCACAAATATGCCAGCCCAGATGCCCCCCGAGGTAGCTGCCACATGGTAAGCTATGCCGTCTGCTAGCAGACGGCAAAGATGCCAAGGTCTTTGCCGTCTGCCAGTAGATGGCAAAGCTGCCAAATAAGCCAGCCAAGTGCACCCCAGGTTGCACAGGTAGCTGCCACATGGCAGCTTTGCCGTCTGCTAGCCGATGACAAAGAGCTTTGCCATGAGCCAGCAGACGGCAAAGAGCATGTACAACCCTTGTTTTTTCTTAAATTCATTCAATTTCACAGATATATATATACACATTTGAAAATACATTCAACAAGCATAACAACACATATACATACGAAATCATATCCCTCCCATATGGATATGATCATCCAACACATATACATACCAATCAGAAGTCCATATGCAACATATATAGTTAGCCAACATATCCAACAACAAGCATACAATGGTTTCATCCATACATACATATATAGGTAGCAAGTTTCACATTGTTCATCCTACAAAATCAAAAAAAAGGAAGCACAAGGAGAAGAGTAGACTCCATCAATGCAAGCTTCCACATAGAAAGAAAATCTGCAAATTGGGAAAGAAGAAAGTTAGAATAATAATAATAATAATAATAATAATAATAATAAGACTAGCTAGAAGAAGAAGAAATTTTCTTCTCTTTCTTTTCCTCCTCTCCTCTTATTTATCTTCTTCTTCTTCTTCTTCTTCTTCTTCTTCTTCTTCTTCTAACTAAGGTAGGTAAAAATGCCTTTTTTTAGCTAAGCAAGGTAAAAATGCTAAGTGTAGGTCATTTTAGAGCTAAGCTAGGTAAATAGTCCATTTTGGAGCTTAGTAAGGTTATTATGTCATTTTCGTGGAAAATAAGCTAAGTCTATGCCATTTTGGAGGTAACAAAGATAATCATGCCATTTTTGACCTAAGTATGCTAAGTATGTCATAAATGAACTGAAGAAGCTAAGTATAGGTCATTTTTGAGCTAACCTAGGTAGTTATGCCATTTTTGACCTAAGTAAGCTAATTATGTCATAAATGAACTAGGTAAGCTAAGTATAGATCATTATTGAGCTATCCTAGGTAGTTATGCCATTTTTAGCTAACTAAGCATATTAAGTCATTTAGGAGGAAAATGCTAAGTATTGGTCATTTCCTGCGCTGCGTCCCCCGACAGATAAAATCCTACAAAAGATCCGTACGTACCACATGATGCCGCGCATGCGGGCGAGGTGCGCGCAGGAACCAATAACCCCCCCATCGGTCTCTCTGTGTGTGCCAAAATTGGACACCCCACCTGACCCACGCGCGTCTAATCCGGGCGCCAACGCGCCGCCTCCTGTCTCCCCACGCGCCGCCCCGGTGACCGAGCCAGGAGAGAATCTCGCATTGGGAACCAACGATCTCGCGCGGCCACACGTGCTGGCTTGCGTTACCACACCTCTGCCGCACCCCCCTCTATCCCTGACCATCATCTAGCCATAATCATCGCCTCTAAACCCTACCTAAGCCCTCCATCACCACGCCTCACACCCCCGTCGCCTCAATCACTGACACACACAAACGATCTCACCGCTCTGACGACGGATACGCTGCATGCTCGATCCAACCGCTCTGCGACACCCACATATCGAGACGTGCTGCTCTCTGGTCCACATAGCCACAGTGCGCCGCTGCCCCGCCCCCTATATATCTCCACGACGGCTCCTCCCTCCTCATCCTCACTCCCTCCCAACTCCATCCACCAAAAGGAGACGCCGCTGCTTCCACTGCCTCGCCCTAGACCATTGTGTCAAGGTCTGCCGTGATCCCACCCGCTGCGCCCGCTGCTGGCGGAACGGCCACCGTAGCCGCGATTGCAGGTACCGCAGGATTTGGACCTTCTTCCCTCCCCTCCCAGATACTTTTACTTCTGTCCCTAATCCAGCCTTCTGCCTCCGCAGAATGGAGCCCGACAGCTCATCGTCCGCTGCGGTCGCCAATCCACGCACCCTCAAGATCGGACAGATCCCCGTCATCCTCTCCGAACCTTTCCCCGCTGTATGTGTGCCGTCCCCCTTCATCCTCCACGGCGTCCCTATTGGCACCAATAGCATCCCCTCCCCCCCACCTCGCCGCCACGCGCCTCAGCACCTCCACCCACTCCCACCACACCACCCCACGATCCCATGCACACACTCCTCCCCCTTCGACACTTAGGAACTGAGAGATCGCCTCGCCGACGTGTACATTGCCTCCCAGCACACCACAGCCGCATCCTATGTATCTGAATCCGACTCTGATGATGAGTTGCCTCGCCCTTTCCGCGATGCTGGGCCGCTGCCTCCCTATGGAGACACGCCTCTCGTCGCTGCGCCACCCTGCCTAGTACACTACCCACGCCGTTTCGCCTTTGCCCACCTCCGAACACCTGACCCCAACCCCACTCCACTCATCCGCCGTGCTATCCAGCTTACGTGCGGCAACCCCGCCTTCATCATGGGTGGCTCATGGCGTGGGTTTTCTTGCCTCACCTTCCAGACCCCCTCTGCCCGCAATGATGTCGTACGCCACAGCCCTATAGACTTTCAAGGCAACACCATCACCATCGAGCCGGTCGAGCACGTCGACCGCTCCATTGCTATCTTCACTGACCTTGCCGAAATCGAGGTCTCCGAGTTCCCGCACGAACTTTGGCACAACGACGGCATTCGCTTCGCCTTGGCTTTCCTCGGCGACGTATGTGCCGTTGATGACTTCTGCCTGCATGGCATTGATTACACATCTGTCCGCGCCTTGATCCTGCTCCAGTCCGGCAAGCCAGCCCTGCCCGGCATCATCATCCAGCTCCCTCCCATCAACGAAATCAAGATAGCCAAAGTAGTGGAGATCTCACGCTGGCACCACGGTGATGGCGCCAATCCTTTCGGTGGCGACTGTTCTGACGGATACTCCGCCCCTCTCTCTCATCGTGGCTCCCCACGACCCGCCTCCCCAGAACAACTCACCCCAGTCATCTCTGCCATTTGTGCTGGCTGGCGCGCCGACCCCACGTACGGTGGGACACGTCTTGTGGCTGTCAGTGGAGCCGCACCTGCGGCTCCGGTCTCATCTGGCTATGGCACCAATGCATATGCCCTACTCCTTCCCTCGCCTCCACCTGGTTCCGTGCATCAGCCCCTTGTCATCTGCGACGACGAATCTACCGGCTCTGAGGACGTGCACGCCCGCTCCTGCATGCAGACCTGCCGAGGTCCATGGACGTGGTGCATGCACCCATGGGGGGCTCCTCGAGCCCTCTTGTCATCCGGCCATCGCCGCTGGTCGGGGCTGTGGCCCCGCCACCACTGCCTTCGCTCCATGCGGACGCTGCTCCGCATGTTCGCCTGCTCACTCCCTCTGACACCTCTGCCTTTACGGCGGTCGTGCCGGAGGCTTCTGACACGACAATCACCCCCAACTTCACCTTTTCGGCTGGCGAATCGTCCCGTACTGCTGGTAAAGTCCCACTTCCCCAGTCTCTTGCTCAATCACTTCCTCTACATACTACCACAACTGCCCTGACCCATGACAAACCTGATGCAGCGCTGCCTCTCCATGAGCTGGACACCCATGAGTGTACCATACGTAAGGAATGCCGTAAGACGGCCCGTGATCAGTCCTGCTCCAAGGACAAGCTGGGCCGCAGCGCACGGCTCGCTGGCAAGGAGGCCCGATACTCGCCTATGCTCGCCAAGGCGGTCAAGGCCAAGGCAGCTTGCCTATCTGCTGCGGACGTGGGCACGGCTATCGACCACGCCATCCATGAGGCTCGCCTTGACGTCTCCGATGGCCCTCCGGCCTCAGCTGAAGATCTCGCAGCCATTGCCCTGCTTGGCGGGGCGGATGATGGCCATGTCGACGCCATTCTCGAAGCTGACGACTCGGCCTCCGGTGCTGAAGATTCTCCATGATCAGCACGCTAGCTCTGCTCTACTCTGCGGGGGGCGACTCCACACCGCCGCCAGTTGTCCGCGCCTTACTCTCGCTAGTAGTGTCTCTGTACTTTTGGCCCCTCGAGTGTGATCGTCCGACCATGTACTGTTCTACCGATGCAGTGTACCTTTTGCTACCGTGTAACTATCGTAGTTCGGTCTTAAAAACCCTGGTGTACGAAACTTTCTCATGAGTAATGCAACCTTCTCTATATGTTCGTGGAATGTACGTGGACTTGGTGACGAGGATAAATGCTCCGACGTCCTCTCTGAACTAATCTCAATCAATCCACATATTGCCCTACTACAAGAATCCAAACTTGACACGCTGCCGGATCCGAAACTAAGCTCATTTACGCCCCCTCCTCACGCGCTCTCAAGCAACAATTCTTCGATGAACTTTTAGCTATCGCCCAACCAGATGTTTCGCCCTGGCTACTCGTCGGTGACTTCAACCTCCTACGTTTCCCCTCAGACAAAAACAATGATGCGTTTAGACACACCGAGGCCAACGCTTTCAACCAAACAATTGATGCGCTTGCCCTCATCGAGTTACCACTTCTAGACCGCCAATTCACTTGGTCTAACAACAGAACCACACCCACCCTAGAACGCATCGACCGCACCTTCTTCAACTTAGCCTGGGCCGATGCCTTCCTCAACTCCTCACTCACATCCCTCACGCGTTTCACGTCTGATCACGTCCCCCTCATCATCCACGTCACCACAACAATCCTGCGCTCAAACTTCTTTAAATTCGAATCTGCTTGGGCCAATTTGCAACCCTGCCGAGATATCATCTCCTCGGTTTGGGCCTCACATCGGCCCACTTCACCGCCCAACTCTGCCGCCTCCCTCGCCGCACTGCTCAAAAAAACTCGGGCCGCGTTTAAAAAATGGGCCCGCTCGTGGCTTCCCAACCCCCTCCGTGAATCTTGCTGCAAAATTGGCATCTCTGCTCTCGACCACGTAGAAGAATCTAGGCCTCTCTCCCCACCAGAACAACTCACACGTAAGATCATCGTTTCTCTCCTAAAAAGCACCATTCTAGAAAAAAATTCCTATTGGAAATGGCGTGCCAAAGTGTCCCGAGCAATTCATGGCGGTGAAAACTCCAAGTTCTTCCACATGTCCGCCTCACAACGGCTTAGAAAGAACAAAATCTTCTCCCTCACTCGAGACGGCTTGGTTTTTACCTCGCATCACCAAAAAGATGACATCCTGCGAGATTTTTTTGTCACGCTCATCGGCTCCACTGTCTCCACGACTTGGCCTTTTGATCTCGCGTCGATCTATCCTCACCCCGTACCTGGTCTTCATGCCCTTGACGCACATTTCACCGAAGATGAGATCAAATTGGCCTTCTTCCAAATGAACCCACAAGCAAGCCCCGGCCCCGATGGTTTCGGCCCATCCTTCTATAAAACCTTCTGGCCCTCTATCAAGCAGGTAATACTCTCCTTCTTCGCACAATTTCACCAAGGTGTGGCAGACACAAAGCGTCTAAACCGTGCCCACATTGCTCTCCTTCCAAAATCTGCCTCCTCACCCTCACGTGACGCCTTCAGACCCATTTCCTTGCAAAACTGCCCGGTCAAAGCTGTTGCCAAGGTCCTAACTTCGCACCTCAAACCCTTCATCCCTCTTCTTGTCCATGGTAATCAGACTGGCTTCATTACCAGTAGGAACATTGCTGAAAACTACGTCTTTGCAGCAGATCTTATCAGCTCTTGTCACTCTCCCAAACGCCCAACCATGATCTTCAAACTTGACTTCAGGAAGGCATTTGACTCGGTTGCTTGGAACGCCCTAGACAAAATCTTGGCTGTCCGTTGCTTCTCCCAAACTTTTCGTGGTTGGATTCAAAATATCCTCCATACTGGCAAGACTGCCATCCTCCTAAACAACATTCCAGGTCATTGGATCCCATGTAAGAATGGCCTGCGTCAGGGAGACCCGGCCTCCCCCTACCACTTCCTAATTGTAGCCAATCTGCTCCAGCAACTTATCCTCCAGAACCCCGATCCCGATCTCCACCACCCCATCTTTACCCACCTGCCCCCTACCATCCTCCAATACACAGACGATACATTGATCATCGCAGCCGCCTCCCTCACCGCAGCAGCCACACTAAAAAAAATCCTTCAGAACTTTGCTCAAGCTACTGGCCTCACCATAAACTTCTCCAAAACAACCCTAGCAACCCTTCACGTAAATGAAAACCTAGTTGCCAACACTGCCCTCGCCATGGATTGCATGCGTGCCCCCTTCCTCAAACCTATCTTGGACTTCCCCTCGCTCCGACCAAGCCTCCATCCACTGCCTTTGCCTCGTTAATTGAACGATCCCGAAAACTTCTCACTAGTTGGCGTGCCAAGCTCCTGGACAGAGGCGATCGACTCATCCTCATCTCGGCCGTTCTTGACTCCTTGCTTACATACTTTATGTCTGTCTTTCGCATCCCAAAAAAACCCTAAAAATCATTGATTCCCTGAGAAGATCCTTTTTCTGGGCTGGTGAGGATGCCTGCTTGGGTGCCAAATGCCTGATTGCGTGGAAAAACGTTTGCACACCAAAAAAATTCGGTGGGTTAGGGCTGAAAAATCTACAGGTTCAAATAATTGTCTCCTAATGAAGTTTGCTGTCAAAGCTCTCTCATCCACACCATCACCTTGGCTAGATTGGCTAGAGCTTCAACACCCCAATGCCCTAGTCTCCTCGGGCCCCCAAACCTCTTTTCTATGCCGCACGATTGCTCAACAAATCCCAACCTTACAGTCAATTTCGTTCGTTTTAACAAATAGTGGAACGCACACTTACTTCTGGTTAGACACCTGGCTCACCCCAAAACCCCTAGCTACCACCTACTCACACATCTTCTCACACTGAACACTACAGCTGGTTAAAGTGGCTAACATCTTGCATTTCGGTCTCGAAACAAACCTCCATAATCGTCTCTCTCTCACAGCAGAAACAGAGCTAGTCTCGCTTTTGGCTGTTTTGCAGGACTTCGCGCCTTCATCAGAGCAAGATCAACGGTTCCTCCTTAAGGGTCATGACTTCTCCACCAAGCAAGCTTACGGCACCATTATGGCAAGGCCAGAAACGGACCTCATTGCTCCTCTCATCTGGAACACCAAGGCTCCACGCAAGATCAAGATCTTCGCTTGGCTACTCTTCAAGGATCGCCTAAACACCGCCGTGAATCTTACCCACAAGAACATAATCCCCTCGGACTTATGCACATGGTGTGCCACGCTACCGGAGGACTCCATTCACCTCTTCATCTCTTGCCCCCTCGCCAACAGAATCTGGCAGAGAGTTGGCATACTGCCATAGGATGAAGACCTCAATGAACTTTGGGACGTTCCACTACCTCACCACCTGCCCAAGAACGCATGGCCCTTCGTTCTTCTTGCGCTACTCTCCTCCATATGGGCCGCGAGAAATGATATGCTCTTTACAAATGTTGATCAATGTTCTGTAATAACTATTAGAAACCTAGTAGCAGACTTGGATCTCTGGTCACACCGTCTTGTTGATACGGGTGACAAGGAGGACGTCTCCTCGTGGCATACCTACCTCTCTGCATGATGCACTATACCTCTGTAATCTGGTTCTGCTGTTTCTACAACCGTTTTGAGCAATATATTCAGGTGGGCAGCTCCCCTCGGTGATTCTCAAAAAAAAACTAAGCTTATTATGTCAGTTTGGAGAAAAATAAGGTAAGTATAGGTCATTTTTGTGGTAACCTAGGTGACGATGCCATTTTTGAGCCAACTTGCGTAAGTATAGCTCATTTTTTATCTAACTTAGGTAATTATGCCATTTAGGAGGAAAATAAGCTAAGTATGCATTTGTTAAGCAAAACACTAGAGAAAACTTACCCTCATCACAACAAATGCGATGAAGATCGCAACTAAGGTAACAATTGATCCAACGGCATAATGATACCAAGCCTCATTATCAATGGCATTTTTTCTAATCTTCTTAAGCATCAGGCGCATTGCGTCCATCTTCAAGCGCATTGCATTCATCTTCATCTTGTTATCATCGACGACATCGGCAACGTACAACCTCAATGTCATCTTCTCTTCTTCAATTATTTTAATTTTTTCTTTCAAATACTCATTTTCTTTTTCAACTAAATTTAACTTCTCGACAAGAGGGTCAGTTTCAAATTCTGGTTCACATACCTCCTAGATTAAAATATCTCTATGTCAACTTGATGGCCATAATTGTCAAAAAATAGTTATAAAAGAGAATTTACCACATCTGAATCATAAAATGGGCGAGGGCCAACGGGGATGGACATCAAGACCATGACACTATGTATAAGAAACAATCATACAACATAATAAAATTATACAAGTAACTATATAAATCATACAATCATACAAGTAACTATATAAATCAAGTACAACATAAAAAATTGAATACCTAATAATAATCTGGATCGTCGGGTTCAATAAATGCTCCGGGATCAATAAATAAATCATCATCATCACTATCAATAATGACGTGCTCATCATCATCATTAATAAATGCATCATCATGTGGAAGGCCACCTTGACGTAATCGGTCAAGCATTGATAGGTCATCTGCAGCAGTAACCTCTTCTAGTTCAGGCTCTTCTTGTTCCGGCTCAGGGGTGAAGTCAGGTTCACTGTCGCTGTCTACTTCAATGTTCTGGGTGAAGTAGAGCGGTTCTTGAAACATTTTTTTGGAAAGACGTGTTTCTTGGAAGAATTCTCCTTCATATGTGTCTGGGTTAATGTGAGGTTCATAATCCTCTTCATTGGGGGGAGGTGGTCTAACACGTGGCGGCACTTCATAAACGACATGTGCACCATCATCAGCTTCCCATCTGCATTTAGTTGGGTTCTTTTGCCCGTTTTGTGCCATGTCATCTGTCTGGCCGTCTCTTCAACCATGAAAAGACGTTGAAGTCTTGGTACGATTGGCATATACCGAAGAACATTAACGGGGATTTTGGTCTGCGTCTTCTCACCCATACCGTTGTCTACCACAACATACCTGGATGACTTGCAAATGGGACAATAGTTCAAGTCCGCATACTGAAGCCTCAATAAGGCACATCCTTTCTCATAGGCATGTATCTTCTCATAGGGCATCTTAAGAGCACGGGGGATTTTGTCTGACTGGTACAGGTTTGCAGGTAGTACATGGCCTTTGGGTAGAAAACGTCCAAATACTATCATCATTGCGTCGTAGCATTCTCTGCCCAAGTTGAATTGAGCCTTCAGAGCCATTATTTGTGAGATGGCGTCCAGCTGACAAAGCTCAGTGTGCTCGTGGAGAGGACGTTTTGAAGACTCCAACATTTCATTGAAGGCCTTTGCAGATTCCTCCATCTCATCGTCCGAGTCCCGAGCATCATGAAAGTCTTGCACCATGTCTTGCATCCTGGTACCATGCTCGTTGGGCAAACTCGGCATGAAATGTCCACACCGTATAATCTGGCGTAAAAGCCATCTTCTGCAGGTGCTGGCCCATTTCATCCTCTATCCTCTTGCGCCAATTGTTGCACCCGGCATAGGGGCACCATGTTGTCCTTTGGCCATTTGCAAATGCGGCTCTCAGAAACCCTTGGTTTTTGTTAACCATTCAATGCTCACGTCTTTCTGACTAGTGTGACTGGTGTACATCCATGCACGATCACTCATCTTGCCTAGCTACTAGACACATAAGAAATATATATAAATCAGCATGTATATATTCATCAGTTAATGGAGTTTGTCACTTTTATTACGTCCATGCAACCTAGACGCTAATAGGTAAAGATAGGTCCTAATCCCACCCGAGTATGTGTAGATTGGGTTCGTTTTCCCATGCTCTGCTCCAGATCCGACGCAAAATTTCAGCAGCACCTCCCCGCTGTTCTCGTGATACACGTCTCGGCAATAAGCAAAGAGGATGTGTACCCGGAGAACAACGGGGAGGCACTGACGAAATTCTGCATCGGATCCAGGGCAGAGCATATGGGAAAACGAACCCAATCTACACATACTCGGGTTGTCCATGGATAATGTTGGACAATTTGAAAGAATCACGATTATGAATATGCAAATGCTTGCATATTTATAGATGTAACCCTTTCGAATGGGAGATGCATAGTGGTCACGCATACTGATGATTGAAGACACCTATAGCTAGCAAGTTTCATCGGCTCGAAGACCGAAACAGAGCAAATGAAGGGGGGAGGAGGAGATGTGATTTGTGCTCACCCCCGAACGCAGGGGTGGAGCTCGTCGAACACTAGACCCTCGCAGCGAAGAAAAAACTACACATTTAAATCGAAAGATGAGTAACATTGCAATATTGTTTTTTCCGTCAACCTAACTAAATATTTACAGCAGGACGAGTGGGTTAGGGTGTTCCTCGGCATCGATGGAACCCTAAATAGCAAGTATCATTGGTGCGAGATACATGTGGCGCTCAGCGTTGAACACCAGATACACATCCCACAAGTGACGCCGGCGCCCGGCGTCCTGCGCGCATCAATAGTTCTAGGGGCCAATGACGGTCGAACACCTTGGCGAATTTGTTTGGCAGCCTCTGCGATGAGGACGAAAGACAAGTTTTGAAACTTACAACCAAACTGACTTGAGTCAGTTTGGGTGTTTCAAGTTTCAAGACTTGACTTTTAATCGTCATCGTAGAGGCTGCAAGACAAATTCGCAAAGGTGTTCGACCGCCATTGACCCCGAGGACTTTGCTGCGGGACGCCGGACACCGGCATCACTTGTGGGACGTGGATGCAGTGTTTGACACCGACGGCCACATGTATCTCGCACAGACAATACTTGCTATTTAGGGTTCCATCGACATCGAGGAACCACCTAACCCGCTCGTCCCCGGGCGCCCTCTGGTATGGCGACGCACGGTCGACGGGTCAGCACTCGGACCGGGGGAATCTCGGCATGGGCATCGGGACCGGCGGGGCCCACTGGCTCCACCATCTATCCCCTCGGCGACTGGCGATCCATGACCCTCTTCCTTTTTTCCTTTTCCTCTTCTTTTACTTGTTCTTCTTTTTTTCAATTTTTCTTCTTCTTCTAATTATCTAAACCTTAACCTAGCACTAACCTAATCCTACCCCCTCGATCGGTTTGGAGGCGGGCGTGGCGCGGTGATACGTCTCCGTCATATCTACTTTTCCAAACACTTTTGCCCTTGTTTTGGACTCTAACTTGCATGATTTGAATGGAACTAACCCGGACTGACGCTGTTTTCAGCAGACTTTCCATGGTGTTATTTATGTGCAGAAACAAAAGTTCTCGGAATGACCTGAAACTCCACGGAACATCTTTTTGGAAAATATCAAAAATACTAGAAGAAAAATCCACGTCAGGGGGCCCACACCCTGTCCACGACGGTGGGGGCGCGCCCCCTACCTCGTGGGCCCCCTGACGCTCCACCGACCTCAACTCCAACTCCATATATTCACTTCGGGGAGAAAAAAATCAGAGAGAAGGATTCATCACATTTTACGATACGGAGCCGCCGCCAAGCCCTAAAGCCTCTCGGGAGGGCTGATCTGGAGTCCGTTCAGGGCTCCGGAGAGGGGGATTCGTCGCCGTCGTCATCATCAACCATCCTCCATCACCAATTTCATGATGCTCACCGCCGTGCGTGAGTAATTCCATCGTAGGCTTGCTGGACGGTGATGGGTTGGATGAGATCTATCATGTAATCGAGTTAGTTTTGTTAGGGTTTGATCCCTAGTATGCACTATGTTCTGAGATTGATGTTGCTATGACTTTGCTATGCTTAATGCTTGTCACTAGGGCCCGAGTGCCATGATTTCAGATCTGAACCTTTTATGTTTTCATGAATATATGTGAGTTCTTGATCCTATCTTGCAAGTCTATAGTCACCTACTATGTGTTATGATCCGGCAATTCCGAAGTGACAATAATCAGGACCACTCCCGGTGATGAGCATAGTTTGAGGAGTTCATGTATTCACTATGTGCTAATGCTTTGTTCCGGTACTCTATTAAAAGGAGGCCTTAATATCCCTTAGTTTCCATTAGGACCCCGCTGCCACGGGAGGGTAGGACAAAAGATGTCATGCAAGTTCTTTTCCATAAGCATGCATGACTATATTCGGAATACATGCCTACATTATATTGATGAATTGGAGCTAGTTTTGTGGCACCCTATGTTATGACTGTTACATGATGAACCGCATCCGGCATAATTCTCCATCACCGATCCAATGCCTACGAGCTTTTCATATATTGTTCTTCGCTTATTTACTTTTCCGTTGCTACTGTTACAATCACTACAAAACACCAAAAATATTACTTTTGCTACCGTTACTTTTGTTAACGCTACCACTACTATCATATTACTTTGCTACTAAACACTTTGCTGCAGATACTAAGTTATCCAGGTGTGGTTGAATTAACAACTCAACTGCTAATACTTGAGAATATTCTTTGGCTCCCCTTGTGTCGAATCAATAAATTTGGGTTGAATACTCTACCCTCGAAAACTGTTGCGATCCCCTATACTTGTGGGTTATCAAGACTATTTTATCTGCTGGTCACTATGAAGAACTTGAAAGACACTAAGACAACAATTTATCCCTCAACTACGAGGGGAGGTAAGGAACTGCCATCTAGCTCTGCACTTGATTCACCTTCTGTTTTGAGTAAGCTTGCGACACCTAAACCTGCTTCTGCTATTCTTTCTGATATGTCGCATGTTATTGATGATGCCACTTCTGCTATGCATGATACTTATGATGAAACTACTTCTATGCTTGATACTACTGTGCCACTTGGTGAATTTCTTGATGAACAACTTGCTAGGGTTAGAGAGAACGAAATTATTGAAACTGATTATATTGAAGATAGTGATGATGAAGACTCTCCCCCTAATAAATATGAATTACCTGTTGTTCCTGAGGGTTATGTTTTGGATGAAGAATCTGCTAGAGCCATTCTTGCTTGCAATGATAGAAGTGATCTTAAGAAATTATTAGCTAAATGGAAGCAACGATCTCTTAATGCTAGAATGAAACCTGACCCTGCTTTTGCTACTTCACCTATCTGTGTTACTGATAAGGATTATGAATTCTCTGTTGATCCTGATATAATTACTTTGGTTGAATCTGATCCTTTTAATGGCTATGAATCTGAAACTGTTGTGGCACATCTTACTAAATTAAATGATATAGCCACCCTGTTCACTAATGATGAGAAATCTCGCTACCTTTATATCCTTAAAATATTTCCGTTCTCATTGAAGGGTGATGCTAAGATATGGTTTAATTTTCTTGATCCTGGTTGTGTGTGTAGTCCCTAGGATATGATTTATTACTTCTTTGCTAAATATTTCCCTGCTCATAAGAAACAAGCTGCTTTGAGGGATATATATAATTTTGTGCAAATTGAAGAAGAGAGTCTCCCACAAGCTTGGGGGAGGCTTCTCCAGTTACTTAATGCTTTGCCAGATCATCCTCTTAAGAAAAATGAAATACTTGATATCTTTTATAATGGACTAACCGATGCTTCCAGAGATTACCTGGATAGTTGTGCTGGTTCTGTTTTCAGGGAAAGAACACCGGATGAAGCTGAAATACTATTGAATAATATGTTGACAAATGAAAATAATTGGACACTTCCTGAGCCAATTCCTGAGCCTATTCCTAAACCAACTCCGAAGAAGAGAGGTGTTCTATTTCTCAGTCCTGAAGATATGAAAGAGGCAAAGAAATCTATGAAAGAAAAGGGTATTAAAGCGGAAGATGTTAAGAATTTACCTCCTATTGAAGAAATACATGGTCTTAATTTAGCGCCTGTTGAAGAAACGTATGATCTTAATCCATTACCTATTGAAGAAACTCATGGTCTTGATAACCCGACACAGGTAGTAAAGGTAAATTCTCTCTATAGATTTGATGAAGGTGATATTCCTCACTATAAGTCTGCTAGACAATGCTTAGAAGAGTTTGATAATTTTATTGTCAAACAAGAAAACTTCAATGCTTATTTTGGTAGACAATTGAAATACAATTCCGATACGCTTGAACACTTGGGTGATTATATGTCTAGAGTTAAAGGTGAACTTAAACTCATTACTAAACATGCTTCTATGGTTACCACTCAAGTAGAACAAGTACTTAAAGCTCAAAATGACTTGCTCAATGAATTGAATAGTAAGAAAAATGATTATGCTGTTAGAGTGGCTACTAGAACTGGTAAGATGACTCAGGAACCTTTGTATCCTAAAGGCCACCCTAGGAGAATTGAACAAGATTCTCAGAGAAATTATATTGATGCACCTAGTCCTTCTAAAAGGAAGAAAAAGAAAAATGATAGGACTTTGCATGCTTCTAGTGAACCTATTGCTGAACCACCCGAGAATCCAAATGATATCTCTATTTCTGATGCTGAAACACAATCTGGTAATGAACATGAACCTAATGAAAATGCTAATGATGATGTTCATGATGATGCTCAACCTAGTAATGATAATGATGTAGAAATTGAACCTGCTGTTGATCTTGATAACCCACAATCAAAGAATCAACGTTATGATAAGAGAGACTTTGTTGCTAGGAAACACGGTAAAGAAAGAGAACCTTGGGTTCAGAAACCCATGCCTTTTCCTCCTAAGCCATCCAAGAAAAAGGATGATGAGGATTTTGAGCACTTTGCTGAAATGATTAGACCTATCTTTTTGCGTATGCGATTAACTGATATGCTCAAAATGAATCCTTATGCTAAGTATATGAAAGATACTGTTACTAATAAAAGAAAGATACCAGAAGCTGAAATTTCCACCATGCTTGCTAATTACACTTTCAAGGGTGGAATACCAAAGAAACTTGGAGATCCAGGAGTACCAACTATACCATGCTCCATTAAGAGAAACTATGTTAAAACTGCTTTATGTGATCTTGGAGCCGGTGTTTGTGTTATGCCTCTCTCTTTATATCGTAGACTTGATTTGAATAAGTTGACACCTACTGAAATATCTTTGCAAATGGCTGATAAATCAACTGCTATACCTGTCGGCATTTGTGAGGATGTGCCTGTTGTGGTTGCAAACGTTACTATTTTAACTGACGTTGTTATTCTTGATATTCCTGAGTACGATAGTATGTCTATTATTCTTGGAAGACCTTTTTTGAATACTGCAGGGGCTGTTATTGATTGCAACAAAGGCAATGTCACTTTTCATGTTAATGGCAATGAGCATACGGTACACTTTCCGAGGAAACAACCTCAAGTCCACGGTATCAATTCTATTGGAAAAATTCCATCGATTATTTTTTGAGGTTTCGAATTTCCTCTTCTTACTGTCAAGAAGAAATATGATATTCGTATTATTGGGGATGTGCATATCCCCATTGAGGTAACATAGTGTTAGTCGAAATTTCTC
This sequence comes from Triticum aestivum, assembly GCF_018294505.1. Taxonomy (NCBI): domain Eukaryota; kingdom Viridiplantae; phylum Streptophyta; class Magnoliopsida; order Poales; family Poaceae; genus Triticum; species Triticum aestivum. The sequence goes on along the minus strand of NC_057814.1, from coordinate 311,102,343 downwards.
CGGTTCCATGTTATTCGGAATGAGTTTGTTAACAAGACTTGATCAACCTTGTTAGTGGATTCCTTTTGATGATCATGAGATGGATGAAACTAGAAGGCACAACCTTCTGTACCCCTATTTCTACTTTCTGTTATTTAGTTGAAATAAAGTAAAAATAGTATTTTTCTGTCTGTTTTCTGAATTATCCGTGCAATATAAAAATACCCCAAAAATAAAAGTTCTCCAAATGCCCTGAAAATGGAATATGTTTTTTCTGGAATATTTGAGAATATCTGGCACTGAGAACACCGCAGGAGGGGCAAGCACCTGGCCACGAGGGTGGAGGGCGCGCCCTACCCCCCTGGGTGCGCCCCCTGCCTCGTGGGCCCATGGTGGCCCCCTCCACTTATTCCTACACACACACACTTCTTCTTCCTCCCTAAAAAATCACCATCTAGCTCAAGCACGAGTTCTAGCTCATTTTGCTGCGATTTTCGATCTGCTCAAAGCACCTCTCACAAAACTGCTTGGGGAGATCGTTCCTTGGTATGTGACTCCTCCATTGGTCCAATTAGTTTTTGTTCTAGTGCTCTATTCATTGCAAATTTGTGCTGCCTAGGTGATCATGTTCTTGAGCTTGCATGTCAAATTTATATGGTTCCAAGTGGTTCTAATGCATGATATAGGCTCTAGGCACTTGTAGGAGTAGTTGCTATCAATTTTGTTGAGCTTGGTTCACTTTTGTTTGAAGTTACTAAAAATTTCAGAAATTTTTCAGAGGAAGAAATATGCTTAGGAAAATGTACCAAGGTGGTTCTTCAAGGAAGCAAGGACCCAGGCTTGTAATGCGTGATGCTGATGAAGAGCCACCAAGGGACGCTCCAGTGCGGTCCTGTGAATGGCCTTCAAAAAACTTTATGGATCGAGCAGGAATCAAGGAAGAATTTAACGCATATTTGCGTAATACCGATCTTGTGAGCTTCGAGGAAGAAAAATGCCGCCAGTCCCACTATCTCACTAGTTCCTTTGTGAGGAGGTTTGAATTTTCATCTTCACGTAATTCTCCAACTGTCCTGTTTGATCTTTATGAAAAATCTTATACCATGGACTTAGAGGATTTTACCAGTGCTTGCAAACTTCCGCAATGGGGTAGTGCTAGTGAACCCCGCAAATCTGAATTTAGAAATTTTCTTGCTAGTATAATTGTGGGGGAATCTAGAGATATAGCACAAGCTACCATAGGGAGCGTCCATTTTCCTGCTATACATTATTTTGCTCTCTTCATAGGTAGGTGCATAAATGGTAAAGATGAAGCATGTCACATGTGTGTCCCTGATCTTAGTATTATTAGGAGTGATGTGTTAGGAGACAAATCTTATAATTTGGGAGCCATTGTTGCACGTAGGTTGCATCATAATAGATTTAATGGGGATTTCTTTGGTGGAATTTATGCAACCCGCTTAGCTGATTTTCTTGGTGTAACCATACGTAATGATGATATTGAATTACCTCCTGCTTACCTAGACTATAATGCTATGGTTCACCACCAGTTTGTTGAGAGGAATGAATCACCTCTCCAGTATCGCTTAATCTTTGACAAACGTCGTGCTGTCCGTATTACTCTCCGTGTTCCTGCCTTCTTTGATTATCAGGCAAAAGGAAGATATGTTATTACCAGAGAAGAGGCAGATGAGTACGAGAGGAGGGCGGAGGCAGCTCGCCGCCACGCTGCAGCCCAGGAGGCAATAATTGCCCCATCTCAGTACGACCCCGGCTACAACTATGGGTATCCGCCAGGCCACCCGTGGCAATAAACCAACTTAGGCCAAAAGCCTAAGCTTGGGGGAGTACGTATTTCCCACGGACATTACATTTATGTTCACACACTCATTGCTAGATGTCGGTGCTCATACTCTTTCACTGTAATATCCATGCTAGTTTATTTTCTTTTTCTTGCTTTCTTCTTGTGTGTTTGATAAACCTTAAGAAAAACCAAAAAATTAGTGTAGCTTTTAGCTAGTTTACTTTCTTGCTGTAGTAGTAATAATTAAAAAGAAAACCCAAAAAGATTTCCTGTTCTTCTTTTTGCTTGTTGGGAGCTTTCCCGTGTAAATAGTTTTATTTCTTTTCTTTTCTTTGGGGGTCGATAGGAGAAGACCATAATGAAATTGTTGAAGTGGCTTTTATATGCATTATTATTGATTTAACCAAGAGCCCATATTGCCTTGTCTTCTCCTGTTTATTGAATGCTCGCAGATTCCAGCTTAGTCCAATGCACGTCCACTCTTATTATTTTCACATCGTTCAGTCGTGCAAGTGAAAGGCAATTATGACGATATATGATGGACTGACTGAGATGAGAAAAGCTGGTATGAACTCGACCTCTCTTGTTTTTGTAAATATGATTAGTTCATCATCCCTGATTCAGCCTATTATGAATAAACATGTTTGCAATGACAATTAGAGATCATAGTTGCTCGTACCATGCTTGATTAGCTATGAGTTATAATGGTTTACCTTGCGTGCCAACATGCTATTAAAATGGTTGTGATGTGGTATAGTGGGGTGGTATCCTCCTTTGAATGATTTAAGTGACTCGACTTGGCACATGTTCACACATGTAGTTGAAACAAATCAACATAGCCTTCACGATATTTATGTTCATGGTGGATTATATCCTACTCATGCTTGCACTCAATGTTTATTAATTTTAATGCATGTTCATGACTGTTGTCGCTCTCTAGTTGGTCGCTTCCCAGTCTTTTGCTAGCCTTCACTAGTACTAAGCGGGAATACTGCTTGTGCATCCAATCCCTTAAACCCCAAAGTTATTCCATATGAGTCCACTATACCTTCCTATATGTGGTATCTACCTGCCATTCCAAGTAAATTTGTATGTGCCAAACTCCAAACCTTCAAATGAAATTCTGTTTTGTATGCTCAAATAGCTCATGTATCAACTAGGGCTGTTCGTATATTCCATGCTAGGCGGGTTATTCTCAAGAGGAGTGGACTCCGCTCCTCATTCACGAGAAAATGGCTGGTCTCCGGGATGCCCAGTCCCATGCTTTTATGCAAACTAAATCAAAATAATTGCAAACAAAACTCCCCCGGGGCTGTTGCTAGTTGGAGGCACTCGTTGTTTCGAGCAAGCCATGGATTGATGCTTGTTGGTGGAGGGGGAGTATAAACATTACCATTCTGTTTGGGAACCGCCTATAATATGTGTAGCATGGAAGATATCGCCATCTCTTGGTTGTTATGTTGACAATGAAAGTATGCCGCTCAAAATATTATTTATCTCTGCTTTAAAACCGAGCTCTGGCACCTCTACAAATCCCTGCTTCCCTCTGCGAAGGGCCTATCTATTTACTTTTATGTTGAGTCATCACCCTCTTATTAAAGAGCACTAGCTGGAGAGCGCAACTGTCATTTGCATCCATTACTATTAATTTATATTGGGTATGACTGGATCTTTTTTACCATGAATTACAATGTCTAGTCAGTCCTTGATCTTTAAAGGTGCTCTGCATTTATGTTTTGCGGTCTCAGAAAGGGCTAGCGAGATACCATCTTGTTATATCATATTATGATTGTTTTGAGAAAGTGTTGTCATCCCAGATTTATTATTATCGCTCGCTAGTTGATTATGCCATTGACATGAGTAAACATGAGACCTGAGAGTTATTGCGAATGTGGTTAGTCATAATCTTTGCTGAAAACTTGAATGCTGGCTTTACATATTTACAACAACAAGAGCAAACAGAGTTTGTAAAAGTTTTTCTTTATCACTTTCAGTTTATCAACTGAATTGCTTGAGGACAAGCAAAGGTTTAAGCTTGGGGGAGTTGATACGTCTCCGTCGTATCTACATTTCCAAACACTTTTGCCCTTGTTTTGGACTCTAACTTGCATGATTTGAATGGAACTAACCCGGACTGACGCTGTTTTCAGCAGACTTTCCATGGTGTTATTTATGTGCAGAAACAAAAGTTCTCGGAATGACCGTAAACTCCACGGAACATCTTTTTGGAAAATATCATAAATACTGGAAGAAAAATCCACGTCAGGGGCCCACACCCTGTCCATGAGGGTGGGGGGCATGCCTGCCCCCCCGGGCGCGCCCCCTACCTCGTGGGCCCCCTGACGCTCCACCGACCTCAACTCCAACTCTATATATTCACTTTCGGGGAGGAAAAAAATCAGAGAGAAGGATTCATCGCATTTTACGATACGGAGCCGCCGCCAAGCCCTAAAACCTCTCGGGAGGGCTGATCTGGAGTTCGTTCGGGGCTCCGGAGAGGGGGATTCGTCGCTGTCGTCATCATCAACCATCCTCCATCACCAATTTCATGATGCTCACCGCCGTGCGTGAGTAATTCCATCATAGGCTTGCTGGACGGTGATGGGTTGGATGAGATCTATCATCTAATCGAGTTAGTTTTGTTAGGGTTTGATCCCTAGTATCCACTATGTTCTGAGATTGATGTTGCTATGACTTTGCTATGCTTAATGCTTGTCACTAGGGCCCGAGTGCCATGATTTCAGATCTGAACCTTTTATGTTTCATGAATATATGTGAGTTCTTGATCCTATCTTGCAAGTCTATAGTCACCTACTATGTGTTATGATCCGGCAACCCCGAAGTGACAATAATCGGGACCACTCCCGGTGATGACCATAGTTTGAGGAGTTCATGTATTCACTATGTGCTAATGCTTTGTTCCGGTACTCTATTAAAAGGAGGCCTTAATATCCCTTAGTTTCCATTAGGACCCCGCTGCCACGGGAGGGTAGGACAAAAGATGTCATGCAAGTTCTTTTCCATAAGCACGTATGACTATATTCGGAATACATGCCTACATTATATTGATGAATTGGAGCTAGTTTCGTGTCACCCTATGTTATGACTGTTACATGATGAACCGCATCCGGCATAATTCTCCATCACCGATCCAATGCCTACGAGCTTTTCATATATTGTTCTTCGCTTATTTACTTTTCCGTTGCTACTGTTACAATCACTACAAAACACCAAAAATATTACTTTTGCTACCGTTACTTTTGTTACTGTTACCACTACTATCATATTACTTTGCTACTAAACACTTTGCTACAGATACTAAGTTATCCCGATGTGGGTGAATTGACAACTCAACTGCTAATACTTGAGAATATTCTTTGGCTCCCCTTGTGTCGAATCAATAAATTTGGGTTGAATACTCTACCCTCGAAAACTGTTGCGATCCCCTATACTTGTGGGTTATCACGCGGTGACGGGCCGGTACGGAGGCGGGTGTGGCACGGCTAAGCAGTGAGCGCGCAGACACGGACCAGAGCGCGAGGGAGTGGAGTGAGGGCGGACGAGGCCTCTCAGGGGCCCTGTTGTGTGCAAAAGCGGGCTCGAGGAGGGGCCGGAGCTCGGGGCGGCGGTGGTCGATGATAGGAAGGCGACATCATGGTGAGGTGGCAGCGTTCGGCGACGGTGTCGGCGAGGCGAGGCAGAGGCCTCGGGCGGTGACGCGCGGGGGCGAAGGAGGGGTGAGGAGGCGACGGGCGAGGCGAGGAGGAGGCGGTGACGGGGCAGGGCGGCGCCGGGGACGGCAGATGGCGGCGGGGCGCGTCAGGGCACAGCCCGATCCAGAACTAGATCGGGGGGCGTGGGGCCGGGGCAGGTGAGGTGAGGGCTGGGAGAGAGAGAGAGAGAGGGGAGGGAGGAAGGGGTGGGGCGTGGGCACCGGCCCTATTTCACTTAAGTCACAGCTCTCTGCCGTCTGATGGCAGACGACAAAGAGCCTACCTAATGGGGTGGGGCCAGGGGGAAACGGCCATTAAGACGACCACTTTCTTTGCCGTCTGCTGACTGCTGTCTGCTAGCAGATGGCAATGAAAGTGGCCGTTAGGTCGTTCTCATTAGTCCGCCACCCACCCTCTTTGCCGTCAGCTAGCAGGCGGCAAAGAGCAGTCTGACGGCAAACACCCTCTTTGCCGTCCGCTCTTGCTTTGTCATCAGCTTTCTTTAAGCTCATGGAAAAGAGCTTTTTTGCTGTCAACTAGGAGATGGCAAAGAGCTGGCTGACGGCAAAGATCCTGATTCCAGTAGTGGTCCTTGCCTCCCGAGACTTTACCACTATGTCGTCGTCGTATGCCTCGGCGTTCCTCCCGAGCTACTAGCCCAAAGCGATGTGCATCAGCCGCTGGAAGGTTGCTTCGGCATTACGCAACCCGAACGACATGTAAGTGTAGTAGTACACCCCGCATGGGGTCAATAAAGCCATCTTCTCAACATCTTGCACCGCCATCTTGATTTGGTGATATCCCGAGAAGGCGTCAAGGAAGCACAACAAGTCGCACTCGGTGGTGGAGTCGACGATCTGATCGATGTGTGGAAGCGGGAAGGGGTCTTGAGGACAAGCCTTGTTGAGGTTGGTGAAGTCGACACACATGCGCTCCTTCCCGCCTTTCTTGGGGATGATAACCGGAATTGCGAGCCATTCTGGACACCGCACCTCCCGAATGACACCGGTCTCTTGCAGCTTGCGGGTCTCTTGAATGATGAACGTCTGCTTCTCTGTGGACTTTCGCCGCGCCTTCTGTTTCACCGGGCGCGTGTTAGGGCACACCCTCAAGTGGTGCTCGATTATCCCCCTCGGGATCCCGGCAGATCCTTGGGCTCCCACGTGAACACATCCTTGTTCGTGCGTAGGAAGCTTACCTAGGCCTTTTCTTGGTCTAGAGGGAGGCCGACGCCTATGGTGAAGGTGGAACCCGACGCCCCGTCCTCGTCGACCGACACCTGCTTCGTCTCGGCCCAATCTTGAGAGAACAATTGCTTCTTCTTAGCTGGTGCAGCCCCAGGGCCTTCCGGGGCTTCCACTCCGCTTGGCCGCGTAGCCGCTGTGGCCCTGAAGGCCAGCTTGAGGGCCCAGAGCGCCTCCTTGGTGTCCCCCGCCATGGTGAGGACGCTCTTGGTGTCAAAACCGGTAGATCTCGGGTAGGGGGTCCTGAACTGTGCGTCTGAGGATCAATGGTAACAAGGGACGATGGGGACACGATGTTTACCTAGGTTCGGGCCCTCTTAAAGGAGGTAAAACCCTTTGTCCTTCTTGATTATATTCAATGAGTATAGGGGTTACAAGAGTTGATCTACCTCGAGATCGTAATGGCTAAACCCTAGCTGTCTAGCCTATGAGAATTTTGATGATCTCTATGGACTAAACCCTCTGGTTTATATACACACCGGAGGGATCCAGGGTTATATAAAGTCAGTTTGCAGAGGAAGGAATAGTATATCCGGACACCAATCTTGCAGTGCACGCACACAGGAGTCCTACCGGGACACGGGGGAAAAGTCTCCTGCTTTTATCTTCATGGCCCATTAATCCAGCCCATATCAAATAGCCAGGACACCCGAGGACCCCCTAATCCAGGACTCCCTATGTAGCCCCTGAACTAGTCTTTGATGACAATGTGTTCGGCAGACGGATTGCCTTCAGCGTCGCAAGGCGGGTTCCTTCTCCTGAACATTTTAGGATAACTCTCTGCACAAAGGAAATGTATCCGGGTCTGTATAGTTAACATAACCCTTAGCCACGAAGGCAGGATATGAAAGTAAAACAATGTCTTTTACTGACAACTTTTTTCGGCGAAGCATAACATCTTGCTCTCTAACATTTCAAACCGTTTTTACGCTCCCGTTTCATGTTTCGAGGCATAGCCTCCATTGGCACATCTTGTCAAAACAGAGATCGTGCCCGCCCATTACGGGATTCCCATTAATACTGTTTTGGGTAATCCAACCGTGCCATTTGCATGATCTCTTTGGGAACAGGCGAATTTTAAGGCTTGAGAAGGGGGGGGGGGGCGTTGGGTATTTCACTGCCTATAAGAGGGCAAAAATTCCTCCTTTTTCCTTCACGCCTTCTTCTAGCTCCTGCCTTCCCATCTCTAAGCTGCAGCGCCCGAAACGTCAATCATTTCCACTCCTCCAACCTCCCCAACCATGTATGGATCCGGTTCCAAGGGCAAGTGGGAGGCCTCCTCTGTCACCGAGAAGGACATCAAGGAGCTCCGGAGCGTGGGATATCTGTCTGCGGATATCGCGCACAGGCTCCCGTACGAGGATCAAGTCATCCCCACTCTGGAGCCCGGTGAGAGGGTCGTATTCATTCCCCATTTCCTTCGAGGTCTAGGGTTTCCCCTCCATCCTTCCGTCCGGGGCCTCATGTTCTACTACGGGCTAAATTTCCATGATCTAGCCCCAAATTCTTTCCTCCACATATCGGCGATCATCGTTGTGTGTGAGGCTCTTCTCCGCATCCCCCCACACTTCGACCTATGTGTCAAGGTCTTCAATCTGAAGCCGAAGGTGGTCGATGTTTAGCATGCAGACTGCAGCAGCGCTATGGTAAGCAAGTTCCCCAACACCGTTTGGCCCAAAGGAGCTTTCGTGGAGACTGTCAAGGTGTGGTAGCAGGAGTGGTTCTATATCACCGAAACCCGCAAAGCCAACTTGGCGGCCACACCTGATTTCAGATCCGGTCCTCCCCACGAGACTCACCTCGTGGACCGCCAAGGGCCTTGACTGGGGGCCTAAGCCGGAAGTGCAGATGCTGCACAAGCGCATCACCAGCGTGCTAGGGGAAAACACCAGTCTCACAAACGTGATTCAGGTGATGCTCGTCCGCCGCACCCTTCCCTGCCAACTCCGAGCCTCCCCCATGTGGGAGTTCAATCTGGAGGGGCCCCAGACCTTGAAGCGCTTCTTCGGCACTATGCACGAAGATATATGGAAGCAACTCTTCAAGGCCCAGAAAAACTGGCCACAGAAGACCGAGGACATCGGATTTGAAATCAAGAATCCAGCCTCAACGGTGACCATAATCCGTCCGAAGACTCACCCGGTTAAAACTTTAGATATAACAAAGTTTATAATACCTTTTTTCCGTACAGGGCTGGATGGCGAAGGCGGAGTGAATCAACTGTCCGGTACCATTACCTGAGGACCCGGCCATACCCCAGCTAACAGGGATGCTGGTCCTGGCGCCATATCAGGCGCCGGAGAAGAAGGCCAAGAAGAAGAAGGGCAAGAAGGCCATGGGTGGGCCCCGCCACAAAGGTTCTTCGGACGCAGTGTCCGGAAAGACCGAAGCCCTCTCCTCCCACAAGGGAGACGAGGATGAAGAGGAGGAGGAGGAGGTGGAAAGCGACTCCCCCCACAAGGGGAGGAAGAAGAAGAGGACGGCCTCTGAAGACCCAGAGGGGGAGGCGCCCAAGAGGGGGAAAGTGATTCTCCAGGACAGTTCGGACTCAAAGTCCGAAGTAGTCCGCAAGAAGCCTCCAAGGGCGAAGCCCCTGGCCGAATCATAAGTATTCGGATACTCATTGTCTATCTTTAATCCTCCCTTTCTATTATACAAGCCATTTTGCTATGTGCCTTTCAACCCTCAATGCGAGCTTTCGAACACTCCGTTATCGGAGGGGAGATCTCTGCCGACTGAGATGGCAGAGAGCGAGACACCGCCACGAGCCTCCTCTCCTGTCATCATGGATGACACCGAGGTGTTATCCCAAAGGACCTCTCCTGGCCGAGGAGGGTCGGGCGAGGCTGTCGAGAAGGTGCCTGAGGTTAATGCCTCGGTCACGGAAGACATAGGGGAGGCGACCCCTATGACGACCGATGGTGGGGACCCCCAACAATCCAGGCCCCAGTTGGACACCATTCCGGAAACCAATGCGGCTCCGGGATCCGGTGGGCAACCCCCTTTGAAATAGGGGGAGGAGCATCGGCTCCATCGGCGACCTCCACTAATCCGGAAGCACCGAACGCTCTAGCGGAAGCACTACAACGTGCTTCTAGCATGGAGGAGCACCGCACCCTGATGGGCGCGGTAGTGGAGAAGGTTCAGTCTGCTAAGAGCGGACTAAACGAAGCCTTCCACAGCCTACTGACAGGCTTTGAGGTATGCGACGTAATGTTCGAAAACTTTTCATATAGAGGAATATACATGTGTATAGACAGTAGCCCCTGAGGCTTTGTCTGGTTTGAAAGAAACCGGACAGAGGATCCATATAATATTCGGGATAGTGAACATACTGTGCTGTTATTGTAACAAGCTTCCCTGTTGGCAGCGACCGCCCAGGCCGCAGAGGTTTTCGAACTCAATCGGAAGCTTCAGCTGGCCGATGAAGAGATCAACCGCGTTAACAAGCGGTTCGACGAGACGCAAGGTATGTGTACAGTGCTTAGAAGCTTAGTTGTATATTAGAAGTGATATGTATATTCAAAGATTAACTCATTTAATGCTTTGATTATGAGCATAGTTGGTGCAGCTGAGGTAGAAACCCTCAAAGGCGCCCTTGCCCTGGCCCAGAAAGAGGCGAAGGCAAACAAGGCAGCCGCTGACAAAGCGGCTGCAGAATTTAAGACCGAGCAGGCCGCCCACCACCAACACGAAGCTTGGGTGGCCGAAGTGGAGCAGGAGCTGAAGCATGCTATCAGCAAATGCGAAGATTTGGAGGAGAAGACTTCGGCCCAATCGTCCGAACTCGCCAAAGCCTTCTAGGAGGCTAAAGTGGCGCGGGTTGAGTCCCGGAGAGCTAGCGAAGTGATCCGTCAGGCGAAGCAGATAGCGCCTGCTAAGGCCTTTCTTTTGCAGAGTATTTTTGGAGGTCAAAGATATGCTTTGCTTACTTGAGTGTGAAGTTCTCCAGACGCGTTTGCGGATCTTCCGAGGAGTGCCACCGATGCCGCTCAGTTCTTCCAAGCCCAGGAAGGGAACTCGACCGAGAAGCTATTCTGGTCGCAGTATCTTGCGCCGGAGCACCCAACGCCCTTGAATGACCCGCTGAAGCAGCTGATGGAGCTGCATAGGGTGGCCGGTTTGGCCATGAAGGATCTAGTAGTCCGGCTTTGACCAGCCGAACCCATTCCCAGTGGCTTCTTCGGTTTGGTAAAGCGGCTCGTCGATGCGCTGCCCCGGATTGATGTTGTGAAGTGCTTGGCCTGCATAGAGGGTGCTCGGATGGCCTTCGCCTGCGTCAAGATACACTGGGCAAAGAGATGGCCACCGACGTGGTGACCGCAGGCCCGCCTGAAGGCAAGGACCAACGGAAGCCGGAGAGGTAGTTTGAAGACGTCCTGGCAGGGGCCCGAATAGTAGAGGGCCAGTGTTCTAAGGACATGATATTTGATTAGATGGTTCGAGTTGTAAAAACTATGCCATGCTTGTAATATATTTGCGCCTTTTATCTTATTCGATTTTCCTCCTGTGCGGCCGTTTAATTCTGAAAGTGGCCAGTTGCCGGCTTCAGCCCCCACGCAGATGTTGCGGGGGTGTTCGGCATAACACGTGACCGCAGTTTATCCAACGTCTTAGTCCATAAAGAGGCGTCCGCGAGGTGAACCAGGCAATCACACTATGCGGCTTTATTACTTTCACTTAGCCATAGGAGTTTGACGGTGGGGCTAAGTACTAGCCCCTGGTGCGTGTGCGGCAATCTGAACTATGGTGCCTTTTTCCACACGGCTAGACAAAGACCAGCCCCTCGTATAACACGGAGTAAATCACTAACAATATGTAGTAAGTCACCGAATCGCCGACCAGCTCTCGCCTTATCATGAAATTCAGTTTTCGGCTTTCTCTACTAAGGTATTTGACTGGACGAACCAGAAATACAATCGCAATAGTTCTCCCTTTACTTCCTTAGATGAACGAGTGGAACGTAAGGTGGTAAGCACAAGAGCCGGGAAACCCAACTATAGACCAAAGACATGATTCGGAGCCGATGCATATAGTGCAATATTCGGGACGCCGAACAATACCCTATAGTTGTTCGGACTTGAAAACGTGCGGAGCCAAATACAGTCCCCGATGTTTAAGGCCGGACTAAAGCATGTGCGGCAATCTGAAGAAAGGAGGGAATACAGATGACAAAATAAATAAGTACCAAATAAAAGTGGTGATCAACTGTTTCCTTTATATCCTGGTTAATACGCCGAGACGTGCTATTACAGATAATGCCCAAAGGCCAAGGCCATTTTACATGCCTAAAATTTACACATGGGATAGGTTTATATAGGGCTTTTTAAGAAAATATTGGCTTGAGGATCCTAATGATGCCCTGCTGCAAGTCTGCGCCATTTCTCCTTGGTTAGAAATCCTTTGAGAGGAGGTGTTGATGGTCATCTACAAGAAAGGGGAGCTTAGAAAGGAGCCCCTGTACAACGGTAGAGTAGATAGGTTTTTAATGAACCTGTATTGAGAAAATAAAAAGGAAAAAGAAAAAGAAAAAAGGGTTAAGGTTCGAATAGGGTCAAGCCGTACTATAGACCTTTTCTGCAGTATGCCCCCGGTGCTGCCCAATGTATTTTAAGTGCGTAATTATGCACACACGGTACATATGCCGTAAACTTATGGGGCGAGCGGCGGAGGCTGAACTGCTATTGAAGCTCCGGATCAGCCGAGCTGCCGTCCTGTAATCTAGATCGGACTTGCTTAGCGGTGTCATGGGTCTTGATGACCGATGAGCTATTCGGCTTAATGAGGCCGCTCTGTACCTCGGCTGCAAGGGCCGGGGTGTGCTCATCAGTGCGGAGGGAGTGCTCCATATTTTCATTTACTATGATGACACCGCGTGGTCCGAGCATTTTGAGCTTCAAATAAGCATAGTGTGGGACTGCATTAAAGCGGGCGAAAGCAGTTCGTCCAAGCAGTGTATGATAGCCACTTCGGAAAGGGACGATATCGAAGATCAATTCTTCACTTTGAAAGTTATCTGGAGAGCCGAATACCACTTCCAGTGTTAAGGAGCCCGTGCAGCGGGCCTCTACGCCAGGTATCACACCTTTAAAGGTAGTGTTACTAGGCTTGATTCTTGACTGGTCAATACCCATATTACGGACAGTAGTGTCTTGGTAAATCAAGTTGAGACTGCTGCCGCCGTCCATAAGGACTCTAGTGAGATGGTATCCATCGACGATGGGATCGAGTACTAGGGCCGCCGAACCGCCATGACGGATACTGGTTGGGTGGTCCCTGCGATCGAAGGTGATCGGACAAGCCGACCATGGGTTGAATTTTGGGGCGACAGGCTCTACGGCGTAGACGTTCCTTAGTGCGCGCTTGCGCTCCCTCTTGGGGATATGGGTGACATATATCATGTTCACTGTTTTCACCTCGGGGGGAAACTTCTTATGTCCCATCGTGTTCGGCGGGCGGCATTTAGTTTACCGGCCTGTTTAAAAACCCAGCAGTTTCTGTTGGTGTGGTTGGCAGGCTTGTCAGTGGTGCCATGGATCTGACAGGGCCTATCCAGTATTTTATCCAAGTTGGATGGGCCGTCTCTATTTCCTTTGAACGACTTGTTCCGCTGACCGGGTTTAGAGCCGCTGAATCCGGCGTTCACCGCCATATCCTCAGTTTCTTCATTGTTGTTCCGACGCTTATTTTTGCTGTGTCGTGGCCATCCATTGCCATCCCTGGCCTCAGAGGTGCCAGGGTCGCTGGTATTGTTGCTTCGACGAGCCAACCAGCTGTCTTCGCCCGCATAGAACCAGGTCATAAGTGCAGTAAGAGCTGCCATAGTCTTTGGCTTTTCCTGACAGAGGTGTCGGGCGAGCATTCGTCACGGATGCTGTGCTTAAAGGCCACTAGGGCTTCGGCATCCGGACAATTGACGATTTGGTTCTTTTTAATTAAGAACCAACTCCAGAGTTTGCGGGATGACTCTTCGGGTTGTTGGACTATGTGACTCAGGTCATCAGCGTTTGGTGGCCGGACATAAGTGCCCTAGAAGTTGTCCCAAAAAGCATCCTCTAAGTCCTCCCAACTGCCAATGGAGTTCTCCGGGAGGCTGTTCAACCAGTGTCGTGCTGGTCCTTTTAGCTTTAGGGGGAGGTATTTGATGGCGTGGAGATCATCTCCACAGGCCATGTGAATGTGTCGAAGAAAATCTTCAATCCATACAACAGGATCTGTCATGCCATCGTAAGGCTCGATGTTTACGGGTTAAACCCTTCCGGAAACTGGTCCTGCATTACCTCATCGGTAAAGCACATGGGGCGTGCGGCGCCTCTATATCGGGCAACATCACGGCCGAGTTCGGATGACATCCGTGTTCGGTTCTCAGCCCGAACTTGGTTATGCTTATCGCGCCAGGCCTGATGGCCATCGTCTCGTGTTGGAGCACGTCCCCTTGGTCCGTAGATTGATCTGGTCTAGCCGGCTCTATTGTCCAGGTCCTGACGTAAGTCGTACGTGTAGCCCGGAACCGCTGCCTCTTTGCCTCTATGACGAGGTGGCGTGGGCTGGTGTTCGGCATAATTAGAGGCTTTGTCCCATCCACGTGGTGGTCATTCTGGTTTATGAGCATGATTGTATCTTGACAGTATTGTCTCAAGGGCCTCATCGTCGAATTGTGGTACTAACCTGCGTTTTGGGTAGCTCTTTGTCAGGCGTTCGAGGCCGTATTCTTCGGCAGCCAGGACCTTGTTCCATCTGTCGTTGAGCGTATCCTGTTTGGCCTGAAGCTGTTGCTGTTTCTTTTTCAGACTCCTCGCGGTAGCGTTGAGCTGTCGCTTAAAGCATTCTTGTTCTAGGGGTTCCTCTGGCACGATGAAGTCATCGTTGCCAAGGCTAACATACTCCTTGGAGGTCGGTAGATAGTTACTATCTTCCAAATCCTCATGATCGACAAGTTCATCGGGGTTGACTTGTCCCTCTTCCCACTCATCCTGTTCGAATGCAGGCTCGACGGGATGGTCCGAGTCTTCGGCATTGTCCGGAGTATCATTATCTCCGGTGCCGGTATTGCTTTCCTTTTCCTAACGCGATCATGAGCAGCGCCGCTGACGTTGGCGCTTTGGTGGTGCCTCGACGGGCTTATCCTCACTCGGATCTTGAGTGCCATCGTCATCCTTCTTATTGGGCGTATCCACCATGTACACATTGTAAGTAGAAGTGGTCGTCCAACGCCCAGTGATAGGCGGGTTTTAGCCTGGTTCGGCTCCGGCATCGTCGTCCATACCAATGATGTTTTCGGAGGCGTAGAGGGTGGTGGCTATTAAGTGGGTGGTGGGTGGGGCGTAAAATTCCCCGCTCTCAGCCCCTAGTTCAGGCTGGGCGTAGTTCGGAAGTGACACTTCTGTGATGTCGAAAGATCGCATTAGGTCCAGTGCCTCGTTTAGGAGCGAAAACTAGACAGGTGACTGAGGACCTGCGGAGTTGGGTCCGGTAATCACTACTTGACCGAGCTCAATGGACGTAGACCTCAGGACTTCAGAGTTGACATCCAGAGATGAGTCCAGCTTCCCGATGACAGGGAGAGTCCTGTTTGACTCCGGGTCGCTGACAACATGGTCACCTCTGGGTCTCCGGCAGGAAGCTCCGTAATGGGGGAGAGTCCGGCGGGGTTTATCTTCCCGTCTTCGGATAGAGTGGTTCACTCTGGATCTAAGGCCAGGGCAGGCACCAGAGTTGATCCTTGAGCAGAATCTGATGGTGAATCCAATGGGCTTCCTTCATGTAGATGAGGGGCAGCGGCCGAGGCCGAAAACCCTTCGAAGATCAAGTCTCCCCGGATATCAGCGATGTAGTTCAAGCTTCCAAACCTAATCTGGTGACCAGGGGCGTAGCTGTCGATCTGCTCGAGGTGACTAGTTGAATTTGCACGTAGAGCGAAGCCACCAAACACATAGAGTTGACCAGGGAGAAAAGTCTCCCCGGAAATAGCATCGTCGTTGATGCCAATTCGAGCCATCAATCCTTCTGTCGATGACACAGTGGAATTCTCAATGAAGCACCAATGTCGGTGTCAAAACTGGTAGATCTCGGGTAGGGGGTCCCGAACTGTGCGTGTGAGGATCAATGGTAACAAGGGACGATGGGGACACGATGTTTTTACCGAGGTTCGGGCCCTCTTAAAGGAGGTAAAACCCTTCGTCCAGCTTGATTATATTCAATGAGTATAGGGGTTACAAGAGTTGATCTACCTCGAGATCGTAATGGCTAAACCCTAGCTGTCTAGCCTATGAGAATTCTAATGATCTCTATGGAGTAAACCCTCTGGTTTATATACACACTGGAGGGGTCTAGGGTTATACAGAGTCAGTTTGCGGAGGAAGGAATAGTATATCCGGACACCAATATTGCAGTCCACGCACACAGGAGTCCTACCCGGACACGGGGGAAAAGTCATCTGCTTTTATCTTCACGGCCCATCGGTCCGGCCCATATAAAATAGCCCGGACACCCGAGGACCCCCTAATCCAGGACTCCCTCAGACGCCGCTGCTTCCCGGTATCTTCATGAGGTTGTAGCTGGGATGGGTTGCCGCCATGAACTTGGCCAAGGCCGGGTACTCGAGGATGGCGTTGTACGGGAGTCTGATGCGGGCGATGTCGAAGTTGATGAGCTCGGTGCGGTAGTTGTCTTGGGTGCCGAAGGTGATGGGGATGCGGATCTGCCCCGGGGGGCAGGTAGAGCCATTAATGACCCAGGTTAAAGGCTTGGTAGGGTGGAGCCGGCCGTGGGGCACGTGAAGCAGGCCGAATGCTTCCATGGAGAGGATGTGGAGCCTGGCGCCGCCGTCGACGAGGGTCCTGGTGACTGCCATGTTGCAGATGGTGGGGGTGCAGAGCATTGGAAGCGCGCCGGTGCCGACCGCGTTCGTGGGGTGGTCTCTTGAGTCGAAGGTAAGGTCGGCCTTAGGCGCCGCCCAGCCCCGAGGAGCTCCCCGATGTGCGTGAGCGGTGCCCATCTGGCGGAAGAACTACTTGACGTGGCGGTCGGAGGTCGGCGCTCGCGAGCCACCAAGTAGTGCCGCAACGGCGTGGGGCGCTGGTGCCGCGAAGTGCGCGATGAAGAGGTCGCGCAGCTCCTCCCAGGAGGCCACCGAGGACTCTGGCAAGCCCAGGATCCAGGCGCGAGGCACGCCTGTAAGGGCCATGGGTAGCCAGTTTGCCGCGACCTTGTTGCCGCCGCCTGCTGCACAAACCGCCTCTTCGTACACCTAGACGAACCCCACGGGGTCCGTCGTGCCATCGTACCGCGGTGGCAAGTCCGGCTTGAACTTCGGTGGCCACTGCACCCGCGGAAGGGCTGGGGAGAAGGCCCGGAAGCCCGGAGCGTCTCCGGGTGTGCCCAGCGAGGCGACGGTTGGAGCAGCGTCGGCCATGGAAGCTTGATGGCGAGAGCGGAGCACGGCCAACGAGAAGGCGACCCTTCGACACGCACCCCTACCTGGTGCGCCAAATGTTGGATTCCGGGCTCCGAAGACCCTTGATAGATTCGAACTCTGGGGTGCGTGCGAAGAACTCAACCTCCCTAGTCTGCCAACTCGTCAATCTCACAGCCTAGCTTGATGAACTGGAAGGAAAGGGGACAAGGCTATTTACCCAGGTTCAGGCCACCTTGCGGTGTAAAACCCTACTCCTGCTTTGTGGTTGATTGGCCTCAAGGTGGGCTGAGGATGAACTGGTACAGTGGGAGAACAACCTTAGGAGGTGTGTTCTTGTGCTCGAGTGAGCTGGTGGGTGTGAGGATGGAATGGCTCCGGATGTGTTCTTCCCAAAACGAAGGTGGGAAGGGATCCCACAATGGCCAAATTCGAAGGGAGACAACTAGTACATCTTATCCTGACAAAAGGTAGTCTTCGCCTGCAAAGCCTCTGGTCGTGACGCTATGGTGGGCTCGGCGATGACCTCCGTCCTGCCGTCCTGGCGGTCGTGGTCTTGTAGCACGGAAATGGAAACCTTTAGTTTATTCCTCAGGACTCCGCGCCTACGCTTGCCTGCTTAGCACCAAAGAGGAAACCTGCTGCTCTGCGCCCGCTGGCACCCGCCTGGCCTCGGTCGTCATGGCTTGCGTCATCCGAACCTCATGAGGTGAAGGCTTGCATAGAAATCTCTACACCTCGGGAGCTAGCCCGAGGAGGCCGCCCCTCCTAGAGGTCTTGATGTCGTCCGCCTCGCGAGGCTTGGCCCCGCGCGAGGGTCTTGAGTTGTTGGTGCTGAAGATGGGTCGTACCAGGCTGCCGATGGAGCCACACGATGGGCCGCAGGAAGGCAAGTCTCGGTACCCCGGTTCCCAGAACGCCGACGCCCTCCCTTAAGATGGAGCTTCCTCTTGAGTACTTGCTTCGTCGTCGTCCAGATGGGTGCCTCGGGAAAGCGCTGTCGGAGAACCTCGTAATCCTCCCATGTCGTGGCCAGAGGAGAGCTGTCACCTCATTGCACCTTTGATCTGCACAATTGCTAAAATGCCCCTTTTCATCATGCGCCGCTCCAGGAGGCGCGTGGGTGCTGTGCTTGCCACAGACAGGTCAGGAACTAGCGGCACTGGCATGTAATCTGACGTGAATGGCTTGAATTGGGACACATGGAAGAGTGGGTGCACGCAGCTGGACTCCGGAAGGTTGAGCTTGTACGCCATGAGTCCGATCTTCTCGACGATTGTGTACGGCCCGAAGAACTTGAAGGCGAGCTTGGCACCGGGGCGGCTGACGACGGACTGCTGGACGTAGGGCTACAGCTTCAGAAGCAACTTTTCCCCCACTTGGAACTGGCTCTCCGTACGGTTGCGGTCGTCCTGCTTGTTGAAGCATTGTTGGGTGCGTTCCAGTTGCTCTCTGATGTGCGCGATGTGCACCGCCCAGTCCATGTCATCGCCGGTGGGTGCGTCGTCAGGCCATGCCGCCATCGTGCCCAACTTGGCCTCTTCGTCATACAGGTGCCTTGAATGGTGTGCAATTGAGCGATGAATGAAAGGCAGAGTTGTACCGAAACTCCGCCATGGGCAGCCAGCAACGCCACTTGCGCGGCATGTCGTGCACTGCGCATGGGAGATACATCTCCATGCACTGATTGACGCGCTCGCTCTGCCCGGTCGTCTGTGAGTGATAGGCGGTGGAGTAGAGCAATACGGTGCCAGTGCGAGCGAGCAACTCCTGCCAGAGATTGCTGGTGAATACCTTGTCATGGTTGGAGACGATTGAGGTTGGAATGCCATGGAGCTTGACCACATTGTCCCAGAACGCCCGCGCCACTTGTGTCGCGTGGAAGGGGTGGCGCAGAGGAATGAAGTGGGCGAACTTGGTGAAGCGGTCCACCACGACCATGATCGTGTCAAAGCCCTCTGATGGTGGCAGCCCCTCCACGAAATCCATTGTGAGATCCTCCCATGGCGCAGTAGGAATTGGAAGCAGTGCCAGAAGTCCTGTCGGCTTGGAGTGCTCGTGCTTGGCCTACTAGCGGGTCGAGCACTGCTGCACAAATTTCTCGGTGTCAGGCTTGAGGCCGCGCCACTCGAAGTGCTTGCGCATGCGCTGGTACGTCGCCGTGTAGCCCGAGTGGCCGCCGACCACGCTGTTGTGGAGCACGGAGATGAGCTTGGTGCGGAGCGTCGTGTTGGCGCCGATCCACAGCCGATCGTCGCAGCAGATGACTCCGTGGTGCAGCTCGTATCCGTCGTCGCCGGGGCTAGTGATGGTGAGCTTCTGAAGGCGATCTTGGGTGTCTGGATCCATGGAGTAGGAGTTGAGCACCTCCTGAATCCATGCCGGCTCGCACCTAAGAGCGCAGCCAGATCGAGCTGCTTGCCACACGCGAGAGGGCGTCGGCGGCGCCCTTATCAAGTCCACACTTGTGCTGGAATTTGAATTGCAGACCGACCAGCTTTGCCATGGCATTGCGCTGCAATTGTGTCTCCAAGTACTGCTCGCCTAGATTGCAGAGTGACTTGTCATCGGTGAGGATGTCGAAGGGGCCGCACTGCAGGTAGGGGTGCCACCTGTCGATCGCCATCATCACCGCCAAGAACTCCTTCTCGTACATCAAGAGCTTTTGGTTGCGTACACCGGGCGCCTTGCCGAAGAATGCGACGGGGTGGCCCTCCTGGATGAGCACCACGCCGACCCCGGAGTCACAGGCGTCGGTCTCGAGCGAAAAGGGCTTGTCGAAGTTTGGCAGGGCGAGCACATGTGTAGTTGTCATCGCCGTCTTGAGCGTGTCGAACGCCACTTGCGCCTGATCATTCCATGCAAAACCCTTCTTGGTGAGGAGCTGCGTGAGGGGTTTGGGGATGATGCCATAATGCGGCCTGAATTTCCTGTAGTAGCTAGTGAGGCCCAGGAAAACGCGCAGCTCGGTGGCGTTTGTCAGTGTTGGGCACTTCTCCATGGCCTGCGTCTTCTCTTTGTCCGTGGCGACACCCTCCTTGGAGATCACATGCCTGAGATAGTCGATGTGGTCACAGGCGAAGCTGCATTTGGTCCCCTTGATGAACACAGCTGGTGGAAGCGGAGGAGCTGGAGGATGATGTGTAGGTACTCCAGGTGCTCTTCCATGGTTTCTGATGAGGACATCAATACCATTGTTACAACCACAGCCCCTGCTACTATACATACTGGACCAATTACTGGAGCTTGTGCACGCCAATTAAATTACCAGGTACTTTCGTTTCTTGGTAATGATTCTAATGTTCATGAGAATATGATGCTGCCTAAATTTGATACATTTGTTTTGCTTACAAATGAAGGGCCTAGCTTGGAGAAGGATGAACATTGGAGAAAGAACAAGCATGGAGATGATGGCATCGGCAAGGGAAACAAGAACGGAGTTTCAAGTGATGATTTCAGGACTTTGAAGCCACCGTAATGAGTGCATGAAGGCTTGGATGAAATATACAAGATGCCAGTTCACAAATTTCGTGTAGAGGCTATTATAGGTGCTGCGTCACCTTATTATTGGGCCAGGTGCTACCTCTTGAGCTTGCGTTGGTTTTTCCCTTGAAGAGGAAAGGGTGATGCCGCAAAGTAGAGTAAGTATTTCCCTCAACTTTTGAGAACCAAGGTATCAATCCAGTAGGAGACAACGCGCAAGCCACTGAATACCTGCACAAACTAACACCAACTTGCACCCAACGCGACAAAGGGGTTGTCAATCCCTTGACGGTTATTTGCAAAGTGAGATCTGATAGAGATGGATAAATGGTAAAGTATTATGTTTGGTATTTTTGGTTTATGGAACAGAAAGTAAAAGATTGCAAAGAAAGTAAATAGGAAACTAAAATTGTAGATCGGATACTTATATGATGGAAAGTAGACCCGGGGGCCATAGGTTTCACTAGAGGCTTCTCTTAAGATAGAAATTATTACAGTGGGTGAACAAATTACTGCCAAGTAATTGATTGAAAAGCACAAAGTTATGACGATATCTAAGGCAATGATCACGAATATAGGCATCATGTCTGTATCAAGTAGAACGACTCCTGCCTGCATCTACTACTATTACTCCACACATCGACCGACTCCTGCCTGCATCTAGAGTATTAAGTTCATAAGAATAGAGTCACGCATTAAGTAAGATGACATGATGTAACGGGATAAACTCAAGCAATATGATGAAAACCCCATCTTGTTATCCTCAATGGCAACAATTCAATACGTGTCGGTTCCCCTTCTATCACTAGGATCAAGCACCGCAAGATTGAACCCAAAGCTAAGCACTTCTCCCATTGCAATAAAAAACAATCTAGTTGGCCAAACCAAATCGATAGTTCGAAGAGACTTGCAAAGATATCAAATCATGCATATAAGAATTCAGAGGAGATTCAAATAATATTCATAGATAAGCTGATCATAATTCCACAATTCATCGGATCTTGGCAAACACACCGCAAAAGAGTATTACATCGAATAGATTTCCAAGAAGATCGAGGAGAACATGTTATTGAGAATCAAAGAGAGAGAAGAAGCCATCTAGCTACTAGCTATGGAGCCGTAGGTCTGTGGTAAACTACTCACGCTTCATCTGAGAGGCAATGGTGTTGATGTAGAAGCCCTCCGTGACCTAATCCCCCTCCGGCAGGACGCCGGAAAAGGCCCCTAGATGGGATCTCACGGGTACACAAGGTTGCGGCGGTGTAAAAGTGGTTTCGTGGTCCCCTAGAAGGGTTTTGGGTATTTGAGAATATATAGGCGGAAGAAATAGGTCCATGGAGTTACGAGGGGCCCACAAGGGTGGGCGCCGCGCCCTACCCCCCTGGGCGCGCCTCCCGACCTTGTGGCCGCCTCGTGGCTTTCCTGACATGCACTCCAAGCCCTCTGGATGTCTTCTTGTCCAAGAAAAATCATCGCGAAAGTTTCATTCCGTTTGGACTCCGTTTAATATTCCTTTTCTGCGAAACTCAAAAACAAGGAAAAAACAGGAACTGGCACTGGGCTCTAGGTTAATAGGTTAGTCCTAAAAATCATATAAAATAGCATATTAATGCATATAAAACATCCAAAATATATAATATAATAGCATGGAACAATAAAAAATTATAGATACGTTGGAGATGTATCAACCATCCCCAAGCTTAATTCCTGCTCGTCCTTGAGTAGGTAAATGATTAAAACAGAATTTTTGATGTGGAATGCTACCTAACATGTTTATTCATGTAATTTTCTTTATTGTGGCATGAATGTTCAGGTCCGTATGATTCAAAACAAAAGTTTAATACTGACATAAAAACAATAATACTTCAGGCATACTAACAAAATAATTATGTCTCCTCGAAATAACATGGCCAAAGAAAGCTTATCCCTACAAAATCATATAGTCTGGCTATGCTCCATCTTCATCACACAAAGTATTCAAATCATGCACAACCCCGATGACAAGCCAAGCAATTGTTTCATACTTTTGATGTTCTCAAACCTTTTCAACTTTCACGCAATACATGAGCGTGAGCCATGGACATAGAACTTTATGGGTGGAATAGAAGGTGGTTGTGGAGAAGACAAAAAGAAGGAGATAGTCTCACATCAACTAGGCGTATCAACGGGCTATGGAGATGCCCATCAATAGATATCAATGTGAGTTAGTAGGGATTGCCATGGAACGGCTGCACTAGAGCTATAAGTTTATGAAAGCTCAAAAAGAAAACTAGGTGGGTGTGCATCCAACTTGCTTGCTCATGAAGACCTAGGGTGTTTTGAGGAAGCCCATCGTTGGAATATACAAGCCAAGTTCTATAATGAAAAATTCCCACTAGTATATGAAAGTGACAATATAGGAGACTCTCTATCTTGAAGATCATGGTGCTACTTTGAAGCACAAGTGTGGTAGAAGGATAGTAACATTGTCCCTTCTCTCTTTTTCTCTCATTTTTTGGGCCTTTTTTTATTTGGCCTTTTCTCTCCTTTTTTTATTTCCTCACATGGGACAATGCTCTAATAATTAAGATCATCACACTTTTATTTACTTACAACTCAAAAATTACAACTCGATACTAGAATAAAATATGACTCTATGTGAATGCCTCTGGCGGTGTACCGGGATGTGCAATGAATCAAGAGTGACATGTGTAAAAAATGATGAACGGTGGCTTTGCCACAAATACAATGTCAACTACATGATCATGCAAAGCAATATGACAATGACGATGCGTGTCATAATAAACGAAATGGTGGAAAGTTTCATGGCAATATATCTCAGAATGGCTATGGAAATGCCGTAATATGTAGGTATGGTGGCTGCTTTTAGGAAGGTATATGGTGGGTGTATGGTACTGGCGAAAGTTGTGTGGTACTAGAGAGGCTAGGAATGGCGGAAAGGTGAGAGTGCGTATAATCCATGGACTCAACATTAGTCATAAAGAACTCACATACTTATTGCAAAATCTATTAGTCATCGAAACAAAGTACTACGCGTATGCTCCTAGGGGGATAGATTGGTAGGAAAAGACCGTCGCTCATCCCCGACCGCCACTCATAAGGAAGACAATCAAAAAATATCTCATGCTCCAACTTCGTTACATAACGGTTCACCATACGTGCATGCTATAGGACTCACAAACCTTAACGCAAGTATTTCTCAAATTCACAACTACTTACTAGCATGACTCTCATATCACCATCTTCATATCTCAAAACAATCATAAGGAATCAAACTTCTCATAGTATTCAATGCACTTTATATGATTTTTTATTATATCCCTCTTGGATGCCTATCATATTAGGACTAATTTTATAACCAAAGCAAATTACCATGTTGTTTTAAAGACTCTCAAAATAATATAAGTGAAGTGCGAGAGTCCATCAATTTCTATAAAATAAATCCACCGTCGTGCTCTAAAAAGATATAAGTGAAGCACTAGAGCAAATTTGCGTAGCTCAAAAGATATAAGTGAAGCACATAGAGTATTCTAATAAATCACGATTCATGCGTGTCTCTCTCAAAAGGTGTGTATAGCAAGGATGATTGTGGCAAACTAAAAAGCAAAGACTCAAATCATACAAGACGCTCCAAGAAAAACACATATCATGTGGTGAATAAAAATATAGCCTCAAGTAAAGTTACGGATAGACGAAGACGAAAGAGGTGATGCCTTCGAGGGCATCCCCAAGCTTAGGCTCTTAGCATCCTTGAATATTATCTTGGGGTGCCTTGGTCATCCCCAAGCTTAGGCTCTTGCCACTCCTTATTCCATAGTCCATCAAATCCGTACCTAAAACTTGAAAATTTCACAACACAAAACTCAATAGAAAATCTCATAAGCTCCGTTAGTATAAGGAAATAAATCACCACTTTAGGTAATGTTGTGAACTCATTGTTTATTTACATTGGTGTAGTATCTACTGTATTCCAACTTTTCCATAGTTCGAAGAGACTTGCAAAGATATCAAATCATGTTGTGAAAAGAGTATCTAATGTTGTGAAAAACCAATCTAGTTGGCCAAACCAAATCGATAGTTCAAAGAGAGTTGCAAAGATATCAAATCATGCATATAAGAATTTAGAGGAGATTCAAATAATATTCATAGATAAGCTGATCATAAATCCACAATTCATCGGATCTCGGCAAACACACTTCAAAAGAGTATTACATCAAATAGATTTCGAAGAACATCGAGGAGAACATGGTATTGAGAATGAAAGAGAGAGAAGAAGCCATCTAGCTACTAGCTATGGACCCGCAGGTCTGTGGTAAACTCACGCTTCATCGGAGAGGCAATGGTGTTGATGGAGAAGTCCTCCATGATCGAATCCCCCTCTTGCAGGACGCTGGAAAAGGCCCCTAGATGGGATCTCACGGGTACAGAACGTTGCGGCGGTGAAAAAGTGGTTTCATGGCTCCCCTGGCAGGTTTTGGGGTATTTGAGAATATATAGGCGGAAGAAATAGGTCGCTTGAGTCACGAGGGGCCCACAAGGGTGGGGGCGCGCCCTACCCCTGGGCGCGCCTCCCGACCTTGTGGCCGCCTCGTGGCTTTCCTGACATGCACTCCAAGCCCTCTGGATGTCTTCTGGTCCAAGAAAAATCATCGCGAAAGTTTCATTCCATTTGGACTCCGTTTAGTATTCCTTTTCTGCGAAACTCAAAAACAAGGAAAAAACAGGAACTGGCACTGGGCTCTAGGTTAATAGGTTAGTCCCAAAAATCATATAAAATAGCATATTGATGGATATAAAACAGCCAAAACAGATAATATAATAGCATGGAACAATAAAAAATTATAGATACGTTGGAGACGTATCAGCAGGCCTATTTAATTTAAAATACATAAGTATAGGCTGTTTTTGGAGTCCGTATGTGTGGGGAAACAAAGTTAGGGTTGGTTTCGGACCCCTCCTACAAGGGGTCACGAAATTCTCCCCTACTCCTCCATATATACAGCCCTTAGGGCGTCATTTAGACTTTGGGTTTGGTTTAGATTAAAAGTTTGCTATAGCTGCAAGTTTGCGTCCTTCGTTTGTGTTCAGTGACCAGACCAAGACGTCACAGAACCTGTCGTGGAATTGTCACGGCAGATGTCCTTGGGCTAGGACTTAGTCGTGGAGCCATCGCAACTAGGAAGCTTGAAGGGGTTATGCGGGACAAGGAACACGAGGGTTTATACTGGTTCGGCCCCTTACGGTGAAGGTAAAAGCCTACGTCCAGTTCGAGGTGTTATTGATTAGGGTTACGATCGCCAGGGAACTAAACACTTATCCCGGCTCTCGGAGAGATTGTTGTCGTCCTCAAACCGCTGCCGAGTCGTCCCTTTATATAGGGAGGCTGACGCCCAGCAGCCCTTAGAGTCCCGAGCCGGCTCATAAGAGTGTCCGGCTCAGGCTCTAAAACAATACTTGCCTTACACTACAAGTCTACTATAACAATGATTGTAACTACGGGCTTTAAGCCATATCCGGGTCTCAGCCCATCTCTGGCCCATTATCCTGAAACTTAGCTCCGGGCTTCTGGTAATGATCCTTGGAGTAACCCGGCCCTCCTGGCGGGTGACCCCCAGGTCTATATCCTCAACATTAGGCCCCAGATTGACTTGAGCCGGCTCGTGTCAATCTTCAGCTCCGCAGTCAGAAAAAATCTCCGGCTTATCATTCATGTGAAGGTCATAACCCGGAGTGACGTCATCCTCTGGACTCCGGGTAATCCGCCGTGACGTCATCCTCCACTAAATCCGTTTTTTACTCCGCCAGATCCGCAACGGATCTTTGCTTTTACTGACCTTCCGAGAATCGAGGCGCCGTGAGGGGGGAGATAACCACGCCGTGGCCTCCTCAAATCCCGCGCCCGCTTATGACTCGGCCTTATAAATAGGCCGGCCCGGCACTCTCTTCTTCACATTCTCCTTCTTCTTCCTCGCACTGCCGTTCCTCTGCCCGAGCTTCTGCCGCCGCCGCCGTCGCACCCCTGGTCTTCCTCAACCCGGCCGCTGCATCAACCTGACTCGGACCAGATAACGTCGGCGACCTCCGCTCTTCTCCAGCTCCGGTGAGTCCCCTCTGCCTTACTAGCATAGATCTAGGACAGAGTTCATCTGTGTTCTTCATGTTCATCACTGTTACCGCAAGTTTCGGTAACCCCTGTAGCCACTGCCCCCGTTGATCCTTAGGCTTGTGTAGAACCACCGCGGTAGATATCTGAGGTTCATTTCTTCTGCAAGAACACCTCTTTTTACTGCATAAGGACTGGGTTCCATCTCAAGAACCTCCCCTGCTTCTGTTTTTTAGGTCTAGAAAACTTTCTCTGCTCCGACTACTTTGATCCAAAAAAGTTACTGTAATATGTGAAATCTGTTTACCACACTTAGTAAAAACTGCAGTCCTTGAATCTTGGCGGCTTATATTTCCGACTTAGAGAAAACACGCGCCGTAGAACTTTCCGGTTTAAAGAGAATCATGCTCTGTAGTATCTTCCGACTTAACCGCAGTAAGCCGTAGACGACCAACTTATCCTGAAAACCCCGACGGCTTAGATAACCCACCGTATCAAGACATACCATTAGTCCCCTTCATAAGCCGTCATTGTAACTTGAATGATATACTCCGGCTTATAATTAACCCGGACACTTTTCTCTTCCTCGTAGACCACCAACCGTCACCATGCCTCCCAAGGCTCCCATCACTTGCAACTGGATGAAATCCAGCGTCACCGAAGAGACCCTGGCCAACTTCGTTAAATCCGGATATCTGCCTAAGAAGGAAGTGATGTCCTACCGTGCCCCTGACCCGTCCGAAGAAAGGCCACAGCCGAGAGACGGGGAGGTAGTGATCTTTGCCGACCATATGAGCCGGGGCTTCGCACCGCCCGGCTCAAAATTCTTCCGGGACGTGCTCAACTTCTTTGATCTTCGGCCTCAGGATATAGGACCCAATTCCATATCCAACATCTGCAACTTCCAAGTTTTTTGTGAAGTATATCTTGGAGAAGAGCCGAGTCTGCTGCTCTTCAGAGAGCTGTTCTATTTGAACCGCCAAACCGAGTGCGCAAACGGTCCAAGTCTAGAGTTAGGCGGCATCTCCATCCAACGGCGCAGGGATTGTCTGTTCCCTTATGCAGAACCGCCAAGTCACCCCAAGGACTGGAACATGACTTGGTTCTACTGCCAAGACACGTCCCCGGCTGATGAGAGCCCGCTGCCCGGCTTTCGCCCAACGCGCCTGGAGCCAACTCATCCATTATCCGACAAACTGACTGCCGCAGAACGCCAGCCTCTGCTTCCAACGATCAACAAGATCAAAGCCCTGCTAGGCAATGGTCTGAACGGAATTGACCTGGTCCGGGTCTGGATCTCATGGCGGGTGATCCCATTGAGCCGCCGCCCCGGCTTAATGTGTGAGTACACCGGGCGAAAGGATGACCCGCAGAGGCACAGTCGCAATGATCTTCCAGAAGACGTTGCTGAAGAAGAGACCAAGGCTCTTTTAAACGAGAGCCTGGCAGACTGTGGAAGAATCGGGCTAGCCCCGTTCTGCAAGACCAATCCAGCCCCAGCGGTAAGCCGCTGACTTTAACCTTTCCATTTTGTTTTACCTGTCATCTTACTAAGAGCTCATTACTGTATTTCTCAGGCTGATGATAAATTCTGGCGGGTCAAGTATGACCACGAGGCGGCCAAGAAGGCCAGGAAGGCGAAGAAAGCCGCCAAGAGAGCCGCCCCTCGCAAAAAGGGAAACAGACCCACTGCTTCGGAGCTGCTGCAATTAAGCGATAGCTCCGAATCAGAGGTAACCCTTAAATCTTTTAAATTCTTGCAGTATATGTTGTCTGATGCTGTCCGCCTTATCAACACTTGCTTATTGACAGGATGACACCGGCGCCAGTAACCCGGTGGTCGAAGAGGTAACATCACTTTCCTCCGGCTCGGAGCCTTTACCACAGCTGAAAGTCCGAAGGGTAACCCGGAAAGTAAGCTTTTCCCATCGATTAGCTCACCGAGACCCTCAATTTCTTTTGAAGCAGCAGGTTCACGAGAGCCGGCGTCACACCCGGGCCCGCAAGGACACCGACCTCTCCACTGGGTTACCCGACGCAACGAGGAAACGCCGCACTGAGGTTTTTTCTCACCTGTACCCTTTTCATCCGTTGGCGGGTGTCATCCGTCAGCCACTCAACTCTTCTGACTCCAATTACCAGGAGACCTCCCCCTCCTCGGGTGACTCCATGCAGTCAAGTCTGCCGGCCTTCAAGACTGCCCCCGGGTAATAACAATCTCCTTACATTATCTGTCTGTACTTACCCTTTGTATGCCTAACACTTCTGCCTTTTCAGTGCCCAGGCAAAGCTCACCAAAAGAGTAAAGAAGACCAGGTCAGCCGGAGTGCCCGACTTGCCTGAGCCGGAGACGACGGCTCAAGAGCCGCCAGTCGCCTCCACCCCTGAAGCCACCATTCCCATGGATACGGCGCCTGAAGCCCCACCAGCTAATGACCCGGACGTGGTAATTACCCGGACGGAGTTTGTTGAGCCGGGAAGGCCGACCGCGCTGGCCAAATGCTCCGCAAGGGGGGAGTTGCTACAACCCCACCGGGTGAATCTGGATCTCTCCAGCTACACCGACTTAAGTATTGGAGAACTCGTCTCAGGCTATATCAGCCAGGTTCACAAGAGCCGGGACGCCGAGATCGCCATGGTCAACCAGATCCAACACAAATCTGAGGTAACCTTCTGCTGTTCTCTTACTTTCCGCATAGTGATCCTTGCCATTCTAGCCCCCAAGTCTAGGACTTATACTTGAATATGTTGTAGACTTTAGATTCCGGCTTACTGAACTGAGCCGGCCGTACATAGATAGATACGTTCAATATGCATTAGCCCCCAAGTGCCAAGTGTCTTTGCTTGGAAAGCGCTTGGGACTTTATAGGATGACTGTTAATAACCCGGAAATATATGCAGGCTGTTGGCAAGAAATTAGAGTCAGACCTGGCGGATCTCAAGAGCCGGCTGAAGGCACAAGAGATGGAGACCCGGAAGGCAAATGCCAAGTTTGTCTCCAGCATCGCCGCTCAGGAAAAGTTGAAGACTGAATTCGACGCTGAGCGGAAGGCCTGGGCTGAGGAGAAAACTGCACTGGTGACCCGGGCAGAACAGGCGGAGAAGGCCCTTACTGAGAAGACCGCTGAGCTCTCCGGTCTAAAGCGCCAAGTGTCCCAAATGGTAGCTGCCATCTTCGGTAAGTCGCCTCACCGGCTTTCATTCACATTGGAATGTTTACATCTCTTAACTCATCCTTACCACCGGGTCATCTGATGTTGTTAAACAGGTTCCAGAAGCGCCAACTTGAACCAGAGCGTGGTCACCAAGTTAAAGGCCGTGTACACCCTGGTGGAACAGCTCTACACCGGGTCACAGCGGGCTTTAGCTGTGGTGGCCCTGTCGAATGAAGTGCCGACTCATCTGGCCGAAGTCCTGCGCCGGCTCGCAGTTCTGCCGCAGCGGATCCAGGAGCTACGACGAGCATCCGCGAGATCCGGAGCAATCGCCGCACTGAGCCGGGCCAAAGCCTTCTTGCCGGAGCTAGACCCGGCAGACATCGCCCTGGGTTATCCCAGCCTGAAAGAAGACGGCTCAGCGTTCGACCAGAAGGACTTCGCGGCTTGTGTGAAAGCTGTGCGCCCGGTGGCCACCATCATCGGGAACGACACCGATTTAACCAAGTATCAGCCGGGATACAACGCGGAGAATCAGAGGATTCCAACCCCTCGCTATGAAGCCATCAATCTGATTCCTCCGGCTCGCCAGCACACCTTTGCCCCGGAGATTAACCCGGACGGGTTAATTGACGAAGAAGCTCAGTTCGAAGCTCTCAGCGGCATCAACTGGAAGTCGTCGACCTTCGAAGCCTTGGGATCAGCCGAAGCAGAAGATGAGCCGGGGACTTCAACTCAGCAGGCGTCATAAACCGGCTAGCGGCTCACCAAACAACGCCCATCCTTGAAACTTTGAAAGATTTTTGTAATAGAGTAGGTGCAACAATTTATCTCTGCCGTGCCATCGTGCACGTAATGAATGCTGAAATCCTTTGAAGTCATTCTTTTGATGCTCCTCCGGGTCGGAATTATCCCTTTGTCCTTCTCAACCTTAAAAAGTGCCTTTAAATATCTGCATAGAAAGGCAAATTACAAGTCGCAAAGCGGCTTACCGCCCTGAGAATCAGGTGTTTGAGATGGATAACCCGGGATACGAACCAAAAAAGATCGGTCCTTAACTATACTCGAACATAGCTGTGATGACACACTTAACAGCCTGTAAGCATACTTCCGGGTTAAATAGCCCGGGTAGCACGGTTGGTACCTTAACTCGAATTTATTTGTCTTGATGACATCCATGATGCTCAACTAACAAGATAAACCAAAATTAAGCCGGCAAGTGAAACCCGGCAGTACATACTTTGACATGATCAAAGCAAGTTTGTGGTAAAATATAAAAACTTAAGGGCTTCCGGTTCGAATACGACCAGAAACTCGGTCCAAAGGGGTTAAGCTAAGATTCGGATACGATCATATAGCCCCCAGTGGGTTTGGCGATGCCAATCAAGAGGGTATCGACAGCTATGTTCTCTTTGGTTCGAATACGACCCATGTTTGAACAGGAAGCCCCCAAGTGATTCTGAAAATTTGTTTAACGACGCTGATTCGAATACGATCCACGTCGGTTCTCAGAGGGGTTACACTATGATTCAAATATGACCAGAGGCAACTTCCCAATGAGCTCGGCACTTTGCCAATCAAATGGGTATCGACAGCTATGTTCTCTTTGGTTCGAATACGACCCATGTGTGAACAGGAAGCCCCCAAGCGACTTTACTGCTTACAGCTAGATTCGAAGATGATCATAAGCCGGATCTTCTGTAAGTCAGCATGTAACAACACACATTTTTGGAAGAGAGCAAAGGACAGAGGTCCTGCTTTATTGCTTTATCATAATATATACATGGCTGAGATAAATATGTACATCACAAGAGTCGGAAGCTCAAGTGTAGTAAGGCCGAAGCTGAGCTATGTTCCACGGCCGACGGGTCTCCTCCTCAGATTTACGTGAGTCCTTATGCTCCCGGATATCAATGAGGTAATATGACCCGTTGTGCAAGTTCTTACTGACCACAAAAGGCCCTTCCCAAGGTGGGGATAACTTGTGTGCATCTGTTTGATCCTGGATGAGCCGGAGCACCAGGTCGCCCTCCTGGAAGACCCGGGATTTGACCCGGCGGCTATGATAACGGCGCAGGTCTTGTTGGTAAATCGCTGAACGGGCGGCTGCCACATCACGCTGTTCGTCCAGCAAGTCCAGAGCATCTCGGCGCGCCTGTTCATTATCCGTCTCAACATAAGCCGCCACACGAGGTGAATCATGACGGATGTCGCTGGGGAGAACTGCTTCTGCTCCATAAACCATGAAGAAAGGCGTGAAGCCTGTAGACCTGTTAGGAGTAGTGTTGATGCTCCATAAAACGGAGGGCAACTCCTCCACCCAACAACCTGGCGTCCGTTGCAAAGGGACCAAGAGCCGGGGTTTAATGCCCTTCAGAATCTCCTGGTTAGCTCTCTCAGCTTGACCATTGGATTGGGGGTGTGCCACTGAAGAGACATCAAGCCGGATATGCTCTCTTTGACAAAACTCCTCCATAGCGCCTTTGGACAGATTAGTGCCGTTGTCTGTTATGATGCTGTGTGGAAAGCCGAAGCGGAAGATCACCTTTTTCATAAATTGAACCGCCGTGGCTGCATCGCACTTGCTAACTGGCTCAGCTTCCACCCACTTCGTGAATTTGTCCACTGCCACCAAGAGGTGGGTCTTCTTATCCTTGGACCGTTTAAAAGGCCCGACCATATCAAGCCCCCAGACCGCAAAGGGCCAAGTGATCGGGATCATCCTCAATTCCTGAGCCGGCACATGAGCCCGTCGGGAGAACCTTTGGCAGCCATCACATTTACTGACCAAGTCCTCTGCATCAGCGTGAGCCGTCAGCCAATAAAAACCATGACGGAAAGCCTTGGCCACAAGAGATTTTGAACCGGCATGATGGCCACAATCCCCTTCATGGATCTCGCGCAAGATCTCTTGACCTTCCTCAGGGGAGATACAACGCTGGAATGCCCCTGAAACACTGCGATGATGCAACTCGCCATCGATAACAATCATTGACTTAGCCCGCCGGGTTATTTGCCTGGCCAGAATTTCATCCTCAGGCAACTCTCCCCGGGTTATATAAGCCAGATATGGCATTGTCCAGTCTGGTGTGATATGAAGAGCCGCCACCAGTCGTGCCTCCGGGTCAGGGATAGCCAAGTCCTCCTCTGTAGGCAACTTAACCGAAGGGTTATATAGGACATCCAGGAAAGTGTTAGGCGGCACCGGCTTTCGCTGAGAGCCGAGCCGGCTTAAAGCATCAGCCGCCTCATTCTTCCTGCGGTCAATGTGCTCCACTTGATATCCCTGAAAGTGCCCGGCAATGGCATCAACCTTGCGGCGATAAGCCGCCATTAGAGGATCCTTAGAATCCCAGGTGCCTGATACTTGTTGAGCCACCAAGTCTGAGTCACCAAAACACCTCAGCCGGCTTAAGCTCATCTCCTTAGCCACCCGAAGACCGTGGAGCAAAGCCTCGTACTCAGCCGCATTATTAGTGCAAGGAAACATCAACCGTAGCACATAATGGAACTTGTCACCTTTAGGGGAAGCCAAGACCACACCAGCCCCCGAGCCCTCCAGCTGCCTGGACCCATCAAAGTGAATAGTCCAATAAGTGTTATCCGGCTTTTGCTCGGGTACTTGTGACTCTGTCCAATCATTGATGAAATCTATCAAGGCCTGAGACTTAACAGCAGTGCGTGGCACATATTTGAGGTCATGAGGTCCAAGTTCTATAGCCCACTTAGCAATTCTCCCTGTAGCCTCTCTGTTCTGGATAATATCACCGAGAGGGGCGGAACTGACCACAGTGATGGGATGACCTTGAAAGTAATGCTTAAGCTTCCGGCTCGCCATAAATACCCCATATACGAGCTTCTGCCAATGCGGATACCGCTGCTTGGACTCAATGAGCACCTCACTGACATAATAAACCGGCCGCTGAACCGGATGCTCCTTACCTGCCTCCTTGCGCTCCACCACAATAGCCACGCTGACAGCTCGTGCGTTTGCCGCTACATACAGTAGCAAGGGCTCCTTATCAACCGGAGCAGCAAGGACGGGGGGCTCTGCCAGTTGCTTTTTCAAATCCTCGAAGGCGGTATTAGCTGCATCATTCCAGACAAAGTTATCAGTTTTCTTCATCAATTGATATAAGGGCATAGCCTTCTCACCCAAACGGCTTATAAACCGGCTTAACGCAGCGATGCGACCCGCCAAACGCTGAACGTCATTTATACATGCCGGCTGAGCTAGAGAAGTGATAGCTTTGATCTTCTCTGGGTTAGCCTCAATGCCCCTGTCAGAAACCAAGAAGCCCAATAGTTTGCCTGCAGGAACACCAAAAACACATTTGGCCGGGTTAAGCATCATCTTATAGACCCGGAGATTGTCGAAGGTTTCCCTTAAGTCATCTATCAGGGTTTCCTCCTTGATGGATTTAACCACAATGTCGTCCACGTAAGCGTGAACATTGCGCCCGATCTGCTTATGAAGGCAATTCTGCACACAACGCTGGTAAGTCGCCTGTGCACACTTGAGTCCAAAGGGCATAGACACATAGCAGAAGGCTCCAAAGGGAGTGATGAACGCCGTCTTCTCCTGGTCCTTAACTGCCATCTTAATCTGATGATACCCGGAATAAGCATCCAAGAAACTTAAGCGTGCACAACCTGCCGTGGCGTCAATGATTTGATCGATACGGGGGAGAGCAAAAGGATCAGCCGGACACGCCTTGTTCAAGTCCGTGTAGTCCACACACATCCGCCAGGTGCCGTTCTTTTTAAGTACGAGCACCGGGTTAGCCAACCACTCTGGGTGAAAAACCTCAACAATGAACCCGGCCGCCAAAAGCCGGGCCACTTCTTCACCAATAGCCTTCCGCCTCTCTTCGTTAAACCGTCGAAGGAACTGTCTGACCGGCTTAAATTTTGGATCCACATTGAGAGTGTGCTCAGCGAGTTCTCTAGGTACACCTGGCATGTCAGAAGGTTTCCATGCAAAGATGTCCCTATTCTCACGGATGAACTCGATGAGCGCGCCTTCCTATTTCGGGTCCAGATTTGCACTGATGCTGAACTGCTGAGACGAGTCACCTGGAACAAAATCAACAAGTTTAGTCTCATCGGCTGATTTAAACTTCATTGCTGGTTCATTCTCCGTGGTTGGCTTTTTCAGAGAGGTCATATCTGTTGGGTCAACATTGTCTTTATAAAATTTCAACTCTTCTGTGGCACAAACAGACTCTGCATAAGCCGCGTCACCTTCCTCACACTCCAGAGCCACCTTCCGGCTGCCGTGAACTGTAATGGTCCCATTGTGACCCGGCATCTTGAGCTGTAAGTACACATAACACGGCCGTGCCATGAACTTGGCGTAAGCCGGCCGTCCGAATATAGCATGGTATGGACTTCTTATCTTGACCACCTCAAAGGTCAACTTCTCCACCCTGTAGTTGTTTTCATCACCAAAAGCCACTTCCAATTCGATCTTGCCGACTGGATAAGCCGACTTACCGGGTACCACACCATGGAAGATAGTATTTGACTGGCTGAGGTTCTTATCAACTAGCCCCATACGACGGAAAGTCTCATAATAGAGGATGTTGATACTGCTGCCTCCATCCATGAGTACCTTTGTGAACTTATAGCCTCCCACCTGAGGAGCCACTACTAAGGCCAGGTGGCCCGGGTTATCCACCCGGGGAGGGTGATCCTCCCTACTCCACACTATGGGCTGCTCCGACCACCGTAAGTAGCGTGGAACCGCCGGCTCAACAGAATTAACAGCCCTCTTGTGAAGCTTCTCGTCTCGTTTGCACAAACTAGTGGTGAACACGTGATACTGTCCACCGCTAAGTTGCTTCGGGTTGGTCTGATAACCCCCCTGTTGCTGTTGATGACCCTGACCAGACTGTTGATTGAAGCCCCCTTGACCGTTCTGAGGACCGGAATTTGACCCGCCACCCGGGCCATGAGAGCCGCCAGCGCCGGAGCCGCCTGCGCCTGGGCCGCCGCCCGGGCCATTGTAGTTTTTAAAGGCCTTCATGATAGCACAATCCTTCCACAGATGAGTCGCTGGCTTCTCTCTAGAGCCGTGTCTCGGACAAGGTTCATTCAACAGCTGCTCCAGAGAAGGTCCTGACCCGCCGCCTCGGGGAGGGGGCCTCCCCTTGCGTCGCTGGTTGTTGCCTTGGGTGTTGGCTACGAACTCCAGGCTGCCATCGGCCTTGCGCTTGCCTCCTCCTTGATTCCCCGGGTTAAACTGAGGGCTCTTTCCATTGCCGTTCTTCTTTCCCTTCCCTGTCCTTTCATCATCTGAAGGGGGATCCTTGGTACCATCGGAATCAGCGTATTTGACAAGAGCCGCCATTAGTGTACCCATATCCGTGCAGTCACGTTTAAGCCGCCCAAGCTTCATCTTTAGGGGCACAAAACGACAGTTCTGTTCTAACATCAAGACTGCAGAGCCGGCGTCCATCTTATCTGATGAATGTATGATCTCCTTGACCCGGCGAACCCAATGGGTCGTGGACTCGCCCTCCTGCTGCTTACAGTTAGTCAAATCCACAATTGACATAGACTGCCTACAGGTATCCTTGAAGTTTTGAATGAACCGGGCCTTCAGCTCAGTCCAAGACCCAATGGAGTTCGGTGGCAGCCCTTTTAACCACGTGCGGGCAGTTCCATCTAACATCATGGTGAAATATTTGGCCATGGCCGCCTCGCTGACCTCTAGCAGTTCCATGGCCATCTCATAACTCTCAATCCAGGCCGCAGGCTGTAAGTCAGCTGTATAGTTAGGCACCTTCCTAGGGCCCTTGAAATCCTTAGGTAAACGTTCATTACGGATGGCCGGCACCAAACAAGGGACACCCCCGGTCCTGGTAGAAATACCCACATCAACGGACGCCGTTGGATAAGCCGGGGGGGTCTGATAAGCCGTCAATTGCGGCACCTGCTCCGCCTCTTGCCGTGCTTGGTCTGCGGCGTAGAAGGTTCCAACATGAGCCGGGCCATGGCGTCGGACATTACTTGAGCCGGTCGCCGAGACCATGTGCCGGCTGTAGCTCGGGCTCTGGCCTGGGCGAGGAGTTGAGTGGATCCTGTCCCGGCTGTAGGAGTACGCCTCTTGCTGCGCTAGGGCCGTCTGCAGGAGTTCCCTGACCCGGCGGGTTTCCACGGCTGCCGGAGAATTGCCGTCAACGGGAAGAGCCGCCAGTCGTGCTGCCGCTGCTACCATGTTCTCCAGCGGGTTATCGTAATGACCCGGGGGTATTGGCACATACTGAGGCGGGGCAGGGGGCGCCTGGGGAGGCCCCATTACTAGTGGCTGAATAAGGGGTCCCGACCCGGGCGCAATGACCCCTGGTGGGTTACTGGATCCCGCACCCGGCGTGTTGAATAGATTGCGCGGATCGTAAACCGGCGGGAGTCGAGACTGGGCCTTCTGATGCCTCCTTCTCATGACCTCGTTGGCCGCGTTCTGATCCATCGTGAGTTGGAAGGACTGCGCCTGAATCAACTGAGCCCGGGCGTCGAGAGCCGCCCGCTCCGCCGCCAGCCTGATCCCTTCTGCTGCAAGATCCTCTTTTGCTTTCATCAGATCCAATTTTAACTGTGCCACCTCCGCGTCATGCTGGGCTTGATCTGCCGGGTCAACCGTGGCAGTTAACAGGGCCGTCATCTTATCTGTGAGATCCATCAGCACCTGAGCCGGGGAAGGCTCCGGATTTTCTGATCCGGTAGCGGGGTTCTGAACAGGCTGCGCACCAGCCATAAAAACTCCGACCTGACTTGGCGGCTCAAAAAGGTCCGGAATACTGTTGCCATCGGAATAACTCATGAGCCTGCCATCTTGAAGTTGGTACAACGAGTTTGACTCATCAGCGGCCGACTCGCCGTCAGAGCCGGCGGCCGCCTCATCCCCAGACCCAGATGGATCGGAGGGCCTTCCATGGATGCATCCCACAAAAGCGCGTTTTAAGGCAGGCCGGGCCCGGGCGGATCGGGCGCGCTGAGCCGTTTCGATGAGATCGGCGCAGAGACCCGGCTCGGGGCCCGGCTCACCAATCTTGCCAATGAAGACATGAATTCCGCCAAAGGGGACCCGGTACCCGTACTCCACTGAGCCGGCGTCGGGGCCCCAGTCCGCGTCGTCGATGTAGAGCCTGCCGCGACGACTCTTGGTCATCCGGCCCACAGCGTATCCCTTGAGCCCTTCGAAGCTGCCCTTCAAGAACTCAAATCCACCGTGCGCTGGCCCCACGGTGGGCGCCAACTGTCGTGGAATTGTCACGGCAGATGTCCTTGGGCTAGGACTTAGTCGTGGAGCCATCGCAACTAGGAAGCTTGAAGGGG
Organism: Triticum aestivum; assembly: GCF_018294505.1. NCBI lineage: Eukaryota > Viridiplantae > Streptophyta > Magnoliopsida > Poales > Poaceae > Triticum > Triticum aestivum. Next base: position 311,064,108 of record NC_057814.1, on the reverse strand, counting down.
TTATGCGGGACAAGGAACACGAGGGTTTATACTGGTTCGGCCCCTTACGGTGAAGGTAAAAGCCTACGTCCAGTTCGAGGTGTTATTGATTAGGGTTACGATCGCCAGGGAACTAAACACTTATCCCGGCTCTCGGAGAGATTGTTGTCGTCGTCAAACCGCTGCCGGGTCGTCCCTTTATATAGGGAGGCTGACGCCCAGCAGCCCTTAGAGTCCCGAGCCGGCTCATAAGAGTGTCCGGCTCGGGCTCTAAAACAATACTTGCCTTACACTACAAGTCTACTATAACAATGATTGTAACTACGGGCTTTAAGCCATATCCGGGTCTCAGCCCATCTCTGGCCCATTATCCTGAAACTTAGCTCCGGGCTTCTGGTAATGATCCTTGGAGTAACCCGGCCCTCCTGGCGGGTGACCCCCAGGTCTATATCCTCAACAGAACCCCACCTTCATTAATAAAGCTTTCGTCTTATATTCGCAATATCCAGATTGCAATTTCAGTTTCTTGATTGTTCTTCGTTTGCTTGCGGGAAATATTCCTTCGTGGTCAGGTTGATCGTGCTCCGGTGTGGTCAATAACCTCTCGAAGTTGGTTTAGTGATTGCTAAGGCGCGATGTCCTCGCATGTTCGTAGTCGGATCGTCAAAGTCTACTCCACCAAAAATGATAGTCACCATCTCATCGAAAGACGGGACACCTTTACTCTATCAGTTTCACTAAAGACGAGGATGTCATCCAGAAAAATGATAACAAACTTGCGCACATACTTACTGCAGATTGCAATCATGAGGCACTGGAAGGTGGCCGGTGGACTGAAAGACGGAACACCTTTGCCTCTATCAAGTGGTATCAGATTTCCAGGTTGCTCGGTGAGATTTTACAGTTTCTCGTAGTTTAGATCGAGTCTGTTCTTCATACCTATAGTCCATGAAAAAGCCAAAAAAAATTTAGGGTTAGTTCATCATATTCGAACCAATCTGAGCCTTTGCATAATCTTTTTAGGGTTTTGCTTTGTTGAATTTGCGGGTGCATCGTCGTGTCTAGTTGCTGGTCTTAGCAACTAGTCCTTTACAGTTTCGAGTTCTGTCACAGTTTGTCACGCCGCCGCTGCACCATCTTCATCGCTGCTGCCATATACCAAAACCGCTGCCATATCCTACCACCGCTACCATATACCACCACTGCCACCGTTGCCATATCCTACCACCGCTACCATATACCACCACCGTTGTCATATCCAACCACCGTTGCCATATACCACCACCACTGCCATATCCTACCACCATATATCCACCACCAATCCGAGTTCTTTTCATATTAGGTTTGTTTTCAAGATCCATCTATTTTCCGATTCATGTTTCCTTGCCTGAGTAGGTTACGAAAAAAGGGTCTGGAGAACCCTGGGCAGTTTTTAGGCCAAAATTTTGGTGATTGAAATATTTTTTCTATCCTGTTTTTAGGCCCAGGGAGCGTTTTGAGACACTCGCCATCATAGTGATTTTTTGTGACATTTTTTCGTCGTCGCTGCCCTGATTTCCAGAAAAAAAGTCGAAAAACAATTGTGCCTATCCTGTTATTTTGACTTGGGAAGAGTTTTGAGACACTCGCCATTATAGTGATTTTTTGCAAAAAAATTAATAATAAAGAGGAGCGCAAAAAAAGAGCGAAAAAAACTCCACAGTGGGCTTTTCCCTTGTTTCTGTGCTGTGCCGTGATTTTGTTAGTGTTCTAGGCTCGTGTCTCTAGTACCGTCTAGCCTAGGACCAGCACAGTACCGTCGTTGAGCGCTTATTCAACTTTGCATCTCTGAATTGATTATTGCGGACCCTTTTTGCTATCATATTATAAGCCTTCCCAGCTCCACATACATTTACGTCGTGCGTTTAACTCTCCCTGGTAATCGCTCTATCCAAGCTTTGAGAGTTTTTACCACAATGGTTGCCAATCACCACCTGCTACTTGGTAAGAACTGGTAAGAATTTGAGATTCGCTTGACGGATTTGTGACTTTCCACAACACCACAGCCACTCCCTAGCAGTCTATAGGATCATATTCTTGTGTGTTTTCTCTTGCTACTAACCATGCCAGGATCACAAGCTGATGAGCTGTACTGGGAGAACATGACGAACAAGGAGCTTCATGATAAATTCCAGGAAATGTTGGGCCAACAAGTGGAAGACATCATGGCCAGTTTTGACAAGGCATTAGCAAGGATTGATGACATTGAGAAGACAATTGACACCAAGTTTGATGCAAAGTTCGCTGAAGTGCTTGCGCGTCTACCTCCACCTCTTGCCTCTGCTACACCATTGCAACAATAACAACAACAACCACCTCCACATTGCGAAACAACCCTCCGCTGAGTGAGCCGTGTTCCTCTTGAGCCTGGCCAAGCTTCTGGTGCAGCTGCTACTGCTGTTGATGCTTCTGTGGCTCCTGTTGCTGCTGCGGAGGAGGATGATTACGCGGGTGATTATGAGGATGAGGTTGATCAAAATCAGAACTACGTGCAACCACCACCACCGCCACCAAGTCGTCCACATGCAAATAATCGCAATGGTAGGCCTGCACTACCACCTTAGGTACGAGATCATGACCATCTTCCTAAATTAAAATTCAATATTCCACCATTCGAGGGTAGATATGTTCCTGATATATATCTTACTTGGGAGTTAGAAACTGAACAACTTTTACATGTTTACAATATCTCGAGGAAAGACGTGTTGCTGCTGCTGTTTGTGCTTTCACTAGTTTTGCATGTGTTTGGTGGTCTGAACATTGTAGACTATATCCTATTCCAGCTACTTGGGCTGCTTTGAAAACCACTATGCGTACTCGTTGGGTTCCACCATATTATCAACGTGAATTACTTCAGAAGTTGCAGTGCTTAAGACAAGGAAAAAATCGGTAGAAGAATATTATCAGGAACTACAAACTGGCATCATTAGGCGTGGTATTGTTGAGGAGAATGAAGCTATGCTTGCATGTTTTATGGGTGGATTAAATAGAGAGATTCAGACCATTCTAGAGTATAAGGAGTATAATAATATCAATCGTTTATTCCATCTTGCTTGTAAAGCTGAATAAGAAGTGCAGGATCGACAGGCATTGGCGCGAACTAACTTTTCTATAGGTCGACCTTCCTCATGGACATCGAGTGCATCCTCTACTTCCACGCATTCTACTCCACCGACACCTCCAGCCGTGATACAAGGAAGCAGGCACCACCACCACCATCTACCAGGAGTACACCTTCCGGTTCTACACAGAGCTCTTCTTCATCCATGGCATCAACACGGCAAACACATGATATTATTTGTCGTCGTTGCAAGGGTGGAGGTCATTATGCGAGAGAATGCCCAACTAAGCGTGTGATGATTGCTATTGAGGATGGTGGATATGAGTCCGCTGGTGACTATGATGAGGAGACTTTGGCTCTTATTACAAGTGAAGAACACGGTGGAGATGATTCTGATCATGAGACGCAATATATTGCTACTGAAGATGCTGACAGGTATGAAAGTTTAGTTGCTCAAAGTGTTTTGAGTGTGAAAGTCACACAAGTTGAGCAAAATCAGAGGCATAATTTGTTCCATACAAAGGGAGTTGTGAAGGAACATTCTGTCCGCGTCATCATAGATGGAGGGAGATCCAACAACTTGGCTAGCATGGAGATGGTGGAGAAGCTCTCTCTCACCACAAGACCACATCCACATCCTTACTACATCCAATGGTTCAACAACAACGACAAGGTTAAGGTAACACGTATTGTTCGTGTGCATTTTACTATCGCTACATATGCTGATTTTGTTGATTGTGATGTGGTACCCATGCAAGCATGTTCCTTATTACTTGGTAGACCATGGCAATTCGATAAAAATTTAGTACACCATGGTAGAAACAATCACTAAACTCTTGTTCATAAGGATAAACATATTACTTTGCTTCCTATGACTCCTGATTCCATTTTGAAAGATGATATTAATCGAGCTAGTAAAGCATAACAGGAGCAAAATAAGAGTGAAAATCAGATCATGGCAAAAGAAGTTGAGAAGCAAATGAAACCAAATAATAAACCATCTAGTGTTGCTTCTGAAATTAAATTGAAAAGTGGATGTTTACTTGCCACCAAATCTAATATTGATGATCTAGATTGCAGCAAATCTGTTTGTTATGCTTTTGTGCGCAAAGAGGCATTATTTTCATTCGAGGACATGCCTTGCTATTTGTCTCCTGCTTTCGGTAACATTTTGCAGGAGTTTGCTGACGTCATACCACAAGACGTGCCACCGGGATAACCACCTATTCGAGGGATTGAGCATCAGATTAACTTAATTCCCGGTGCATCACTACCCAACCGTGCACCATACCATACCAATCCAGAGGAGACGAAGGAGATTATGTGTCAAGTACAGGAGCTGCTCGACTAAGGTTATATACGCGAATCTCTTAGTCCTTGTGCTGTTCCTATTATACTAGTGCCAAAAAGGATGGTACGTCGTGTATGTGTGTTGATTGTAGAGGCATTAATAATATTACTATTCGTTATCGTCATCCTATTCCTAGCTAGGCTAGATGATATGCTTGATGAATTGAGTGGCTCTACAATATTCTCCAAAGTTGATTTGCGTAGTGGATACCATCAAATTCGTATGAAATTGGGAGATGAATGGAAAACAACATTTAAAACTAAGTTTGGATTATATGAGTGGTTAGTCATGCCTTTTGGGTTAACTAATTCACCTAGTACTTTCACGAGATTAATGAACGAAGTTTTATGTGCTTTCATTGGACGTTTTGTGGTAGTCTATTTTGACGATATACTGATTTATAGCAGATCTTTGGAGGAACATTTGGAACATTTACGTGCTGTTTTTATTGCTCTACGTGATGCACGTTTGTTTGGTAACCTTGGGAAGTGCACATTTTGCACCGACCGAGTATCTTTTCTTGGCTATGTTGTTACTCCATAGGGAATTGAAGTTGATAAATCCAAGATTGAAGCTATTAGAGTTGGCCGCAGCCCAAAACGGTCACACAAGTGAGGAGTTTTCTTCGCCTCGCTGGATTCTATAGGCGTTTTGTGAGAGATTTTAGCAGCATTGCTGCACCTCTACATGAGTTTACAAAGAAGGATGTGCCTTTTGTTTGGGGTACCGCACAGGAAGAAGCCTTCACGGTATTGAAAGATAAGTTGACACATGCTCCTTTACTCCAACTTCCTGATTTTAATAAGACTTTTGAGCTTGAATGTGATGCTAGTGGAATTGGATTAGGAGGTGTGTTATTACAAGATGGCAAACCTGTTGCATACTTTTCTGAAAAATTGAGTGGGCCTAGTCTGAACTATTCTACTTATGATAAAGAATTATATGCTCTTGTTCAGACTTTAGAAACAAGGCAACATTATATATGGCCTAAGGAATTTGTTATACATTCTGATCATGAATCTTTGAAACATATTAAAAGTCAAGCCAAACTGAATCATAGACATGCTAAACGGGTTGAATTCATAGAGACTTCTCCTTATGTCATTAAAAACAAGAAGGGTAAGGAAAATGTTATTGCTGATGCATTGTCTTGTCGTTATACTATGCTTTCACAACTTGACCATCAAAGAATTAATATGTGCATGATGCTGAATTTAAAGATGTATTGCAGAATTGTAAAGAAGGGAGAACATGGAACAAGTTCTTCGTTAACGCTGGATTTGTGTTTCGTGCTAACAAGCTAGGCATTCCAGCTAGCTCCGTTTGTCTTTTGTTGTTGCAGGAGGCACATGGAGGAGGATTAATGGGACACTTTGGCGTGAAGAAGACGGAGGATATACTTGCTACACATTTCTTCTGGCCAAAGATGAGACGGGATGTTGAGCGTTTTGTTGCTCGCTACACTACATGTCAAAAAGCTAAGTCACGACTCAATCCTCATGGTTTATATATGCCTTTGCCTGTACCTAGTGTTCCTTGGGAGGATATATCTATGGACTTTGTTTTAGGTTTACCTCGAACAAAGAAGGGGAGGGATAGCATATTTGTTGTCGTGGATAGGTTCTCGAAAATGGCACACCTTATACCATGTCATAAAAGCGATGATGTTGTTAATGTTGCTGATTTGTTCTTTCGTGAAATTATTCGCTTGCATGGTGTGACAAATACTATTGTTTCAGATTGTGATACGAAATTTCTTAGCCACTTTTGGAGATGTTTATGGGCTAAGTTGGGGACTAAACTGCTTTTAGTACTACTTGTCACCCCCAAACTGACGGACAAACTGAAGTAGTCAATAGAACATTGTCTACTACGCTTAGGGCTGTTTTGAAGAATAATAAGAAAATGTGGGGAGAATGCTTGCCTCATATAGAATTTGCTTATAATCGTTCGTTGCATTCTACTACTGAGATTTGCCCTTTTAAAATTGTGTATGGTTTCCTACCTCATGCACCTATTGATTTGTTGCCTCTTCCATCTTCGGAGAAGGTTAATTTTGATGCTAAACAACGTGCTGAATTGATCTTAAAAATGCATGAGTTAACTAAGGAAAACATTGAGCGTATGAATGCTAAATATAAACTTGTTGGAGATAAGGGTAGAAAAAATATTGTGTTTGCACCTGGAGATCTTGTTTGGTTACGTTTGTGTAAGGATAGATTCCCTTATTTGTGCAAATCAAAGCTAATGCCACGTGCTAATGGTCCTTTTAAGGTGTTAGAGAAAATAAATGATGATGCAAAGAAACTTGAGCTGCCTGCAGATTTTGGGGTTAGTCCCACTTTTAACATTGCAGATTTGAAGCCTTATTTGGTTGAGTAAGATGAGCTTCCGTCGAGGACGACTTCATTTTAAGAAGGGGAGGATGATGAGGAAATCAATACCATTGTTACACCCAAAACCCTTGCTACTATACATACTGGACCAATTACTAGAGCTCACGCACGCCAATTAAATTACGAGGTACTTCCGTTTCTTGGTAATGATTGTAATGTTCATGAGAATATGATGCTACCTAAATTGGATACATTTGTTTTGCTTACAAATGAAGGCCCTAGCTTGGAGAAGGTTGAGTATTGGAGCAAGAACAAGCATGGAGATGATGGCATGCGCAAGGGAAATAAGAACGGAGTTTCAAGTGATGATTTCAGGACTTTGAAGCCACCGTAATGAGTGCATGAAGGCTTGGACGAAATATACAAGATGCCACTTCACAAATTTCGTCCAGAGGCTATTATAGGTGCCGCGTCACCTTATTATTGGGCCAGGCCCATGTAATTTCGAAATACATAAGTATAGGATGTTTTTAGAGTCCGTATATGTGGGGAAACAAAGTTAGGGTTGGTTTCGGACCCCTCCTACAAGGGGTCATGAAATTCCCCACTACTCCATATATACAGCCCTTAGGGCGTCGTTTAGACTTTGGGTTTTGTTTAGATTAAAAGTTTGCCATAGCTGCAACTTTGCATACTTCGTTTGTGTTCAACGACCAGACCAAGACGTCACAGAACCCCACCTTCATTAGTAAAGCTTTCCTCTTATATTCGCAATATCTATATTGCAATTTCAATTTCTTGCTTGTTCTTTGTTTGCTTGCAGGAAATAGACCTTCATGGTTAGGTTGATCATGCTCCAGCGTGGTCAATAACCTCTCAGAGTTGGTTTACCGATTGCTAAGGCGCGACGTCGTCGCACGTTCGTAGTCGGATCGTCAAAGTCTACTCCACCAAAAACGATAGCCACCATCTCATCGAAAGACGGGACACCTTTTCCTCTATTAGTTTCACTAAATACGAGGATGTCGTCCAGAAAAATGATAACAAACTTGCGCACATATTTACTGAAGATCGCATTCACGAGGCACTGGAAGGTGGCCGGTGCATTCGTTAGTCCAAACGGCATGACATGGAACTGGAAATGCTCGTGACACGTTTTGAACGCGGTCTTAGATTCACTCTCTTCTCGCATTCTGATTTGATGGTAGTCCGCACGTAGATCAAGATTGGAGAAGATGGCCGTGCCGATCCGCTCGTCGAGGAGTTCGTCGACGACGGGCATCGAAAACTCGTTTTTAATGGTGGTGTCATTCAGCCGGCGGTAGTCGACACAGAACCGCCACGTGTCGTCCTTCTTCTTGACCAGCAACACCGGGCCGCGTATGGGCTAACGTTGTGTGTGATCATGCCAGCGTCAAGCATTTCCTTGACCTGCCGCTCGATGTCGTCCTTTTGGAGCGGGGAGTATTGGTAGGGATGCGTGTTCGCGGGGACTGCGCCCTCTACCAGCGTGACGGTATGGTCGTATTGGCGGTGCGGAGGAAGGACATGTGGTGTTGCAAAGACGTCAGCAAATTCCTCATGCAGATCGCTAAGGGATGTATTGCTGACACGCTTGCATGGTGGCGACGGGGCATACCCACAGGTGTCCACCATGGCCACGGCCCAGACTTCATTGCCCACGATCATCTTGCGCAACTCGTCGGGTTCGACCACCTTGAGTGTTGTGGTAGCCTTCGTTGACACGCCGCGGAGCGTGACCTCTTCGCCCTCGTGTGTGAACTTGACCCACTTGTCCTGCTAGTGGCACGTCATCGAGCTGTGCTGGGTGAGCCAGTTCATCCCCAGGATGCCTTCGTACGCGCCGATCTCCATCTCACGCATGGGCGTGTCGAAAGTGTGCCCCTGCATCCACCACTTGAGCTCAGGCACGATGCGGCTGCAGGTGAGCCGATCGCCATTTGTGATGCATACATCCACCGGTGCCATATCCTCCGTGGTGACGCCGATGCGTTCAACGAAGGATTTGTTCACAAAATTGTGCGTGCTGCCGGAGTCGAGAAGAAGCAGCATCACTTGGTTCCCCACCAGAGCATCCAAACGGATGGTTGTAGCCGAGTCCGTGCCGTCGAGCGCCTGGGACGAGAGGAAGGAGCACTCTGGCGCGCCCGCGGCGGGTGCGGGCGGCTGGGCGCCGGGGCCTGGGTCGTCCAGGAGCTCCAGGGCGTGGATGGTGTTGTCGGACTGAACCTCGTGGTGGTCCCCAACATGGATGTTGAGCAGCTGGGCAGGTGGGGCGTAGCGGTGCTCTTGCGAGTAGCGATCACCGCATTTGAAACAGAGGTTGTTGGCGCGGCGAAAGTCGCGGAGCTGTCGCTCGCGCGTGTAGTCATGCCCTTGCGCGCGGTTGGGTGCAGCTGCTCTTGGTTGTTGTGTTCCAGTCGTCGGAGGAGGCGTCCCAAGGGTGTGATGCGCGGGTGTGCCCTTGTCGTGCCCAGCTCTCCTTCCTGTCTACGGGCCAACCGAGGCGCGCGTGATGCTCGACGGCACTTGAAGATGAACAGCGGCTCGGAGCTCGTCCTTCAACCCTAGTAGGAACCGCGTGATGAAGAACTTGGTGTTGATGGACGGATCCAGAGCCAGCAGCTGATACATCTTCTCATCGAAGGCGACGCGGTACTCAGTGACGGTGCCTGTCTACCGGAGTTGGAGTAGCTTGTGCATGACCACCTCAAACTCGTCCGTGCCAAATTCCTCCAGGACCGCCGCGGTGAAGAGCTCCCATATGATGTTGCGGTGTGTTAGATGAAATGCCTGCAACCAGTGCGCTGCCTGCCCGTCGATGTAGAGAGCCGCGGTGGCCACCCAGTGGTGTGATGCCACCTTGTAGAGCTCTAAGTAGGTGAAGCAGTGGTCGAGCCACAGATATGGTGCGGTGCCGTCGAACTTGGGGAAATCGTGCTTGGGAGGCTTGTGGTACTCATTGTTGTTGTAGCCCGTTGGTGACGAGGCGGTCGCCATCGCGAGGAAGCCGCCATGCGGGGGCACTGGGATGAGCGCTGGACGATTATCCCCAGACGCGCGTGGGAGGAAGAGGACGGACCGGATCTGGGGCGGGGCGCGGCGACCGTGGAGGAGGTGGTGGCGCTGGCTGCTACTGCGGCGTGGGCTGGTGTAGCAGCATGGTGATCGAGCCCACCGGAGACACCGAGCCCTCGACTGCCTTGCGTGCCGCATCAACGTCCTCCTGGGTCAGATCGATTTTCTTGCCGTGCCCGCGCACCTCCTCCGTGATATTTGCATTCAACACGGCCTACATCTCGATCTGCTTGTCGTGCGCGGCCTTCTGCTTGTCCACCTTGGCATGGAGCGACTCGAGCATCTTGGTGATGCTGTTGATTCCCTCGTCCATGGCGGCCAGCACTTGCCACGTCGCCGCGGAAGCTTTTTGGGGAGCCGTCGCCCTGCTCTAGAAGAGATCAAACCCTGCGACGGATGTTGTGCGGCTTGCCGGAGCAGCTCGCACCGGCGCGGTGGATGTTACCGGTCAGCAACCAACAACAGGGACAAAAAATTCTAGCGACCTGCTCTGAATACCAATTGTAACAAACCAGCAAGAGGAGAGGATCGGGATCGAGTAGGTGAGGAACTAGAGAGGAGGATGGGGAGACTTGGAGAGGAAGAAGATGCTTTTAGAGAAAAGATTAGGTGAGATACAGTCTGTCAATCACGCGTGCCCTCTTGCTGCCACAAGCGGCTAGCTTTAAACCCCAAGTCTCCTAATGTCTACTACACAACTTTACTCTTATAGACACGTGTTGGGCATCCAAGCGCGGAGTTTGGTAGGACAGTAGCAATTTTCTCTCAAGTGGATGACCTAAGGTTTATCAATCCGTGGGAGGCGTAGGATGAAGATGGTCTCTCTCAAGCAACCCTGCAACCAAATACAAGAAATCTCTTGTGTCCCCAACACACCTAATACAATGGCAAATTGTATAGGTGCACTAGTTCGGCGAAGAGATGGTGATAAAAGTGTAATATGGATGGTAGAAATATATTTTTATAATCTGAATAAATAAAAACAACAAGGTAGCAAATAGTAAAGGGGCACAAAAATGGTATTTCAATGCTTGAAAATGAGGCATGGGGTCCGTACTTTTGCTAGTGCAATCTCCCAACAGTGCTAATATAACTAGATCATATAACCACCCCTCAAAGTGCAATGAAGAATCACTCCAAAGTTCCTATGTAGCGGAGAACATAAGAGGAAATTATTTGTAGGGTACGAAACCACCTCGAAGCTATTCTTTCCGATCGATCTATCCAAGAGTTCGTACTAAAATAACACCAAATAATTTCAGATTCGTAATACTCAATCCAACACAAAGAACCTCAAAGGGTGCCCCAAGATTTCTACTGGAGAAACAAAGACAAGAACGTGCATCAACCCCTATGCATAGATTACCCCAATGTCACCTCGGGAATCCGCGAGTTGAGTGCCAAAACATACATCAAGTGAATCAATACGATACCCCATTGTCACCACAAGTATTCATATGCAGGACATATATCAAGTGCTCTCAAATCCATAAAAGTATTCAATCCGATAAAACAAAATCTCAAAGGGAAAACTCAATTCACAACAAGATAGAGAGGGGAAAACACAATGCCCGCGATACATCAAGATCGTGACATCTCAAGAACACGAGAGAGATTAAACACATAGCTACTGGTACAAACCATCAGCCCAGAGGTTGGACTACTCCGTCCTCATCGTGGTGGCCACCGGGATGATGAAGATGGCCACCGGAGATGATTCCCCCCTCAGGCAGGGTGCCGAAATGGGGTCTAGATTGGTTTTCGGTGGCTATAGAGGCATGCGACGGTGAACTTCTGATCTAGGTTAAACCCAAGGGTTTTTGGAGTATTTGGGAATTTATAGGGTAAAGAGGGGGTGCAGGAGGCCACCGAGGTGGGCACAACCCACCTGGGCGCGCCTGGGCCGCCAGGCGCGCCCTGGTGGGTTGTGCCCCCCTCGGGGCACCCACCAGGTGCTGCTCTGGCCCATTGCTGGTCTTCTGGTCCATAAAAAATCCACAAAAAGTTTCGTGGTGTTTGGACTCCGTTTGATATTGATTTCCTATGATGTAAAAAACATGCAAAAAACAGCAACTGGCACTTGGCACTATGTCAATAGGTTAGTACCAAAAAATGATATAAAATGACTATAAAATGATTATAAAACATCCAAGAATGATAATATAACAGCATGGAACAATAAAAAATTATATATACGTTGGAGACGTATTAGCATCCCCAAGCTTAATTCCTCCTCGTCCTCGAGTAGGTAAATGATAAAAACAGAATTTTTGATGTGGAATGCTGCCTATCATGTCATCTCATATTCTTTTCTTTGTGGCATGGACATTTGGACTTTTATATGGTTCAAAGCAATAGTCTAGTTTTGACATGAGGACTTAAATACTCAAGCATATCAACAAGCAACAATGTCTTTCAAAATATTAACGCTAAAATAAGTTATCCCTAGCCCATCATGCTCAATCATTGATCCATTCATGAAACACACTCGCATATTAGCTACACCCAATGCTCAAGTACGATCATAGCGCCTCCTAGTTTGTGCTTTATAAGAGAAGATGGATACTCAAATTAAAAATAAAAATTGCATAAAGTAAAAGAAAGGCCCTTCGCAGAGGGAAGTAGGGATTTGTAGAGGTGCCAGAGCTAAAAGCAAAAATTGGGAGATAAAAACATTTTGAGAGGCATACTTTTCCCACCAACGAAAACGACTTAGAGCTCCCAACACTTTCCATTCTAGATATATCATAGGCAGTTCCCAAACAGAAAATAAAGTTTATTCCTTTTTCAACCATACTTTCACTTTCCATGGCTAACCGATCCACGGTGCCCTCCATACCAACACTTTCCAAGGAATTTATTATTTGACAACATAAAGTAAATTTATTTTTCATTTCGGGACTGGGCATCCCTAATACCTTTGCCTTACTCTCGTGCAATGACAAGTGAATAAACAATCATCATGAGAATAACACATCTAGCATGGAAAATATTGGCCACCCCTCACCGCCTCGCGAGTGGTACGAGCACACAAAAGAGAAATTTATTTTGAAAATTAGAGATGGCACATACAAATTTGCTTAGAACGGCAAAATAATACTGCATATAGGTAGGTATAGTGGACTCATGTGGCAAAACTGGTTTAAAGGATTTTGGATGCACAAGTAGTGCAAAATGAAGGCTAGCAAAAGATTGAGAAGCGACCAACCAAGAAACGAATAATCTCGTAAGCGAGCATTGAGCATAATTAACACCGAGTAATGCACCACAAGTAGGATGTAATTTCATTGCATAACTATTGACTTCCGTGCTTGCATAGGGAATCACAAAACTTAACACCAATATTCTTACTAAAGTATAATTACACATCAACATGACTCACATATCACATCATCATAGCTCAAATCTATTACAAGGAATCAAGTTTATTTTGTCCAATGATCTTCTTGAAAGTTTTTATTATATCCTTCTTGGATATCTATCACTTTGGAACTAATTTTCATGTGTTGCTTTTGATAAGCTCAAACAAATATAAGTGAAGATCATGAAATTAATTTAAGTGAAGCAAGAGATAATTTCTTCAAAAATACTAAAGCACACCGTGCTAAAAAAGATATAAGTGAAGCACTAGAGCAATTCCATATAAAAGAGCTTCGTTGACGGGATGTGCGTGCCGCTTACCTAGCCTCCCTGGAAACTATTTGAGGACTCTATTTTATTTAATTTTTTTAGATCTAAGTACTTTATTAAAGCAAGAAAAACAAAACAAAATGACATTCCAAGGATAGCACACATCATGTGAAGAAGCAAAAACTTAGGATCAACCGATACTAACCGATAATTGTCGATCGAGAAAGGTGGGATGCCTACCGGGGCATCCCCAAGCTTAGATGCTTGAGACTTCTTGAAAATATTATCTTGGGATGCCTCGGGCATCCCCAAGCTTGAGCTTTTGTGTCTCCTTAATTCCTTTTATATCACGATTTCGCTAAGTCTTAAAAACTTCATCCACACAAAACTCAACAAGAACTCGTGAGATAAGTTAGTATAAACCAATGCAAAAACCTTATCATTCTCTACTGTAGCAAATCACTAAAATTATTATTCAACATTGCATACTAAATGCCTCTGCATATTTAATACTCTTATCCACAAACAGAATCATTAAACAAGCAACCATATGCAACAATGCAACCATAACAGCAATCTGCCAAAACTGTACAGTCTGTAAAGAATGCAAGAGTATCAATACTTCTTAAATTAAAAAAATTATGAAAATTTACCACACTGTATAAAATTTACCAGAGATTATTTGGCAAAAAGTTTCACAATTTTATCACATCCTGACTTTTCTAGGGAATTTTTGCAACATCGATAAACTTTCTGTTTTGAAACAACAACTCATATACTTGCAAGTTAAGCATGGCAAAGGCTATACTTGACATTTTTATTGAAAAGAAAGATGCAAAACATTATTATAAATAAAATCAAGCAAATCCTAACAAAATAAATTGATGCTCCAAGCAAAACACATATCATGTGACGAATGATAACATAGCTCCAAGTGAGGTTACCAATAATGTTGAAGAAAAAAGAGGGGATGCATTCCGAGGCATCCCCAAGCTTAGTTGCTTGGATATTCCTTGAATATTACCTTGGGGTGCCTTGGGCATCCCCAAGCTTAAGGTATTGTCACCTTATTATCCTCATATCGACATCTCACCCAAAACATGAAAACTTCAACCACACAAAACTTAACAGAACTTCGTGAGATTGGTTAGTATGATAAAGAGCAACCATTTCACTTTGGTACTGTCAAAGACAAGATTCATAATTGTTTCCACACAATGCCTACTGTAGCATATCATTTCCTCAATTTATGTTAAGCAATATAAGCCATAGAAACTAGAAAGCAAGCAAACTATGCATTGAAAACAAAATCTATTAAAAACAGAACAATCTGTAAAGATCTGAATATTAGTCATACTTCTGCAACTCCAAAAATTCTGAACAATTAGGACCACGTAGACAATTTGTATATCAACCATCTGTAAAAAAATCAGAATTTTTTGACGCTCCAGTAAATATAAATAATTCCATTTCTGGAAGCAAAAGTTTTTGTTTTTGCACAAATTCAAGTCAACTATCATCCACACTATCCCAAAGGCTTTACTTGGCACTTTATTGAAAAAAAGCTATAAAACATGGTTACTACACTATCCTAATCATCTGAACACATAAAAATAGTAGGTAAAAGTTTTGGGTTGTCTCCCAACAAGCGCTTTTCCTTAATGCCTTCTAAGCTAGGCATGAAGATTTCAATGATGCTCACATAAAAGATAAGAATTGAAACACAAAGAGAGCATCATGAAGCATATGACTAGCACATTTAAGTCTAACCCACTTCCTATGCATAGGGATTTTGTGAGCAAACAACTTATGGGAACAAGAATCAGCTAGCATAGGAAGGAAAAACAAGCATAATTTCAAAATTTTCAACACATAGAGAGGAAACTTGATATTATTGCAATTCCTACAAGCATAAGTTCCTCCCTCCTAGTAATTTTCAGTAGCATCATGAATAAATACAACAATATAACCATCACACAAAGCATTTTTTTTCATGACACAAAAGCATAGAAAACTTATTACGCTCCACATAAGCAAATTTCTTCTCATCAATAGTAGTGGGAGCAAACTCAACAAAATAACTATCACGAGAGTGAAAACTAAAATCATGATAACAAGTTTCATGGTTATCATTATTCTTTATAGCATACATGTCATCACCTTAATCATCATAGATAGCAACTTTGTTATCATAGTCAATTGAAACCTCATCCAAAATGGTGGATTTATCACTAAATAAAGTCATGACCTCTCCAAATCCACTTTCATCATTATAATCTTCATAAATAGGAGGCATGCAATCATTATAACAAATTTGCACATCAAATATTGGGGGACTAAAAATATCATCTTCATCAAACATAGCATCCATGCTTATGGCTTTGCATATCATTAGCATCATGGATATTAAAAGAATTCACACTGACAACATTGCAATCATGTTCATCATTCAAATATTTTGTGCCAAACATTTTATTGACTTCTTCTTCTAACAAATGAGTACAATTTTCCGAACCATCATTTTCAAGAAAGATATTATAAAGATGATCAATAATATGATGCAACCTCCATTCCATTTTTTATGTAGTATTCTTTATAAACCAAGATAGTGTTAAGACAAGAAACTAAAAGATTCGACTGCAAGATCTAAAGATATGCATTCAAGCACTCACCTCTCCGGCAACGGTGCCAGAAAAGAGCTTGACATCTACTACGCAACTTTATTCTTGTAGACACGTGTTGGGCCTCCAAGCGCAGAGTTTTGTAGGACAGTAGCAATTTTCCCTCAAGTGGATGACCTACCGTTTATCAATCCGTGGGGGCGTAGGATGAAGATGGTCTCTCTCAAACAACCCTGCAACCAAATATAAGAAATCTCTTGTGTCCCCAACACACCGAATACAATGGAAAATTGTATAGGTGCACTAGTTCGGCGAAGAGATGGTGATAAAAGTGTAATATGGATGGTAGAAATATATTTTTATAATCTGAATAAATAAAAACAGCAAGGTAGCAAATAGTAAACGGGCACAAAAATGGTATTGCAATGCTTGAAAATGAGGCCTGGGGTCCGTACTTTCGCTAGTGCAATCTCCCAACAGTGCTAATATAATTAGATCATATAACCACCCCTCAAAGTGCGATGAAGAATCACTCCAAAGTTCCTATGTAGCGGAGAACATAAGAGGAAATTATTTGTAGGGTATGAAACCACCTCGAAGCTATTCTTTCCGATCGATCTATCCAAGAGTTCGTACTAAAATAAAACCAAATAATTTCAGATTCGTAATACTCAATCCAACACAAAGAACCTCAAAGAGTGCCCCAAGATTTCTACCGGAGAAACAAAGACAAGAATGTGCATCAACCCCTATGCATAGATTACCCTAATGTCACCTCGGGAATCCGCGAGTTGAGTGCCAAAACATACATCAAGTGAATCAATACGATACCCATTGTCACCACGAGTATTCATTTGCAAGACATATATCATGTGCTCTCAAATCCATAAAAATATTCAATACGATAAAACGAAATCTCAAAGGGAAAACTCAATTCACAACAATATAGAGAGGAGAAAACACCATACGATTCGACTGTATTAACAAAGCCCGCGATACATCAAGATTGTGACATCTCAAGAACACGGGAGAGAGAGATTAAACACATAGTGTCTGGTACAAACCCTCAGCCCCGAGGGTGGACTACTCCCTCCTCATCGTGGTGACCGCCAGGATGATGAAGATGGCCGCCAGAGATGATTCCCCCCTCCAACAGGGTGTCGGAACAGGGTCTAGATCGGTTTTCGGAGGCTAGAGAGGCCTGTGGCGGTGGAACTTCTGATAGGGTAAAGAGGGGGTGCGGGAGGCCACCAAGGTGGGCACAACCCACCTGGGCGCGCCTAGGCCCCCAGGCGCGCCCTGGTGGGTTGTTCCCCCCTCGGGGCACCCCCCAGGTGTTGCTCTGGCGCATTGGTGGTCTTCTGGTCCATAAAAAATCTACAAAAAGTTTCGCGGTGTTTGGACTCCGTTTGACATTGAATTCCTACGATGTAAAAAACATGCAAAAAACAGCAACTGGCACTTGCCACTATGTGATAGGGGCGAGGGTGTCCCGATCTTTCGATGAGATGATAACTATCGATTTGGTGGAGCCTACTTTGACGATCCGACTACAAACGCGCACGACGTTGCGCCTTAGCAATCGCTAAACCAGTCTCCTGAGGTTACTGACGATGCCGGAAGCACGGTCAGCCTGACCACGAAATTCTATTCCTGCATACAATCGAAGAACAAGCAAGAATATGATAAAGCAATCTGAATATTGCAAATATATATTAAGTGTTGATAAAAGTGGGGATCCGGAAGCGGTCTTGGTCTGGTCGTTGGACACAAACGAACTACACGAAGTTGCAATGGCTAACTTTTAACTAAACAAATCCCAAGAAAAAAGCTACTAGATGGATCTACTTATGTAGGAGCAAGGGGTGGCGGACAAGGAGATGGAAGGACGTCCCAAGGCAGCCTAAAACTAACCCTAGGTCGTACAAGGCTCATGGGCCCAAGTGGAGGTGATGCAACACCTTTGGACTTGTTGTTTGACTCGGATTCTGCTGCAGCGTCAGATTGTTTCTTCGATATCTCAATCCTCCGGACGAATTTGAAGGTGAATCCAATTGGGTTGGAAAGAGAATGAAATCTACTTTCCAACAAAAAAAGAATCACCCAATTCGGAGTCAGTATGAAAAAGTTGTTGGCGTTTTGAGTCAGGTATGTCTGTGTAGTCCGAATCTGAATTCAGAACGTGAGAGACTTGGACTCTATCTTCTCTTGGCCCAAAAGTGACGTGAGAGGACTTTTTGAACAGAACCTAAACTTCTCCTTTTCCCTTATCTTCATATGTGGATTGTACAAATGTCCCATACACCTGCAATTAGACAAAACACAAAAGTGTGTGAAGTATTTTTGTTCTGGATAACATAAATAGATTATTGAATAGTTTGCACTAGAAATCACCTGACAAATATGCATGTATGCAATATTTTTGGTCGTATCCAAGGTAGTCATGTCCTCATCATCCTACCCTTCTTGAAAACAAAGCCGTCCTCGGTGTTGCTTAATCTAAAATGTGGCTAACAAAAGAGACAAGGTGTACATGTTGTATATGTATATGTCATCCATTTTTACTTCCCTTGATTTTTGCACATGTGACACATGTATACATGAGTAACTTTCATAGATCATAAAATATAAAGCCAAAATATTATCATAAGTAGAAGGCATTAAAATATTGCAACTCAGTTTGCACATATAAGTTAAGCTCTTATTCATATCAAAAGATTGACAATATTCATCGTTAAACCATCCCAACATTGGTGAATAAACCTTACGTGCATCAAATTTACATGCTACAACATGCTTAAATAAGAAAACGTGCAATAAGTCATTTGACACAGAATGATCACCAAGATTAGAGGTCATATCAAAATGATTAAACATTGGCACAATTGTTTTAAAATGTATTTGATCCAAATCTGATTTATTTCCTGATTCAATCAATGGGCGCACGCAAAATTGTTGGTATTTCAGTTGTTTGATCACATGATGCATTCATGACAGTAACATGATTCCCTAAAATAGGTGGCGTGCTCAAATCAACAGGTAACTCAACACATGATGTATTTAAGTTAATTAGGCAAGCTTCATTCTCATGTGACGTTATATGATCAATACCTTTACTGTTACCTTGTCGCAAAGACGTAGCTGATGTAGGTATGGACAATGACAATGTACCATACACTTGAGATGATGTCGCACTCACAATCTGAGGTGTGGCTGCTCTAGTGGGTGCAACGGTGGAGGAATCAACCGATGGTAGTGAGAATGAATTGGAATAGTAGTTGTTGTACTCACCCAATGCATCCTTCTGTAACTGTCTCTCAAAGGTACAAGCACGAACATACATACCAGTAATGCAACGAGGAATATACTGAAATCTTGCCTGAATATCATGGTTCAAACCACCAAAAAGTCTATTCATTGTATCATCCTCAGATTCTTCTATGTCACAATGATGCATATAAGATTTAAACTCTTGGTAGTAAGCATGAATAGTGTTGTTGCCTTGTTTAAATTGTTCAAATTTGTGAAGCAATTCATGACGATAGTAAGGAGGGAAAAATTGTTGTCTCATTACATCTTTCAAATCTTTCCAAGTTGTGGGTTGGTTATCAATGTTTTTCTTTCAATGCACACTCCACCAATCAGAAGCAAAACCAGTAAATGCTCTAGTGGCAGCTCGTACTCGCTCAAGTTCAGAAAAGTCATGGTGACTAAAAACTTGTTCTACTTCAAGCTCCCAACCTAGATAAATAGCAGGATTAAATCTATCCTCAAATGACGGTAAAGAGATAACCTGACCATGTGCTTGTGTGTCTTGTCCCAACTCTCGTGATGGTGAAGATGTGTCCGTCGTCCAAGAACTTGTATCTCCGGAACCTGTCATGATTAGTAGAAACAAGAAACAAAATTCGAGAATAATGTTCCTATGAACTACAAGGATGTGGTTGTAAAGTGCTCACAGTAAAGCAAATATCAATATCTTACAAGTTCTTACCATGCGGCAGGTGGTGACAGGCAACCAGCCGTGTCAAATAACTTTGAAGATTGTGTAAAGCGATTGCCAGGGGAACGTACGTATACACGGTGTAGAAATATGTGGAGCTAGGTTGGCTATATATGGTAGCAAAAGATTAGCAATAATCAATTCAGAGATGCAATGTTGAATAAACGCTTAACGACAGTACTATGGTGGTCCTAGGCTAGTCCGGAACTAGAGACGCGAGCCTAGAACACTAATGAGGTCACGGCGTGGCACAACTAGGATCAATAAAGGATATGAATTAGCTCTGGACAGCAAGATATAAGTGAAGATCACAATAGCAGTAAAGATAACGATGAGAAACAACAGCCAAGCAGGATATATCAACAACTTTCTCTCCAACTTTTCTCTGGAAAAGTTTGTGGCAATTTTCTAATAATTTTTCTCATGAATGCCACGGACTCAAGCTTTCAAACGCAAAAATAATCACTCAATTCTGAGTTGATATGAGGAGTCAAAAAATTCTAAAACTGGCCGGAAAAACTGGAATAAGTTGTGTTCGCGAACTTTGGAGGGCAAAAAGATCTATTTAGAAACCGATTTTGAGGTGCCAAAAATTGAACAAGCTTCTACAACTCTTTAGATGCGGCTCATCGCTAGCTTTCATTTGAGTACTCGCGGAGTCAAAGCGGACTTCGTATGAGGAAGTTATGCCTGTTTAACTGAACAGTGCACAAAACAGATTCCAATCCGAATTCAACTACGAGATTGAGTCTAAATAGATCTGAATTTTGTTTTTTTTTTTCTTCTCTTTTTTCGTCACACTTTTTTTATTTTTCTTTATTTTTCTTTGACTTTTTTTTATACTTTTTTTCTCTTTTTTTCTATGTCTTTTTTTTCTCTCTCCCTCTTTCCAAAACAAACTAGACAAGATGCAGATTGAATCAATCGAAGATGTGAACGATCTCAACTATGATTATGACAATGAACGGTGGGTAGCACATGGTGGAAATTGATGGATGAGTGGTGGACAGTGGAAGGGATAACGATGCAGCGGCGGCGTGACTAATGTGAACAAAACTCGAAACTCTAAACGAACTAGACACTAAGACCAGCAACTCGACACAACGATGCAACCGATAATTCAATAATGCAAACAATGAAAAGAAAATTGCAAAGGCTCAGACTGGTTTGGACAAAGGTTGAATAGATCTAACTTTTTTGTGGCTTTTTCTTGGAAAATAGGTAAGAAAATAAATCTAATCTAGGAAAAACTGGAAATTCTCACCGAGCAACTTGAAAACTGATACCAACTTGATAGAGGGGAGGGTGTCCCGATCTTTCGATGAGATGATAACTATCGGTTTGGTGGAGCCGACTTTGACGATCCAACTACAAACGTGCACGACGTTGCGCCTTAGCAATCGCTAAACCAATCTCCTGAGGTTACTGACGATGCCGGAAGCACGGTCAGCCTGACCACGAAAGTCTATTCCTACATACAATCAAAGAACAAGCAAGAATATGATAAAGCAATCTAAATATTGCGAATATATATGAAGTGTTGATAAAAGTGGGGATCCGGAAGTGGTCTTGGTCTGGTCATTGGACACAAACGAAGTACACAAAGTTGCAATGGCTAACTTTTAACTAAACAAATCCCAAGGAAAAAGCTACTAGATGGATCTACTTATATAGGAGCAAGGGGTGGCGGACAAGGAGCTGGAAGGACGTCCCAAGGCAGCCTAAAACTAACCCTAGGTCGTACAAGGCTCATGGGCCCAAGTGGAGGTGATGCAACACCTTTGGACTTGTTGTTTGACTCGGATTCTGCTGCAGCATCAGATTGTTTCGTTGATATCTCAATCCTCCGGACGAATTTGAAGGTGAATCCAATTGGGTTGGAAAGAGAATTAAATCTACTTTCCAACAAAAAAAGAATCACCCAATTCGGAGTCAGTATGAAAAAGTTGTTGGCGTTTTGAGTCAGGTATGTCTGTGTAGTCCGAATCTGAATCCAGAACGTGAGAGACCTGGACTCTATCTTCTCTTGGCCCAAAAGTGACGTGAGAGGACTTTTTGAACAGAACCTAAACTTCTCCTTTTCCGTTATCTTCATACGTGGTTTGTACAAATGTCCCATACACCTGCAATTAGACAAAACACAAAAGTGTGTGAAGTATTTTTGTTCTGGATAACATAAATAGATTATTGAATAGTTTGCACTAGAAATCACGTGACAAATATGCATGTATGCAATATTTTTTGTCGTATCCAAGGTAGTCATGTCCTCATCACTATGTCCATAGGTTAGTACCAAAAAATAATATAAAATGACTATAAAATGATTATAAAACATCCAAGAATGATAATATTACAGCATGGAACAATCAGAAATTATAGATACGTTGGAGACGTATCATGTCCACGCACACACGCACACCTACAGGTGGGGCCCGATCGCAGTTGCCAGGACACACTAGACAAGTGGCCAGGCATGAAAGCGATGAGCTTGGTGGCGCGTGGCTTAAAGAGGCGGAAGACGACAGGGACGACCGGATCTGGCGCGGGTCCTCCTAGATCCGTCCATCTCAACGACGGCGGCTGCAAGCTTGAGGAGATTGATGGCCTGCCGTTGGAGAAGACCGGCGGCCATGGAAGCTCCTTGGGGCGACCCTGTGAAGACCAGAGAGAGAGCGGCGTGAGAAAGGGAAAGAGAGATGAGGGAGAAGGCAAGGAGAGGGGCGAGGGCGCTCGGTCTGCTCGTCCCATGTGACGAGGCGAGGTGGAGTCCGGCCGGAGGCGCTCCTGGTGCGGTGCTCGGGAGATCAGGCTCCACCCAATCCGGGACGAAGGAGGCTGCAGGGAGACGGCCGTGTACTGGCTTGGTGGGCTGGATCTGGGCTTGGCAGGTGTGGTGGAGTGGGGAGCTGCGCGGGGTCGCGAGGACAACTGGATATGGATCCAACGATCCAGATCGAGGCGACGGGCTCCGGCGCAGGTGGTGGCTGCCCGGTCTGGAGGTGCCAAGTGGTGGTGCGGGGATGGGCAGGAGAGGGATTTGAGGCAGGAGGCGGCGACTGTAGGTAGGTGGGTGTTACGGAAGTAGGGTTTGACAGAAATGGAAGGGGAGGCCGTCCATCTCTACTGCTAATGGAGCAGCTGGTAGTCTCCGTTTCAGATTTCTTTTGTCTCATCTTCCATCAACGTCTGTTTTTTCATTTGCCTTATTTCCGCCTCATCTCCCATCATCATCTTCTTAGGTTTGTTTTTTCACCCTCCCAATAAAAACTTTCCTAACTAGACATGTTACAAACGGGCAGGAAGTGATTCTTTTCTGATCGACCTCGATTTCCTTCCTGATCCATTCCCGATTCCAATTTTTCTTTCCAAACCGAACCACCACCCGATCTCGAGTGATTCTCTCTTCGTCCGTCCCTCCTTCCGCGAAACGTTCTTCTCCCTTTCTCTTCTCTCGCATTGGAATCTCAATCCAGAAAAAGGCAGCAGCATGGCGAGGTGGTAAGAAGGACGACGGCATCCATACTTGCCTCCTCGACGCTGGACTCCAGTGGGAACAGCAGCGCGGTACCTCCAGGCGATGGTATCTCCGGCTCGCTTGCTGCCCCTGGCCGTCCCCTACCCCGAGTAACCGCGAGGAGAGGGCCTTGCACTTGACGCAGCGAGGCGACCACACCAACCTCCCACGCCTGGCCGCTGGTTGGCGAGCCGCCGCCGACTCTACACCGTTCCCTCCTCCCTACCTCTCCACCACCGCCGCCTTTGCCTGCTGTACACAGCTCCCTGAGGGAGTCCTGGATTAGGGGGTCATCAGACAGTCGGACTATATACTTTGGCCGGAATGTTGGACTATGAAGATACAAGATTGAAGACTTTGTCCCGTGTCCGGATGGGACTCTCCTTTGTGTGGAAGGCAAGCTTGGCAATTCGGATATGTAGATCTCCTCCCTTGTAACCGACTCTGTGTAACCCTAGCCCCCTCCGGTGTCTCTATATAAACCGGAGGGTTTTGTCCGTAGGACAACAACAACAATCATAATCATAGGCTAGCTTCTAGGGTTTAGCCTCTACGATCTCGTGGTAGATCAACTCTTGTAATACTCATATCATCAAAGATCAATCAAGTAGGAAGTAAGGTATTACCTCCATCGAGAGGGCCCAAACCTGGGTAAACATTGTGTCCCCCGCCTCATGTTACCATCCGCCTTAGACGCACAGTTCGAGACCCCCTACCCGATATCCGCCGGTTTTGACACCGACACTCGCGTCTACCTGATCCGCGACGGCCACTGCCGTGTGTGCCCTCTGTTGCCTGGCATGGCCTGCTCTGCCTCCAGCCGTCCCCCAACCACCGCCGCCGCGCCAGCCCGTCCCCGACCGCCTTTGTTACTGATGCCATGGCCGGGGGTCCTAGCCACCGGGGTCACCCCACACGAGTGGGCGTCGACTGTACCATGGCCCAGATGTCTGAGCCCGGATGGGATCGTTCCAGCCAGGGACCTCCTACCTCACGCTGCCCTGGCCCGCAGGCAAAACACTGGTCTCCACGAGCGGGATCGGGATGTTGCCACCAGGTGGACTCGATCCCCTATGTTCCCACGTTTCCTCGGCCATTCCACCCATAAAAAGTGCAAGAGAGCATGGGGGCCTCAAGCTCGACGATGTTCTTGTCCGAGCACACCACTCTGATGCACCATTATGTGAAGAAGGTATACACCAATTCATCCCGTCCACCTCCTGGCTGGGCAATGCTAATTTGCTAATAGTTAAACAAGTGATCAGACGTACGCATGTATGGTTCGACCGATTGAGAAATTAGCTGACATTAATTGATTAATTATTTCATGCATCCTAATGTGCCATACGCTGCTCTCTGTTTGCTCCATGCTAAGAATGTATATTATGCTAATTCTAATGTTTTGCCATTTGATTCCAGAATGCTGCTTTCTTGGATAGCGAGATAATTTACGTCATGGACTACGATTACTTTGGTTTCACAACTTTGATGAGGTCTTACGTCTTCAAGCATTGGTTTACTCATGCTTCACCAACCTTTTCAATATCGGCACCCTGGTCATGTGCAATCTTCCACCACAAAACCTCAATGTGGATCATTAATTTGGTTGAGCAATGCTAGGTGGTAAAAAAGGAAGCTAGGATGTGCATACGGCTAGGTTTTGACCTTAGAGACTGAGCACCACTTGTTCCTTATAATGAGATCGAGTAGATATTGTGTGAGGAGTTGCAGCGGCTGTTCTGAAGTGTATATGAATATATTGATCCAATGCCAATGGCATCTTCTTAAATTTCACAGGTTTCTGTTGAGAGCATCTGTATAGCCTTCGATCTAGCACCGAGTATTGGGCATACATGCTTTGTTTGGCGAGCGGGTGAGTGTGTCATGTGTGGTGTGTTGGGTGTGTTTGTCCCGTGGAAGCTCTGTGCACCTGCAAGATCAAGACAACTGTTTGCTGCCGAGCTCCGTAGCCCCGTGCTGCAGGACTGTCCGGGATGACCTGATCAGAGAAGGTTCGACTCGATTCACCCTTTGTTGACATGGCCGTCCCAACCCCATCTCGATCATTCTTATTCTGCTTAGTGTTTGTTTAGGGAAGATCAGGCTACATGTTCTTTGTTGGTTTACCTGTTTACCCGAGTCCTAATTTAGCATGGGTTAATTAATAAAATTAAATTTGGTTTAAATGATGTAATCAGCCGAAGGAAGGACTGGTTGATGCACATAGATAATTTTTAGGAGAAGATGACACAAATTGCTGAGTTGTTCGCAGTCTGGATGTTCTTCAGGTGAGTGACATGATTTCATTTGGAGAATCACGAGCTAGAATGCAGACTCCTATTTTTCAATTGCTGCTTATTCCTTGTGATATTATCAAGTTCTATGTGATAATCTTCCAGAACAGAGAGCCAAATATGACTCTGTTTCAACTTCTCAAGGATAATGTGCATATTATATTTCAATGAGTACTCTCATATTATATTTTAATGATTACTCTCCTTTTCACTCCTTTGGCAGATTTTAGCCCAAACTTTGATATGCTATAACTTTTAATCTGTATAGCCAAATTTAGTGATTCTTTTTCATGTGTACTCATATTGGCCAGGAGTATCTAGTAGAACCAAAATTTCACATTTTTTAACTATTTAAATTTGAATTTTCTCAAATTTTAATTTAACCTTCTGGAGGCCATATCTTTCAAACCGTAGGCTCGAGATTATTAACCAGGTGAATGCGTCACTGGCAGAGCGCTCTATTGTCCCTAGAGAATGCACCATTGACAGAGCGCACTTGAGGTGAGGTATAGTTTTTGGAACATAAATCAGGTGAATACGTCCTTGGCAGAGCACTCTATTGTTCCTAGAGAATGCGCCACTGACAGAGCGCACTTGAGATACTTCTGAAGTTCTTGCCATGTTTACTTAGAGTTTTTGGGGTTATCTTGGGCGAATAAAATTAGAGGCGGTTGTAAGTTCAGTTAGTGGAGGTAGGTGAAGGCATTCTTCTGTAAACTTATCATGTTGTAGGATTTTTAGATGATCAATGGGATACAGTAGGGTCACGAGTCTCCACTCAGCATATTTGCCATGGGCATTGATTGGACTGATTGTCTATTATGCTACATTTTCCGCTGTTATTACTGAATAAAGTTAGCTATGTGCTACTCAGTTTGTAATACTTTATGAATTCTGGATCATACGTTATAATAAACGAGGCACTTGTTATTTGATATTCATATGTACTGTGTGTGCTAGCGAGTCGATCCAGGGACTATCACAGTGAGCATAGAGACATCGAATCTTATCAGGTTCGGGTCATTACAGCTCCTTTATATTTTCTGCTCCTCCAAACATTAGTTTATTTTTTTCGATCACCAAAGGGGTTTATGATACTGATTTTTGCATAGCAAAATTGTAGATGTGACTGGGAAGGTGAACCGGGAAGGAGTGGACTACGACAATAGGCTAATAGATTACATGCTTCAGCAAGTTTACTGAGTTTTTCTACATCTAGGAAAGAAGCTCTTAGCATCTGGGTCGAAACTTATGGGCTAACTAAATCCTGTAATGGTGGATTAGGCATCACCCTGTGAACTTTTCCTCTATCACAATGACCTCCCACTGGTGCTCCATCAGCATTACCTAGTCTGGCTAAGCCCAAAGATCGTGTAAGCATTTCAAACACTGGTTTCCAAATTTCTTACCTGAATCTAAGTATCTCTGATTTTATATATTTTACAAAAGCGGCGTGTTTACGGACTTTGTCGAGTTTTGCCTCAAGAGATAGGGTGAAGAACTGGTTTAATCCGCTGCCGCCGTCCATGAGCACTTTAGTAAGTCGGAAGTCGTCCACAATTGGACTAAGGACCAAGGCGGCTGGTGCTCGGGCTGTTCGGAATTTAGGTTCGTCACTGGCATTGAAGGTGATAGCCGTATCGCTCCATGGATTTATTGCTACTACGTGGCAGACTTCGGCAAGGCTGCGGAGTGCTCGCTTGCGCCTATTATTTGAGGCGAAGGTCTCGAAGACTGTCAATACTGTATTGTTGTTCTCCACGGGATGGTGCTTTGCGGTATTGTTGATGAGGATATCCTCGCCGCTCTTTGCCACCTGCCGGAGTACCCAACATGCTCTAAGGCTGTGTGTTGGTATGGTATCCGCTGTATTGTGAATTTTGCATGGCCCGTTGAGCCATCCCTCCAGTACGGTTCCGCGCCCTGTAGTGGGCTTTTGTTTCTTTGTAATTAGATCGGGTGACTCATGAGAGTACACCCTTTTAGTTCGGACGGGGCGTTTAGTGAGATCCGGAGGATCCCAGAATTTTGTTTGGGTTTTCCAGGCGCTTTCCATCGCACAGTACTTCTGTACTACGGCCACTAAGTCAGCGAAGTGTGCTATGTCACGGCGACTTATGGCGTTGAGGATTCTCTTGTCCGTGCAATTTTTGCAAAAGTATGAAATTGCATCTTCCTCGCGACAGTCCTTGACCTTGCTCATTACAAGGAGGAATCTGGCCCAATAGTGATGTACTGTTTCTCGGGGCTCTTGTCTAATGTGGGAAAGATCACTTATATCTGGGTGGGTGGGTAGATTTAGGTCCGAACCCTGACCCGGTCTGAGACCCAGGAGCGGCGGAGTTTCCGATCTCGAAAGTTCGGGCTCCGGTTTGTTGCCCAATAGGTCTGGCCCGCTGTCTGATTCTAGGTTCGGAGCTTGGGCTATGTCTTCCCGTAGACGGGTATCCGGCTTAGAGAGCTCGGGAATCCAGACATAGCTTGTCCTCAAGATAGAGGAAGAATCACTGCATTGCTCCTCCACCACCGCTATCTGATGGGTGACCGGTGGAGAGTTAATCTCCCTTTGGTCGGGTTTAAGCCCGATCCGGTCATAGTCCGTAGCGACTCCCAAGGCGGCGATGCGATCCAACAGCTCGTTCAAAGAAGAGAGCTCCATTGGACCCATCTGCTCAGCGAATTCTGAGCCGACGTGGAGACTGCTTTTGATGACCCGAGAAGTCATCATCGGCGCAGCGGCCGAACGGGCGGTCATGACGAAGTCGCCTAGTCGGAGAGTTTTGCCTACAGCCAGGGCTCCCCCAGAGGTGATGTTGTCCTTGAGAACGAGATGAGCCATCCAACCTTATGATGACGGCACAGTGGAACTCTCAATGAAAGCACCAATGTCGGTGTCAAAACCAGCGGATCTCGGGTAGGGGGTCCTGAACTGTGCGTCTAAGGCGGATGGTAACAGGAGGCGGGGGACACAATGTTTACCCAGGTTCGGGCCCTCTCGATGGAGGTAATACCCTACTTCCTGCTTGGTTGATGTTGATGATATGAGTATTACAAGAGTTGATCTACCACGAGATCGTAGAGGCTAAACCCTAAAAGCTAGCCTATGGTATGATTGTTGTTGTCCTACGGACTAAACCCTCCGGTTTATATAGACACCGGAGGAGGCTAGGGTTACACAGAGTCGGTTACAAAGGAGGAGATCTACATATCCGTATCGCCAAGCTTGCCTTCCACGCCAAGGAGAGTCCCATCCGGACACGGGACGAAGTCTTCAATCTTGTATCTTCATAGTCCAACAGTCCGGCCAAAGCATATAGTCCGGTTGTCTGAGGACCCCTAATCCAGGACTCCCTCAGTAGCCCCCGAACCAGGCTTCAATGACGATGAGTCCGACGCGCAGGTTGTCTTCAGCATCGCAAGGCGGGTTCTTCTCCAAATTCTGAGTACCTGTTGAGTAGTGTCCGGCTTCCCATAAATGTTGCACTCCTTGGCTTCCGCGCCTAATAATGGCTATCTTCCATGTGTCGAGCGAATGCGAGAAACCAGGGCATTTTTACATTTGCCACCCTAGCCATGTGAGTAAACCGTCTATTAAAGAGACGGGGATTCTTAGATCCAGATCACACCATCCTCTCACAGCGAGTATCCATCGGAGCGCGCCTGAAAAAATCCATTCCAACATGGCCGGCCATCGCAGCTCCTCCTCTCGCTCCCGTAGCCCTAAGCCCGGCGATTGGAAGAAGTGTTCCATCCCTCACAGCCAATTAGTAGAGTTACAGCCCGAGGGATTTCTCCCTCCAGCGTATATGGTCCCCGTTCGAGCTGGGCTCGCTACCTACAATGGCGGGGAGCAAGCAGAGAGCTTCCCTAACCCATCCAGGGGGGAGGGGGTATGTCTTGTCCCTTACTTATTAAGGGGACTTGGATTCCCAATCCAACCATTCCTCCGCGGGCTCCTGGAGTTCTACGGCCTCTAGTTGCATAACTTTACCCCCGCTTCCATATTACACATCGCTGGCTACGTCGCCCTTTGCGAGCTGTTTCTGGGCTGCGAAGCTCATTTCGAGCTATGGCAGAGGCTATTCTGCCTCGTGCCCCGTACACAGAAGGGGTCAATATATCAAGTGGGCGGAGCCGAAATATGGGGCATCGCCGGGACCGGATACCTGTTCGGTACCCCGAAGAAGACGTCCGAAGACTGGCCTTCGGAGTGGTTTTATATGGAGGATGTCCCCCTTCCAGATCCTATTCGGATGGGCCTTTCGGAGTTCGACAACGCCCCTTTGAAGAAACGCCGTAGCTGGCGCCCTCGGAGCCCCCAGGAGGAAGATAACGGAGAAGTCCTTTACCTGATGGTCCGGATAGAGATGCTGGCCAAATCAGGATTGACAATAACCGAGGTTATGTCCATATGTATCATGTGGGGGGTGCAGCCACTTCAATATTGGGGACAACCCATGTGGCACTTCAATGGAGAAGACGATGCCACCCACTGCGGTCGTAAAGGTCCGGACTCCGTCGCTGCCCTAGCGAAGATACTGTCCGATTTGTATAAAGGAGAAGAAGAGGAGTTCGTCCGTATTAAGCAACGGGATGGATTCTCCATGTACAACCCCCCAAGCTAGGTGAGCTGCTACTTTCCACTCCAATCCTTTCCGCATTCTTTGTCATAAGTATTTACCTTGCTATTTCATAGCAGGAACTGTGAAAAGCTGTGAGGGAGGTCCACAACCCGTCTCCACAACTAGAGGACCCTGAATGGGCCCTTGACCCCGGACTCGAAGAAGATCCGGACACATTTGTGGAGCTCATCGACAGAACGTTCTATCAGTTGAGCTGTGACGGTACCTTGGTGGCCATCATAGCCGATTATCCTGGACTGCTCCCCGCATCGCATGTGAGTAAACCCGGAGCCCTAACTTCCAAGAAGGATCCCTTTTTCTGCACTTCACCTACCAAACACATATGGTGTCTTACAGGGAAGGCCCTCGGGACGCCATGCCGAACCCGCAGTGACTCCCCAACAAGGGGCACCGAAGCTGGGTAGGCTTAAAAGGAAGGCAGTCAGGACTGAGACGCCGTCGCAGAGGTACGAAAGAGAACCCCGCTCCGTGGTGGTTGTCTTTTAAAATATAATAATGCCCATGTTTCCTAGTAGGAAAAACACTCGCCGGACTATATCCGGAGAGGTTGCCGGTCACGCCTCCACCAGTCGGGCTCCAGAGCCAGACATAGAGGCGGACGCTAACATGGGGCCAATGCCGGATGTTCCTCCTACAGAGGATGCGGATAGGCTATCCGCTACAAATTCCGAAGTGGAGAGCGCCATGAATCACAGGCGTCGCCGGGCCGTACTCCGTGACGCTTCTTTCTCCCAAGAGGCGTTCGATGCCTTCAACTCAAGAGACGCGTACATCCGAGCTGCTCAAAATGGTCTTGCCAGAGCCACGGACCAGTATGTAAAAGATATACGGGTAAGGAAATCTAATAATTATGTATATCAGTAGCCCCTGAGACTTGAAACAGTTGGCACAACTGATTTAAGGATCATTGTTTGCATAGGTTCTTACGGAGAAGAATACCCAGTTGTCTCTAGAGCTGGAGGAGTGCAAAGCCCAGCTTGAGGCCGCAGTTGTCGCGGTGAAGGAGTTCGAGAAGGCCCCATCTGGTAACACTTGTTTTCATTGCAAAGAATGTCATGTACCAGGTAGTATGCGGCATGCGTGCAAATCTAACAATAGATTATGCAGATGGTCCCGGAGTGAATCCGGATGAGCAACATGCTCAACGACAGCTAAAGGCTGGCGAGCGCGTGCTTACGCAAGTTAGGCGGGAGAAAAACGATCTCCAAGACGCCAATACCCGGCTGAGCGTTGACCTAAAAGATGTTCGGGCCCAGCTTGTTGACTCCGTAAAGGAGAATAAGAGGCTTCGACGCGGCATTTTCAGTAAGTGCTTGAACGAACTTTTATAGAGTTCGGCGAAGAAACCGACTGATAGAGTTATATCTGTAGGTATGCTGACGGGTCGTCCCGCGGAGGAGATGCCCGGGTCTACGGGCGATCTTCTGCCAGAGCTCTCACAACTGCATGAACAAGTGCGGTAGGCGATGCAGGGCATTGCCCAAGCCTTGTGGCCGTCCGCCTCCCTGCGAGGAGGCATGAGAGAGCTTGTAGAAAAGCTCAAGGGAGCGCGGCGGCGCTTCCGATTATGGATGATATCGGCCTGCCAACAAGGTGCAAGGGAGGCCTGGGCCATGGTGAAGACGCGATATACCAAGGCGGACCCGAACCACATGGCCGAGGTCGGACCTGTGGGGCCTGACGGGAAAGAGATCCCTGTCAGTTTGGTTTATGACCAAGTAGAATTAGCCGCAAAGTATTCTCAACAGGACTGTAGGCTAGACAGCCTGTTGGATGGTATAGAAGAAGAATTTAGTCAGTCTAAGTGACTGTGTACTTCAAATGTCATATATTGTCCCTAGCCGGATTGTAAATCATTTGTCATGGCAGACCCTTTTGCTTCAACCTCCGGACCCGACAGTCCGGAGTGTATCAGAATACCCGCTCAGTTATGTAAAAACCGGGATATGCGTGGAAACCAGGCGTAGGGGTCATAAGTGCGTGAACAGACAAGTACCCAACTAGCTATGTTATATTACATGGATTGTAAGAAACATCTTCCAGGGAGAATAGTTCCGTTAAGGGTTCCTTTCCCTGGGTACGCATGCATTAATGTGCATGTCCGGACTGCGAAAAGAGAAGCAGGATATAAACTGCTGGGGGCATGTAGTACAATAAATAGAAATCGTCTTTTGTTCACCGACCAAATATTCCCTTAAGAACGCTAGCTTTCGGCTTCACCCAGTCTGAGGTACACATCCGGCTGACCCGGTAGTAACAATCACAGAGGTGCTCCCCTTATGCCCTAGCCGAATTAACGGGAACGTAGGGCATAAACACAAGAGCCAGGCAACCCAGCTTGGCCAAAACTTAAGTCATATCGATGCATATAATGGCGAAAAAAGGTATATGTGAAAAGTAACACATGTTTGGGGCGTAGAGCCCGGAACTTAGCAATATTAAGCTTCTGTATAAGAAGCCCCAGGTATCATGAGCGCAGCCATCGCGTCAAGATTGTGTAGTCAAGACACATTTTAGCCTTTTAAGGTCTTGAAGAAAAAAGGGGAAGAAAGAAAAGACAGATAACGCATATACAAAAAATTGACAGAGGTAAGGAGACGAACACCGAGTCCGGCACTAGGCGTAGAACCTTCGGAGTCTGGCTGCGTTCCATGGGTTTGGCTCGAGTCGATTGTCCGATGCATCCCGCAGACGGTACGCTCCACCGGTCAGAACTTGGTCGATAACGAAGGGACCTTCCCATTTGGGCTTGAGCTTGTTCTTTTTCTTCTCCGTTAGGCGTAGAACGAGTTCGCCAACGTTATAAGTTTTGGCCCGTACTTCTCTGCTTTGATACCTTCGAGCCTATTGCTGATAGAATGCGGAACGGGCTTTTGCCACGTCACACTCCTCCTCCAGGGCGTCCAAACTGTCCCGCCGATCAAGCTCGGCTTCTTTCTCTTCATACATGCGCACTCGAGGTGAGTCATGAATTATGTCACAGGGCAGTACCGCCTCTGCGCCGTACACCATAAAAAACGGTGTGTACCCGGTAGTGCGATTCGGCGTGGTCCGTAGCCCCCATAGTACGGAGTCGAGCTCCTCTACCCAGTGCGTATCGGATTCCTTCAAGGATCACACTAATCTGGGTTTAATGCCTCTCATGATAAGACTATTTGCTTGTTCGACTTGACCGTTAGTTTGCAGGTGATAGACAGAAGCATAATCGAGCTTAATGCCCATGTTGCTGCACCAAAGTTTTACCTCGTCGGCTGTAAAGTTCGAGCCGTTATCAGTGATGATGCTGTGGGGGACACCATAACGGTGTACAACCCCGGATATGAAGTCTATCACTGGTCCGGATTCGGCCGTTTTAACTGGTTTGGCTTCTATCCATTTGGTGAATTTATCCACCATGACCAATAAGTATTTTTTCTTATGGCTCCCCCCTTTGAGGGGTCCGACCATATCAAGCCCCCAGACCGTAAAGGGCCAAGTAATGGGGATTGTTTGGAGAGCGGTAGGCGGCATATGGCTTTGGTTTGCAAAAAGCTGGCAACCGGCGCAACGTTGAACGAGGTCCTGTGCGTATGCTCGGGCCGTTGGCCAGTAGAAACCTGTACGGAAGGCCTTGCTTACAAGGGCCCGAGCTGCGGCGTGGTGGCCGCCAAGTCCAGCATGAATTTCTGCCAAAAGTTGCCGCCCTTCCTCTTCGGATATGCACCTTTGAAAGACTCCGGTAGCGCTTTTCTTATAAAGCTCTCCCTCGTGGACCTTGTAGGCTTTAGACCGCAGCACAATGCAGCGCGCCTCGTTTGGGTCCTCGGGTAGTTCCTGCCTAGTTAGGTAGGCCAGGAATGGTTCTGTCCACGGGGCGATGACAGCCATTATTACGTGGGCGGAAGGTATTATTTCGGTGGCAGAGCCTCCGATTATGTTAGAGTGTTCGGTATCTGTTGTTGTGGCCGGGTCCGAACTATTGTTACCGGTCTCCCATTCCCATACCACGGATGGCTTAAACAGCCTTTCCAAGAAGATATTAGGTGGGACAGGGTCGCGCTTAGCGCCAATGCGGGCGAGGATATCCGCCGCCTGATTGTTTTCTCGGGCCACATGGTGGAATTCAAGCCCCTCGAACCGAGCTGACATTTTGAGGACGGCGTTGCGATAAGCCGCCATTTTTGGATCCTTGGCGTCGAAGTCTCCATTTATTTGAGATATTGCGAGGTTCGAGTCCCTACGCACCTCCAGGCGTTGAATGCCCATGGAGACTGCCATCCGGAGACCATGTAACAGGGCCTCATATTCTGTCGCGTTGCTGGAGTCTATGTATAGTATTTGGAGTACGTATTGGACTGTATCTCCGGTGGGGGACGTCAGGACGACGCCAGCCCCCAGACCAGCCAGCATTTTAGAACCGTCAAAGTGCATAATCCAATTGGAGTACGCGCCGTACTCTCTAGGGAGTTCGGCTTCTGTCCATTCGGCGACGAAATCAGCCAGTACTTGTGACTTAATGGCTTGCCGTGGTTTGTATATTATGTCGAACGGGAGGATCTCAATAGCCCATTTAGCAATCCGGCCCGTGGCCTCGCGGTTGTTTATTATGTCGTTGGGTGGCACTTCAGAGGCCACTGTAATTGAACACTCTTGAAAGTAGTGTCGTAGTTTCCTGGATGCCATGAAGACCGCATATGCTATCTTTTGATAATGTGGGTACCGTGATTTGCATGGAGTGAGGACAGTGGATACATAGTATACCGGCTTTTGAGGCGGGAACTTATGTCCGTCCATCTCTCGTTCGACGATGAGCACTGCGCTTACAACTTGGTGTGTTGCCGCTATATATAGCAGCATTGGTTCGCCGACGTTAGGTGCGGCCAAGATTGGGTTTGTGGCCAAAATGGCTTTTATTTCTTCTAACCGGCCGTGGCCGCATCCGTCCACTCGAAGTGTTCGGTGCGTCGCAGATGGCGATAAAAAGGCAGTGCCTTTTCTCCTAATGGGGAGATGAAGCGACTTAAGGTAGCCATGCATCCAGTTAGTTTCTGGATTTGTTTGAGGTCTGTTGGGATGGCAGACTATGACAGAGCTCGTATTTTAGTCGGATTTGCTTCGATTCCTCTGTTGGAGACAATGAAGCCTAAGAGCTTTCCGGATTGAGCTTAATGTCGTATGTTCGGAGATTGTCGAATGTGAGCCTCAAGTCGTCTATTAAGGATTCGACGTGTCTAGTTTTAATGACCACATCGTCTACATATGCCTCCACTGTTTTGCCAATCTATGTCTCCACGCATGTCTGAATCATGCGTTGGTAGGTTGCACCGGCGTTCTTCAGCCCGAAAGGCATGGTGTTAAAACAGAAGGGGCCGTATGGAGTGATAAATGCCGTTGCGGCTTGATCGGACTCCGCCATCTTAATTTGATGGTATTTGGAGTATGCATCGAGGAAACACAATGAGTCGTGTCCTGCGGTGGCGTCGATAATTTGGTCGATGCGAGGGAGGGGGAAGGGATCCTTTGGGCAAGCCTTGTTAAGGTCCTTGAAGTTGACACATAGGCGCCATGATTTGTCCTTCTTTGGTACCATCACCAGGTTTGCTAGCCAGTCCGGATGTTTTATTTCTCGAATGAATCCGGCCTCCAGTAACTTGGCTACCTCCTCTCCCATGGCTTGTCGCTCAGGCTCAGAGAAGCGCCGAAGAGTTTGTTTGACCGGCTTGAATCCCTTTAGGATGTTAAGGCTATGCTCGGCCAGCCTGCGTGGGATTCCTGGCATATCTGAAGGATGCCAGGCGAATATGTCCCAATTCGCGCGCAAGAACTCTCATAGCGCAGCGTCTACTGTGGGGTTTAACTTTGCCCCGATGGATGCTGTTTTTGTAGGGTCCGGTTGATGGACTT
Organism: Triticum aestivum; assembly: GCF_018294505.1. Taxonomy (NCBI): domain Eukaryota; kingdom Viridiplantae; phylum Streptophyta; class Magnoliopsida; order Poales; family Poaceae; genus Triticum; species Triticum aestivum. The sequence continues at coordinate 311,027,655 of NC_057814.1, read as the reverse complement.
GGAATTTGACTATTTCATCCGCTGGTTTAAAAGAGGTGGACTTGGATCTTTTGTCGAGTATCACGTCGTCCCTGTCCACTGTAGAGCGCAGCGCAGTTAATTCCTCGGCCGCGAGGGCTTCGGATAACGCCTCGAGGGCCAGTGCAGCTGTTTTATTTTCGGCGCGGAGTGCTATGTCCGGATCACTAGCTGGAGTGATGATTACATTGGGCCCGGGCATTTTGAGCTTCATGTACCCGTAATGGGGTATAGCTTGGAAGATCGTGAATGCCTCCCGCCCTAGAAGGGCGTGGTATCCACAATTGAACGGGGCCACTTGGAATGTGATTTCTTCGGACATATAATTGTCCGGCGTGCCGAATACCACATCTAGTGTGATTTTCCCAGCACATCGTGCCTCCCGACTAGGGATGATTCCTCTGAAGGTCGTGCTGCTTTGCTCAATGCGGTATCTGTCTATTTCCATTTTTCGAAGAGTCTCCTCATAGATGAGGTTTAATCCGCTGCCGCCGTCCATGAGCACTTTAGTAAGTCGGAAGTTGTCCGCAATTGGACTAAGGACCAAGGCGGCTTGTGCTCGGGCTGTTCGGAATTTAGGTTCGTCACTGGCATTGAAGGTGATAGCCGTATCGCTCCATGGATTTATTGCTGCTACGTGGCAGACTTCGGCAAGGCTGCGGAGTGCTCGCTTGCGCCTATTATTTGAGGCGAAGGTCTCGAAGACTGTCAATACTGTATTGTTGTTCTCCACGTGATGGTGCTCTGCGGTATTGTTGATGAAGATATCCTCGCCGCTCTTGGCCACCAACCGGAGTACCCAACATGCTCTAAGGTTGTGTGTTGGTATGGTATCTGCTGTACTGTGAATTTTGCATGGCCCGTTGAGCCATCCCTCCAGTACGGTTCCGCGCCCTATAGTGGGCTTTTGTTTCTTTGTAATTGGATCGGGTGACTTATGAGAGTACACCCTTTTAGTTTGGACGGGGGGTTTAGTGAGAGCCGGAGGATCCCAGAATTTTGTTTGGGTTTTCCAGGCGCTTTCCATCGCACAGTACTTCTGTACTATGGCCGCCAAGTCAGCGAAGTGTGCTATGTCACGGCGACTTATGGCATTGAGGATTCCCTTGTCCGTGCAATTTTTGCAAAAGAATGAAATTGCATCTTCCTCGCGACAGTCCTTGACCTTGCTCATTACAAGGAGGAATATGGCCCAATAGTGATGTACTGTTTCTCGGGGCTCTTGTCTAATGTGGGAAAGATCACTTATATCTAGGTGGGTGGGTAGATGTAGGTCCGAACCCTGACCCGGTCTGAGACCCAGGAGCGGCGGAGTTTCTGTAACGCCCACGATGCGGCTATATCTCCCACGTGTCGAGGCACGACTTAGAGGCATAACCGCATAGTGGTTTTGTCGCAAGAAGGGTCATCTTCACACAATCGCATGTAATGAACAAGAATGGGATAAAGAGTTGGCTTACAATCGCCACACACAATACATAAATATCATCATACATCATCCAAAATACAATCCTATAGACCGACTACGGTCAAAATCCAGATGAAAATAAGACAACCCCAAATGCTAGATCCCCGATCGTGCCAACTGGGCTCCACTACTGATCATCAGGAAAAGACACATAGTAACGACCACGTTCCTCGTCGAACTCCCACTTGAGATCGACGCCATCATCTGCACTGGCATCGTCGGTGCCTGCAACTGTTTTGGTACAATCTGTGAGTCACGGGGACTCAGCAATCTCACACCCGCGAGATCAAGACTATTTAAGCTTATAGGGGAGAATGGTGTAATGAGGTGGAGCTGCAGCGGCAAAAGCATATATGGTGGCTAACTTGCGCAAATGAGAGCGAGAAGAGAAGCAACGGAACGGACGTCATCTAGCAATGACCAAGAAGTGATCCTGAACACCTGCTTACGTCATACATAACTCAGACCGTGTTCACTTCCCGGACTCCGCCGAGAAGAGACCATCACGGCTACACACGCAGTTGATGTATTTACTTGGGTCAAGTGACAAGTTATCTACAACCGGACATTAACAAATTCCCATCTGCCTCATAACCGCGGGCACGACTTTCGAAAGATAATACCCTGCAGGGGTGTCCCAACTTAGCCCATCATAAGCTCTCACGGTCAACGAAGGATAAACCTTCTCCCGGAAAGACCCGATCAGTCTAGGAATCCCGGTTTACAAGACATCTCGACAATGGTAAAACAAGACCAGCAAAGCCGCCCGAATGTGCCGACAAATCCCGATAGGAGCTGCACATATCTCGTTCTCAGGGCACACCGGATGGGCAAGACGTCGGGTTGGCATAGACCCTGGTTGCCCAGGGGGCGCCGGACATCGCCCAGTTTGGGCCAGCATTCGAAGGAACACTGGTCCGGGGGTTAAAATAAGATGACCCTCGGGCTCGCGAAAATCCGGGGGAAAAGGCTTAGGCGGCGAATGGTAAAACCAAAGTTGGGCCTTGCTGGAGGAGTTTTATTCAAGGCGAACTGTCAAGGGGGTCCCATAAATCACCCGACCGTGTAAGGAACGCAAACTCAAGGAACATAATCCCGGTATAACAGTAACTAGGGCGGCAAGAGTGGAACAAAACACCAGGCATAAGGCCGAGCCTTCCACCCTTTACCAAATATATAGATGCATTAATCAAATAAGAGATATTGTGATATCCCAACATATCCATGTTCCGACATGGAACAAACTTCAACTTCACCTGCAACTAGCAACGCTATAAGAGAGGCTGAGCAAAAGCGGTAACTTAGCCAAACAATGGTTTGCTAGGAAAGGATGGTTAGGGCTGACATGGCTAAAATGGGAGACATGATAGAGCAAGTGATAGGTAGCGAGCATGGCAATAGAGCGAACAACTAGCATAGCAAAGATAGAAGTGATTTCGAGGGGTGGTCATCTTGCCTGCAAGGTTCTCAGAGTTGTCGAAAGCTTGATCCTCGTAAGCGTACTCAACAGGTTCCTCATTCACGAACTCGTCTCCCGGCTCTACCCAAGACAAGAACACAAACAAGCGGAATCACAATCAACAACGAGAAATGCGCAAGCAACATGATGCAAAACATGTATGATATGCAAGATATGATATGCGATGCATATGCGTGCTCCGGAAGGAAAATGATGAACATGGCAGTAACTTGGCAAACCAAGCATGCCACTGGAAAGATGAGGTGATTTCGGTCGAAATCGATATAAAGATCACCGGAATCGGATGCACGGTTTGCAAATGGCAAGCAAAACAAGAATGACAATAATCTGCGATAAACAGCAAGATAGCACTTAGAATGCAACAAGCAGCAATGCTACAGCACCCCAACATAGCAACAAAGCATATGACAGTAATCTACAGGAGATTCTTGACAAAAGATGAACACTGAGCTACGGCTAGTTCACAACATATCAAGCTCAAACAAGCATGGCAAAAGTGCAAAAGATTACAGGTTCACAGACTTGGTGAAAAACTGGACATGGCAGTAAACAGCATCAGGTAGCAATGTTCAGAGCACACGAAATCAACATGCTACAGGAACTTAACATAGAAAAACAAGGCATGGCAGTGTTCTACTAAATGCACATGACAAAAGTTCCTTACTGACCATAAGCCAAAAAGGACCAGAAGATATGATGGCAAGCATGTAAACATAGCAAGTTTCGTTATCAGGTTTCAGACTTAGCAGAAAACAGATCATGGCAGAAATAATATTATGTAGGCCTCTTTGTGAGCTTGATGCACTCACTACAGAGTAATAAATGACAAACCAAGCATACCTACAGCAAGATGGCATGTTCATGAAGCTATCCATGGCAATAACAATAGCATAGCATGTATGAATCAACTACAATAAGCTTGGCAAAATTGCATATCCTGTTAAGAATCTGCCAGAAATATTTTATAGCAAAAGTAGAGTAAGATTCAGTCATGCTATGGCTCTCCATAATTGCAAACAATTGCACGAATGGATCAATTACAACTATAGCAACAAAACATCCTTACTGAACATCTCCAAAATATGCATGGATCTCTCTGTAGCATCAAGTTTACATGGCAACAAAATTACAGCAGACAAGGACTTAGAGAAATCACCAAGTCCCTGAAATCAGAAATATTACGGGGCCTACTTTGCATGCTTGTGCTAGTCACCACAGAGATCACAAAAATACATGGACTATACCACTGGCAATATGGCATGGCATACTTCAAAACACATGTAGAGCTCATGCTCAAAAGATGCACAGATTGAATGATACAAAAATGACAAATCTCCAAGTTCTGATAAGAACCAGAGAATAACAGCACCTAGCCCTCTTCCAACAGAGATTTGGGCATCAAGATGACCTCTAATGAACATGGTGCAACTGAACAAAATGAAGAGCATCACGAGGCGAACAAATTGACATATTACACGCGCGAATCGGAGCTACATGCACAGAGTTATGGCATCGGGAACAGAGGCACATGCTGATAAAAATTCCAGACTTGGAGAATATTTGGGGTACGTATGGAGACAGATCTGGATCGGGGAGTTCGATGGGGCTTCGGGCTCGGGCTCGGGGTTCCGGTGGCCGGAGCTTGCCGGAGGAGGAGGAGATGGCCGGCGGGGCCGGGGGTGGCGCGGCGCCGGCGGGGAGGGCGAGCGGCGGCGGGCGGCGAGCCGCGGCGGAGCCGGCCGGCGGCGGGCGGCGCAGCTCCGGGCGGAGGCGGCGGCGGCGGCCGGCGCGGGAGGCGAGTCGGCGGCGGGCGCACGCGGCGCGGGCGACGGCGATGCGGGCCGGCGGCCCAGCGGTGGGCTCGCTGGCCGGCGCGGTGGGAGGCCGGAGGCGGGCGGACGTTGTCCGGCGCGGACGTTTTCGTCCGACGGCGCGCGGTGGAGAAGCTAGGGTTCGTCTGTGAATTCGTTTTTCGGGATGCCCACATATAAATAGATAGAGGGAGCTAGGAGACTCCAAATGAGGTGCGGTTTTCGCCCACACGATCGTGATCGAACGACCTAGAGCATGGAAGAGAGTTTGGTGGGTTTTGGGCTGATTTTTGAGGGGGTTTTTGCTGGACACTCAAATGGACTTTGCGGATGCCCGGTTAACCGTTGGAGTACCAAACGACCTCCGAATGGAATGAAACTTGACCGGTAGTCTCCGGGTGGTATAAGAAGACCACTTGACAAGCCTCGGTCCATTCCGAGAAAGTTTGACACACGCACACGAAAGAAAACAAGAGGGGTGCACCGGAGGAGATGGGAGCGCCGGATTGGAAAACGGACAACGGGGAAAATGCTCGGATGCATGAGATGAACACGTATGCGAATGCAATGCACAAGATGACATGATATGAAAATGCATTGACATGACAAAATACAAAACGAAAGACAAAACCCGACAACGGAGGGAATATCATAACACATAGCCGGAAATGGCAAGAGTCGGAGTTACAAATATGGCAAGTTACATGCGGGGTGTTACAGTTTCCGATCTCGAAAGTTCGGGCTCCGGTTTGTTGCCCAATAGGTCTGGCCCGCTGTCTGATTCTAGGTTCAGAGCTTGGGCTATGTCTTCCCGTAGACGGGTATCTGGCTTAGAGAGCTCGGGAATCCGGACATAGCTTGTTCTCAAGATAGAGGAAGAATCGCTGCGTTGCTCCTCCACCACCGCTATCTGATGGGTGACCGGCGGAGAGTTAATCTCCCTTTGGTCGGGTTTAAGCCCGATCCGGTCATAGTCCGTAGCGACTCCCAAGGCGGCGATGCGATCCAAGAGCTCGTTCAAAGAAGAGAGCTCCATTGGACCCATCTGCTCAGCGAATTCTGAGCCGACGTGGAGACTACTTTTGATGACTCGAGAAGTCATCATCGGCGCAGCGGCCGAACGGGCGGTCATGATGAAGCCGCCTAGTCGGAGAGTTTTGCCTACAGCCAGGGCTCCCCCAGAGGTGATGTTCTCCTTGACAACGAGACGAGCCATCCAGCCTTATGATGACGGCACAGTGGAACTCTCAATGAAAGCACCAATGTCGGTGTCAAAACCGGCGGATCTCGGGTAGGGGGTCCCGAACTGTGCGTCTAAGGCGGATGGTAACAGGAGGCGGGGGACACAATGTTTACCCAGGTTCGGGCCCTCTCGATGGAGGTAATACCCTACTTCCTGCTTGATTGATCTTGATGATATGAGTATTACAAGAGTTGATCTACCACGAGATCGTAGAGGCTAAACCCTAAAAGCTAGCCTATGGTATGATTGTTGTTATCCTGCGGACTAAACCCTCCGTTTTATATAGACACCTGAGGAGGCTAGGGTTACACAGAGTCGGTTACAAGGGAGAAGATCTACATCTCCGTATCGCCAAGCTTGCCTTCCACGCCAAGGAGAGTCCCATCCGGACACGGGACGAAGTCTTCAATCTTGTATCTTCATAGTCCAACAGTCCGGCCAAAGCATATAGTCCGGCTGTCCGAGGACCCCCTAATCCAGGACTCCCTCAACTACCTCAAACGGAGACACATTGTATACTTAGGTACCAAGGAGTGAGCCATGGAGAAGCTAAGGAGCAAGGCGGATCGAAGGAGGAAGACGTATGCGAAGACGGAGAAGAGAAAGGACAAGGCAGGAGATGCCCGGATGATCCGGACCGCCGTCTGGACGATCCGGACCCTGACCCGGATGATCCGGCTACAGCGCCTGACAACCACAGCAAGCCTCCCTGCGAAGCCGGACGGTCCGGACCAACTCCCGGATCATCCTGGACGGTCGGACCATCTCCCGGACATCCGGACCTTCCGCAGCCTCCACGACATGCCCGGGTCATCCGGACCAACATCTGGATCATCCAGACCATGCCTGCGTGCATGATGTTGGGCCGAGGCCCATGTACCCATTCATCCTCTAGCCTATATATACAACTCCACCTCCACTTTTCTAGGTGTCGGTGTCAAAACCGGCGGATCTCGGGTAGAGGGTGTCGAACTATGCGTCTAAGGTCCATGGTAATAGGAGACAGGGGACACAATGTTTACCCAAGTTCGGGCCCTCTCTATGGAGGTAATACCCTACTTCCTACTTGATTGATCTTGATGAATATGAGTATTACAAGAGTTGTTCTACCACGAGATCGTAATGGCTAAACCCTAAAGGTCTAGCCTGTATGACTATGGTAATGAGTATCTCTCCCTCCGGACTAAGTCCTCCAGTTTATATAGACACCGGGAGGATCTAGAGTTACACAAGGTCGGTTACAGAGAAAGGAATCTACATATTTGATCGCCAAGCTTGCCTTCCATGCAAAGGAGAGTCCTATCCGGACACGGGTGCCGTTTCCGGTCTTCGTATCTTCGCAGCCCATCAGTCCGGCCCATGGCTAACAGGCCGGACGCTCGAGGACCCCTTAGTCCAGGACTCCCTCAGTAGCCCCTGAAGCTGGCTTCAATGATGAGGTATCTGGCGCGCAGATTTGTCTTCGGCATTGCAAGGTGGGTCCCTCCTTCCGAACTCCAAGATAGTCTTTGGTCATAATGATCGTGTCCGGGCCTGTAACACACACACCACACACAGCTGCAGAGAATATAATATTCCACGAGTCCAATCCGCTGACAACTTTTTGCAACATGACATCACATTCGCCCGGTCACAATTTCGAACCGTTTTTCGTCTGCTGCTCAATGTTTCGAGACGCGGTTGCCATTGGCATGTCTTGTCGAAGCAGAGGTCGTGACCCCTTATTGCGGGATTCTTATCAATACGGGCATGGGTAACCCAACTGTGCCATTTATACAACCCTTGGGAATAGGCGAGTTTTAAGGCGAGTGGGGAGGCATTTCGATTTTTGCTGCCTTTATAAGGGGATAAGGATTCTCCTTCTTCACCCACGCCTTCTTTCATCCTCTGCCCTTCCATTCTCAAGCTCCAGCGCCCAAGTTCTCGTCCTGTCCGCTCCGCGCAAGCTCTCGACCATGTCCGGATCCGGAGGTCAAGGCAAGTGGATGGCCTCTTCCGTCACAGCGAAGCACGTCGCCGAGCTTCGGGAGGCCGGGTATCTGGCGAAGGAGATCTCCCACCATCTTCCGGCCAAGGGACAAGTCGTCCCCACACCGAAGCCCAACAAGAGGGTGGTGTTCCTCCCTCATTTCGTCCATGGGCTAGGTTTTCCACTCCACGCTTTCGTCCGCGGACTGATGTTCTACTACGGGGTAGATTTCCATGATCTAGCCCCGAACTCCTTCCTCAACATCTCGGCATTTATTGTTGTGTGTGAGGCTTTCCTCCGCATCCAGCCCCACTTCGGACTATGGCTCAAAATCTTCAACGTGAAGCCGAAGGTGGTGGATGGCCAACACGCGGAGTGCGGGAGAGCCATGGTGAGCAAGATGCCCAACGGCACATGGCCCCAAGGTACGTTCATGGAAAATGTCAAGGAGTGGCAGAAGCTGTGGTTTTATATCACAGAGCCCCGCGGTGCCACTTGGGCCGCCGCCCCTGAATTTAAGTCCGGGGCCCCAATGCGGTTGACCTCCTGGATGGAGAAGGGCCCAAATTGGTCTTCGTCGGACGAGCTGATGGCGCTGCAAACGCGCATCCAAAGCATGGTGAACAAGAACATCAAGCTCGTCGACGTGATCCAGGTTATGCTGGTTCACCAGATCCTCCCCTGCCAAAGCCGAACTTCCCCTCTATGGGAGTTCGATCCGGAGAAGCACCAGACCCTGGTGAGGCTCTTTGGCACCACTCACGAAGACGCCTGGATGCTGCTCTTCAAAGGTGATGAGAAGCTGCCGGCTATAGACTCGGATCGTGGGCATGATCTTGCGCACCCTGCCAGCGCGGTAAGTCCCTCACATCTCAAGCCGTACCCTCTACCTGTTTGACTAAGGAGGGTAACTGAACTTCGCTAATTTATCGTTTCAGGAATGGACGGAGGAAGCGGAGCGAATTCACAGTTCGGCTCCGCTACCCGAAGAGCCAGTCATCCCGCTCCTGGTGAAGATGCTGGTCCCGGCGCCCTATCAGCCGGCAGAGAAGAAGGCCAAGGAGAAAGCCAAGGGGGGCCGGGGTGGCCTCCGCCGCAAGGGCACTTCGGACGTGATGTCCGAAGACAAGACTCACTCCTCCATCGCGAAGACGACGATGAGGAGGAGGAGGAAAGCAACCCTCCCCCTGATGGGGGGAGGAACAAGAGGGCGGCCTCCACAAATCTAGAGGACGAGGCGCCCAAGAAGGGGAAAGGCTCCCTCACGGATAAAACCGCATGGGACGTCGACAGCAGTCCGGAGCGACCCTCACGGAGCAAGCCCCTAGCTGCGTCGTAAGTACTAACAGACTCGTACTTGCCCATGTATCCGACCCTTCCTCTTTATTGTATTAATATGGCTAGTTATGCTACTGCAGTCCGGCCCGCGACAGCTCCCCGCGAACCTCATCGGGAGGTTCGCTGGATTCAAAGGTGATGGCTAGTGAGTCACCGCCGGCCACTCACTCTCCCCCGGCCAAGGGCTATGCCGAGGTGTCATCCCGAAGGACCCTTCCTGGCGAGGGAGAGGTTTCGGAGGTCGTCAGGATGGCGCCAGAGGGCGAGACCTCAGCCGCCAGACACATGGGGAAACAGATCCCCGTGGGGACTGATGACGGGGGCCAGGTTCAATTCGGCCCCCAACCGAATATGGCTTCGGAGACACACAAGGCTCCGGAATCCGGCAAGCAGCCTCCCTCGAAAGAAGGAGGAGTGCCCATCCCGCCAGTGTCCTCTGTCCAACTAGAGGCACCGGACAATCTGCTGGAAGCGCTACGAGGCGCTTCCATTGTGGATGAACACCGTATCCTTATGGATACGGTGATTGAGAAGGTTCAGTCCGTCAAAAGCGGACTGACCGAAGCCTGCAACGGCCTTCTGACAGGTTTTGAGGTAAGCAACGCAAAAAGAGAAAATCCCATTATAGACAGTAGCCCCTGAGACACTGTCCGGTGTTCGAAAAGAAAAGCCGGACAGGGGATCAAATAATTTTCGCAGGGAACTAACGAAATGTGTCTTATATGAATAAGCAGGCGTCATTGCTGGCCGCGACCTCACACACTACCAAAGTCTCCGGACTAAAGCAGAGGCTGGAGCGGGCCGAGGGAGAGCTCGGCCAAGCGAGGAAGCAGCTGGAAGAGCAGCAATGTATGCTATGACTCGCAATATATTCGGAAAGAATAAATGATGTTTATTGACTATAATGTCATGACTTATGTAGGAGCGACGACTGAGGTCGAGGCTCTGAAAAAGGCCCTGGCCGAAGCCGAGGAGAAAGCTGCCAAGGAGCAAGTCGCCCACAAAAAGCTCAAGGCCAGGCTCAACGAGGTCCAGCAAGAACTCCAGGACGCGGTGAAAAAGTGCGAAGCCTTGGAGGGTGATGTTTCGGCTTGAGAGACCGAACTCGCCAAGGCTCGCCAAAGTGCAGAAGAGGCCCGGGTTGACGTCCAGGGTGCCCTCCAGGAGATCCAGGAGGCCAAGAAGATCGCGGCGGGTAAGGTGTTTAGTATGCAAAGCAAGTATGTGAAGAAGAAGTATTTCTTACTAACCCAGATTCGGAGTTCTCCAGGGGCTTTTGCTGATCTGCCATGCAGTATATCTGACGCTGCGGAGTTCTTTCGAGCCGAAGAAGGGAGCTCGATGGAGAAGCTGTTCTGGTCATAGTACCTTGCGCCAGAACATCTAGTGCCCTTCATCGATCAGCTGAAACAGTTGGTCGAGCTGCATAGGGTGGCCAAACTGGCCATGAAGGATTTGATAATCCGGTTGTGGCCTGCCGAAGCTATACCCAACAGCTACTTCGGCCTCGTCAAGCGGTTGGTGAGTGCCTGTCCTCGGCTGGACGTCATCAAGCGGTCGGTCTCCATCGAGGGCGCGCGGCTGGCCTTCGCCTATGTCAAGGTGTGGTGGGCGAAGATGGATGCCGCCAAGCTAGCGACCGAGGGGCTGCCTGAGGGCAAGGAGCACCGCACACCCGAGCGATACTTTGGAGACGTCCTGGAGGGGTCTCGCATTGTGGCAACGCAATGTGCGACAGACATTATTTTTGAATGAATACATTCATGTTGTCTCGGCTTTGTATGATCAAACAAAGTTGTTATGTAATATAATGTTTTGTTTTTATAAAAAAATTTACCTCTTGTGCGGCCATGTGGTATAAAATCTGAGGGTTCGCCAGTTGTCAGCTTCTGCCCCCACGTACGTAGTACGAGGGTGTTCGGGATGGAATCTAAACACTCTTGATCCAATTATTTGGTCCTTGAAGGAGGTTTTTAGCGCAACGAACCAGGCAATCAGACTATACGGCTTGAACACCCTCAATTAGCCATAGGAGTTTGACAATAAAAATATAGGCGCAGCTCCTAGTATCCAAACTAGGATGCTGTAAACACCTGATCAGGTAAGTACCGATCCTTCGCGTAATGCGGAAAAAACCTCCAACGATTTGAGACCTCTGAAGAGCTGACCGGCTCTCGCCGCATCATGACAGTCAGTTTTCGGCTTTCTCTACTGAGGTGCTCCATCGGGTAAACCAGGGCACAATCACAGTAGTTCTCCCTTTACTACTTTAGCCGATATAGCGGAACGTAAGGTAGCAAGCACAGGAGCCGAGCAAACCAACTATTGACCAAAGACATGATTCGGAGCCAATGCATATAATGCTAAATTCGGGGTGCCGAACTGTACTGTAAAAAAGTATTCAGACTTTGTTGCCGTAGTGTGGGCGCTATGAAGCCCCTGGCAAATGGGAACGTACCAAAGTGTACGGGTGCTACTTGATTAGGTTATTAAAAAAGAATAAAGGAAAACAGAAAAGGAGCAAAGGTAATGACCTAGGGCCGCAGGATTTGGGCCGCGAACTGTTTTCATTGCAATTTTATTAATACGTCAAAGTGCATTGATACAAATAGTGCAATAAGAAACGGGCTATTTAACATGCCAAAAACCAAGGGAGAGCTGCATGTGGGTCCTGAAAAACAGGTAGAGTGATTGTTAACGAAACCACCTTAGAGATTCCCCTGCATGCTTGTGCTTCTTGCCATCTTGGTGTTGATCCTTTGACAGGACCGGTGATCAAGCCATCAGGGAAAGCCTGTGAAAAAGAGACCTAAAAAAGGGGAAAGAGAAACAGTGAAAGTATGTGTGTCCGGGAGCGGTCAAGCCGTACTATGGATCACAAGGTAGGTATGACTCCGTCTGTGCCCATGGTACTTTGAGTGTGTAGTTATGTATGCGCGGTACGAATGCCGTCACTTGATTGGGGCTGGGACGGAGGCCGGATTGCTAGTCGAGCTCTTGACGAGCCGAGCTATCATGCTGGGAATGGCCAGACCCTCTTGACGGTGTCCGGGAGCTTGGCCGCCGAATTAAGGTTCTACTTAAAAAGGCTGCACTGTACTTCTGCTGCTAAGGCAGCGGTGTGTTCCTCGGTACGCAGGGAACGTTATGTATTTCCATTAAATGTTATGACGCCGCGTGGCCCGGGCATCTTGAGCTTGAGGTAGGCATAATGAGGCACCGCATTGAATCGGGCAAAAGCGGTTCGTCCGAGCAGTGCATGACAGCCGCTGCAAAAAGGGACGATGTCAAAGATTAACTCCTCGCTTCGGAAGTTGTCCGGGGATCCGAAGACAACCTCTAGCGTAATTGAGCCCGTATAGCGAGCCTCTACACCTGGTATGACTCCTTTAAAGGTTGTTTTTGTGGGCTTGATCCGTGATGGGTCAATTCCCATTTTGCGCACTGTATCCTGATAGAGCAGATTGAGGCTGCTACCACCGTCCATGAGGACTCTTGTCAGGTGGAATCCATCAATGATTAGATCGAGGACCAGTGCGGCTGAACCACCATGACGGATACTGGTCGGATGATCCCGGGGATCAAAGGTGCTCGGGCATGACGACCATGGATTGAATTTTGGGGCGACTGGCTCTATCGCATAAACGTCCCTGAGTGCGCGCTTGCGCTCCCTCTTAGGGATGTGTGTGGCATATATCATGTTCACCGTTTTGACCCGAGGGGGGAACTTCTTTTGTCCCCCTGTGTTCGGCTGCTTGGGCTCCTCATCATCGTCCTTGCTTTGCGATCCCTTCTCCTTGTTTTCGGCATTTAACTTGCCGGCCTGCTTAAAAACCCAGCAATCTCTGTTAGTATGATTGGCAGGTTTGTCCGGCGTGCCGTGGATTTGGCACGGACGATCAAGTATGCGGTCCAAGCTAGATAGTCCCTGCTTGTTTCTTTTATATGGCTTCTTCGCTGGCCGGACTTGGAGCCACTGAACCCGGCGTTGACTGTCGTGTCATCGGTGTTGTCGCCATTGCTTCGGCGTTTATGTCTGTTGCGTTGGAGCTTGCCATTGCTACTTTTGCCCTCGGAGGTGCCCATTTCACTTTCTGTGTTTTTGGTACGGGCCAGCCAACTATCCTCACCCGCGCAGAAGCGGTTCATGAGTGCCGTGAGGGCTGCCATGGATTTCGGCTTTTCCTGACCGAGGTGGCGGGCGAGCCATTCGTCACAGATGCTATGTTTAAAGGCCGCTAGGGCTTCGGCATCCGGACAGTCGATGATCTGGTTCTTTTTAGTTAGGAACCTAGTCCAGAATTTCCTGGCTGACTCTCCAGGCTGTTGGACTATGTGACTTAAGTCATCGGCATCTGGTGGCCGGACATATGTACCTTGGAAGTTGTCAAGGAAAGCTTCTTCCAATTCCTCCCAGCTGCCAATAGAATTTTCAGGTAGACTGTTTAGCCAGTGCCGAGCTGGCCCTTTGAGTTTTAGTGGGAGGTATTTGATGGCGTGAAGATCGTTCCCGCGGGCCATGTGGATGTGGAGAATAAAATCCTCGATCCATACCGTGGGATCGGTTGTTCCATCGTATGATTCGATGTTTACGGGTTTGAACCCTTCTGGGAATTCATGATCCATTACTTCGTTAGTGAAGCAAAGAGGGTGTGCGGCACCTCTATATCGGGCCACATCGCGACGTAGCTCCGATGGAGTCCGTCTGCGGTTTTTGGCCCGGGCGTGACTAGGTTTGTCGCGTCCGAATAGATAGCCGTCCTCGCGTGTCAGGGCGCGTCCTCGCGATTCGTAGATCGATCTTGTATGTCCTGCTCTACTATCCAGGTCTTGACGAAGGTCATATGTATAACCCCAAGCTGTCTTATCCCTGCTTTTATGGCAAGGTGGGACAGTGTGGTTTTTGGCTCGAGTTGTCGTTTCATCCCGACCGCGCGGTGGTCGGTCCGCCGCATTGTGCGATGCTGGTGCGGGTGCTGCCGCCTCGTCATCGAACTGATGTAGTAATTTGCACTTCGGGTAACTTTTAGCTGGGCGCTTAAGGCCGTATTCTTTGGCTGCCAGGACATCGGTCCATCTGTCATTGAGCAGGTCTTGATCAGCTTGAAGCTGCTGCTGCTTCTTTTCAGGCCCCTCGCAGTGGCTATTAGCTGAAGCTTAAAGCGCTCCTGCTCAAGGGGTTCCTCAGGCATGATGAAATCTTTGTTGCCGAGGCTCACCTCCTCCTCGGAGGGCGGATAATAACTACTGTCCTCCGAGTCTTCTTCTATGGCCTGTTCATCAGGGCTGACTTGCCCATCTTCCCGATTATCTTGTTCGGTGGTTTGTTCGTCGGGGTCTTCTGTGTCTTCGGCACCGTCCGGAGTGTTATCGTCTCCTGTGCCGGTGTTGCTGTCTTTGCTGTGGTGCGATTTAGAGCGGCGCCGCTGATGGCGGCACTTTGGTTGTGTTTTAGGAGGGTGATCCTTCGCTGGGTTCTCCTTGTCGTTGCTATTATCTTTTGGTGCATCCACCATGTATACGTCATATGTGGAAGTGGCCGTCCATAGTCTAGTGAACGAAGGGTTTTGGGCCTCCTCTTCTCCGGCATCGTCGTCCATACCGTCGATGTCTTTGGAGTCATAGTCAAGCTTGTCGGTTAAGTCCTTGATAGTGGCTATGAAGTGGGTGGCGGGTGGGAAGCGAAATTCTCCCCCATCATCAGCCTCCAGTTCAAACCAAACATAATTCGGCTATGAGTCCCCCGCCAATGACAGATTCTTTAACGAGTTCAGCACATCGCCGAGGGGCGAGTGTCAGAAGATGTCTGCGGCGCTGAATTCGAAGATCGATAACTGATCAAGCTCGGCGTCCGCGGACGCACATGGTTCGGAACTTATAGCCGGAGACGAGTCCGGACTTCCGGTGACGTAGATATCTTGTGAAGTTAAGTCTATGTGCGGCTCCAACGTTGCGGAATCTGCAACCTCCGTGGCGGGGTTCGGCTTCCCGTCCTCGGATGGCGCGGTCTGCTCCGGATCTAAAGCCAGAGCATTTATGGAAGCTATCTCCTGGATGCGGTCCGATGGCAGATTTATGTCATGTTCATCGGGGTGACAAGGAATGGTCGCCGCGGTCTCAAATCCGTCCAAGATCAAGTCTCCACGGATGTCCGCGACGTAGTTCAAGCTTCCGAATCTGACCTGATGGCCAGGGGTGTAGCTATCGATCTGCTCCAGATGGCCAAGCGAGTTGGCCCGCAGTGTGAAGCCGCCGAACACGAAGATCTATCCGGGGAGGAAGGTTTCTCCTTGGACAGCATCGTCGTTGACGATTGAAGGGGCCATCAAACCTTTTCGGGATGGCACAGTGGAACTCTCAATGAAAGCACCAATGTCGGTGTCAAAACCGGCGGATCTCGGGTAGGGGGTCTCGAACTGTGCGTCTAAGGTCGATGGTAAGAGGAGACAGGGGACACAATGTTTACCCAGGTTCGGGCCCTCTCTATGGAGGTAATACCCTACTTCCTGCTTGATTGATCTTGATGAATATGAGTATTACAAGAGTTGATCTACCACGAGATCGTAATGGCTAAACCCTAAAGGTCTAGCCTGTATGACTATGGTAATGAGTATCTCTCCCTCCGGACTAAGTCCTCCGGTTTATATAGACACCGGGAGGATCTAGAGTTACACAAGGTCGGTTACAGAGAAAGGAATCTACATATTTGATTGCCAAGCTTGCCTTCCACTCCAAGGAGAGTCCTTCCCGGACACGGGTGCAGTCTTCGGTCTTCGTATCTTCGCAGCCCATCAGTCCAACCCATGGCTAATAGGCCGGACGCCCGAGGACCCCTTAGTCCAGGACTCCCTCACTAGGGTTAGCATTGGTTTAGCTCATATGAGAGATAGAGCTTTGCTCATCCACTTGATACCTACTCCATTGGAGGCCAAGTCCTCCATCTAGGAGAAGATCCCCCAAGTGGATTCAAGCCCTCCATCTCGGAGAAGATCCCCTAGTGGATTCAAGACCTCCTCTTGGAGAAGAACTAGTTACTTGTATCCCCCTTTGTATGATTTGAATCATGTATCTCTCTTTGTGTTCATGGATCTAGCAGATGTGTGATCGTTTCTCGTTGATTTGAGTGTTTCCCCTCGTTTCCCCTCGTGTGTTCGTCGTGTTCTTCGTGGGATCCCCTCCAAACCATGAAAGATCGGCCCCTAGGGTCTCACCCTACATCAAACATCAATACAGATCAAGCTACAACACCTCACGTATTAACGCTCATGCCTTTTGTCATGCTAACTTTAGAGCAACTGCATTTAATTCTCGTGCAAGACGTACTGAAACATAGATATAACTGAAAACATGCATGTCTTAGTAAATAAGCACAATATGAGGCTTACGGAGAATTCAATTTAATGGACATATAACTCTTGCAGAGCATCTAATAGAATTGTAGTATGAACATTCCTTAGGTTTGTAGTTAACCTGCTTCCTAATATTTTGATTACAAAACCTGAATTAACATTGTGGATTTAGAGTTAGGAAAAAACTTATCTAGACGACTAGGAGTATTGTTTGTTTTACAATTTTATTCATATGTCCCCACCTTTTGGATAGTATTAGTAGTATAGTGTGTGGAGCATCAGGCTTTAGGTTTTTGTTTGAACAAGTTTGGGCTTTTACTAATTAAACACAAATATTCAGTTCAGATAATAATGTGTTGTAAATAAGGAATGGTACTAATAAGTAACACTACATGTATTGTGCAATATAATTTCTTTAGTATGACATCAGAATAGCTATCGGTTGCCAAATGCTTTCTTGACAACGTTTTTCTACTTGCTCACTAACATGCATTGCTTTCTATGTATGAAACACATGGTATCTTGGTAAAGTGTGCTTGAATAGGTTGACAACACATCTCATTTTGTTAGGATTATTGTTATTTTGTATGTCCACCTCCGCATGTTATTTATGGTTCTATTGTATCTCGATCTTGTGATAGGACTGCAACATCTTAGGTATGGTTAAGTTTGGGACCGGGGCCGAAGAAAGGAGAATAGGACAAATGACAGACTATACTGTACATAATTCATATGCATCATCGATCATATATACTATATATAATTCGTGTGTACTATCGACCATATTATTTGATTTGTTTAAAGGATGCCACTCATGATACTCAGAGAAATCAGAGCTGTAGTATGTACTTTGTTTCGTATAAACTAATATTATTTGTTCTGTCATTTGGGAGAGGAAGTTAAAATAATTCGGGTACCATTTAATGCATGTTTATTTATTTGATTTTTTTTCTTTGCAGAAATTGCGCTAAGGGGAGGAAGAAGTGGTGCATTAATACATCATTCTAAAATTAGTTCCGATTGTCACCATTTGTTTGCCGACTCTGATTGTCCTCAATATGCATGGATGGTCTTTCTCCCCATAGGTTTGCAGCAATAAATCTATGAGAATTTAATTTGTCATTCACGTGTGTTATATTTATTTTTCTATGTCGGAAAAAGGCAGATGGTGTACAACTAAGTTTAGTTTGGCAAACTTAGTTGATTTTACATTCAAAAATAAGTTTGGCAAACTTACTTTCCAGTTTTCAATTGTAACTATAGAAAGGTAATAGTGTAATGGGTATACAGGATCACATTGTGGGCAACACGTGATAACCTTGGCTGGATATAAGAACATGCCTGAAGGTGATTGCTAAATTAAGGTCAATCTTCAGTGTAGTTTTAGGTCTGTGGTTGGTGATCAAGCTGGTAGATTTAGGATCTTACCTTTTGTACAATGGTGTAACTTTCTAACAAATAATACCCGAGCAGGCATTTATTAAATTTACAAAGCTCGCCTCCCATCAAATCATGTGAGGTATCACATTTGTATTCCTGCTATAAGTTAATAGGTTTTCTAGATATTAAGCATATCATATTTATCATAATGACCTTTTTAGTTAAATAATATTGATTCATGTTCAACTAAAATTAGCTTGGGATTTTTCTAGATATTTTTACTAAATTTTTCCTTGCACTGCAGTTTGTAATGCAATTGGATGAATAGTGTTTCAACAAAGAATGTCACGGTCAATCCAGTTAGAGTGCTAAAATGTCCGTGTTGGGATAGTCAAGAGTCTGGTACAGGCCATGGAAATCAGCGACGGTGAGCCAAGTACTGGTAACAGCGTCATCCAGCTTCATTGAGAAATGTCCTGCTATAGCGGAAAACCGAGTTGGAAGGGGAAGGGTCTGGCATGAAAATAGAAGGGTGGGTAGTGGGGTAGACTTTTTGTGTTGGGACCACATGTTGGAGATAACATGGCAGATAGTCCGGACAACTATAGTTCTCCCCCATGTATGAGTTGGATTTTGGGGAGTCCGGATTGTGCAGATGGTTGAATTTTAGGGAGCCCGTGAATTTTGAGGAGCCACCTTGGCGCCAGTTTGATGTCTAAACACGCCCGGATGTATTATAAAGAAATGAGCTTTATCTTGAACATGATCTTAGTCACTTGTATGATCATTTATACGCATTATAGCCCGTAGCAACGCAAAATTAGGAGAGACAGATAATTTACATCATAGGATGTTTAACATCTTATTTAGCGCAAGGTCATTACAAGTTGAGTACAAGCCATTTTCTACAACTCGATCTAGAACTTCACTCTGTCTGAGCTTGCTCGAATTTTAGTATGAGCCGAACTGAGCCTAGGCTAACTTGTCCGAACTTGACTCTTTTGTGGCCCTAGGTGGACATGATCGAAAATTCTCCCATTTTCGCAACATGTGTAAATTGTCCCTTTTCTTTTTATGTGTCTTGCATTTGACAATATTTTGCAATTTATTTCTGTATGTCTCACATTTGCAAGACATCCATAATAAATCCACTTAATCCTAAGAGGTTTTTGGGAGAGTTCGAAAACCCATCGATATATACACTTTAAACGAAGTGCATTTCATTAATTGCAGAATTTTATGTCGCTGTTTTTTCTTATATACACGTTGAACTTGTCGTCCAGTGTCTTTATATATGGGACATGAAAATATGTATTAGACGGGCTGATATTTATAGCAATACAATCATAAGGCGCGCGCAATGTCCATGTGGTGAATTGTAGTTTTTTTAGAAGAATGAATTACAGTTCATTTGACCAGTACTATCTCCATATATAGTTTTTTTGGCCCGTGGCAACGCACGGGAATTCTACTAGTTTACAATTGGAGGGAGTTTGGAGGCTGTTTTGGGCCGTTCGATCTTGATCGGACGGCTACGGTTGAAGGGTGGGCTAGGTTAGGTGATAAGTGGGCTGTGTTGAGTGTATTGGGCTAAGATGAGAGGGAGGATGAAAGCCCGACAATGAGTTTTATAAAACCGAAAACGACTGCGATTTGACTGGCTATAGTGCCTCTATAGTTTAACCGTTCGAGTATCAAACGATCTCCGAATGCTACGAAATATAGCAGGCGGTCTACCTAAGATATAGTAGGGCTTCACGCCAACTTTCATCCCATTCTGAGAATTTTTTATCCCACTGCTAAAATAATATTTTAACGATGTCGTGGGCGCGTGCAAGTGTGGTTGGTCTCGAAACGGACAACGAAGACAACGAGGAGAAGCGGGAACTACGAATGGATGCAAGTTTTGAGAAATGATGGCAATGGAGTGCTGATGCAATGCGAATGTTGCAATGATGAATGCATCACACAAATAAAAGACACGACGACAACAAAAAACATGGAAGGCGTCTGGAGCATCGGTCTCGGGCTGTTACAACTCCCCCCCCCCCCCCCCGAGTTACTAGAGATCTCGCCTCGAGATCTAGGGATGAAAACAGAGAGAAGAGGTAATACTAAGTTGCTTCTTGACAGATGAGTGAAACCAAAGAACCTCGAATGGTCGAAAAGACGTGAAGAAGGGCACGAGGGAGAAGCAAGAATTCGAAACCACTCCAGTTGAAACGACATATCAAAGGAAGAATTCAGACAGCACTCCGGTTGAAAAGAGAGGCAAGAAATAGAATATTAAATCAACAAGATGGGATGATACTAGATGAGAGCAATAACACAATGTCTTCGGAACAAATGGGGAATAGAATGAAAAGAACGAAGAAGAGAAAACCGACATCTCTCACAATTGAACTTGAAATAGCACTCTTATGAAGATGGGTTGAACGGAGTTGTTGGATAATCAACAACGAAAGGGATAAGCTTGTTGTGGGCTTATCGAAAACATCTCAAAATTGAGGTGAAATTCTGCCACTACCAAATGATTGATCGCTTGAGAGGAATGAAGTGTTGGGAATGTTGCATGGGAAACAAAAATTTTCCTACACTCACCAAGATCTATCTAGGAGATGAACATCTATGAGGTTGATGTAGACGAACGTCTTCGCGATCCAATAACGATACATCCATGAAATCCCGATAAACTGCCGAACAGATGGCACCTCCGAGTTTAGCACATGTGCGGCTCAGCGGCGTCCTCTCCTTCTTGACCCATAAAGCGAGGGAGGGGGGTAGATGAGATCGGGACCAACACGACGGTATGGTGGTGGTGGTGGCAGTGGAATTCCGGCAGGGCTTCACCAAGCGTGTACCGGTGAAACATGGGAGGAGTTGGGAGAGGTAACGGGCAAGGGTCGAAGGGTGGCTGCCCCCAATGACTCCCCACATTTATATAAGCATGGAGGGGGCTGGTGGCTTGCCTGCCCTAGGGTCGTTGGCCAAAGGGGAGGAAGGAAATCCCACCTTTCTGTCCCCACCGATCGCTATCCCCCCTTTTTAGGGATGGTGATCTTATCCCCTTGGGATATGATACTATTCCTTTTAAGGTAGGATCTTGGTGCACCTAGACCAGGGTTGCGGGGACTTTCCCCTCTACCCACGTTCATGTGGGTCGCCCATGCAGGTGGGCCCCACTCCAGAAACTTCTAGAACCTTCCCGGTATAATACCGAAAAAACTCGAACTTTTTCCGGAACCCTGATAACAACTTTCCATATATGAATCTTTACCTCCGGACTATTCCGGAGCTCCTTGTGATGTCCTGGATCCCTTACGAGACTCCTACCAACCTTCATACTTTCCAATATTAGTATCTCAATACTACCCTAGCGCTACCGAACGTTAAGCGTGCGACCCTACGGGTTCAAGAATCATGTAGACATGACCGAGCCTCCTCTCCAGTCAATAACAAATAGCGGGACCTGGATGCCCATATTGATTCCTGCATATTCCATGAACTTTTTTATCAGTTGAACCACGATGTCAAGGATTCAGCTAATCGCGCATGCAGTTCCCTTTGTCTATCGGTATGTTACTTGCCCGAGATTCGATCGTCGGTATCTCCATACCTAGTTCAATCTCGTTACCGGCAAGTCTCTTTACTCATTCCGTAATACAAGATCCCAGGGCTAATTCTTTAGTCACATTGCTTGCAAGCTCATTGTGATGATGTATTACTGAGTGGGCCCTGAGATACCTCTCTGTTATACGGAGTGACACCTCCCAGTCCCCATGCCAACTAAACAGACACCCTCGGAGATACCTGTAGAGCATCTTTATAGTCACCCAGTTACGTTGCGACGTTTGATACACACAAGGTACTCCTCCGGTATCAGTGAGTTGCATGATCTCATGGTAATAGGAACAAATACTTGACATGTAGGAAACAATAGCAATAAACTTGATACGATCATATGCTACGTTTATAGTTTGGGTCTTGTTCAACACATCATTCTCCCAATGATGTGATCCCATTATCAAATGACAACTCATGTCTATGACTAGGAAACCATAGCCATCTTGGATCAGCGATCTAGTCTGGTAGAGGCTCAGTAGGGACATGTCGTTGTCTATGTATCCACACATGTATTTGAGTTTCCAGTCAATACAATTATAGCATGGATAATAAACAATTATCATGAATAAGATAATATAATAATAACCACTTTATTATTGCCTCTAGGGCATATTTCCAATAGTCTCCCACTTGCACTACAGTCAATAATCTAGTATTACATGGTAATGAATCTAACACCCATAGAGTCCTAGTGTCGATCATGTTTTACCCGTGGAAGAGGTTTAGTCAACAGATCTGCAACATTCAGATCCGTATGTACTTTGCAAATGTTTATGTCCTCCTCCTTGACCGCATCACGGATGGAATTGAAGCGTCACTTTATGTGTCTAGTCCTCTTGTGAAACCTTGGTTCCTTGGCTAGAGCAATGGCACCACTGTTGTCACAGAGCAGAGTAATTGGGTCTAGTACACTGGGTACAACTCCAAGATCTATCATGAACTGCTTCATCTAGTCACCTTCTTTCGCTGCCTCCGAGGCAGCTATGTACTCCACTCCGCATGTAGAATTAGCTACCACGCTTAGCTTGGAACTGCACCAGCTTACCGCTCCCCCATTCAGAATATATACGTCCATGTGGAGACTTAGAATCAGTCAGATCAGTGTCAAAGCTTGCATAGACGTAACCCTTTACGACGAGCTCTTGACCACCTCATAAATGAGAAACATTTCCTTAGTCCTTTCAGGTACTTGAGGATATTCTTGACGGTGTCTGGTGTTCCATTCCTGGATTACTTTGAAACCTCCAGGCCATACTTATGGCAAGGCTGACATCTGGTCTTGCACACAGCATCGCATACATGATAGAGCCTATGGCAGAAGCATAGCGGATGACACTCATCTTTTCTTTATCTTCTGTAGTCGCTGGGCATTGAGTCTTACTCAACTTCACACCTTGCAAAACAGGCAAGAACCCCTTCTTGGACTGATCCATTTTGAACTTCTTCAAAAATTTATCAAGGTATGTGCTTTGTGAAAGTCCTATTAAGCGTCTCGGTCTATCTCTATAGATCTTGATGCCTAATATGAAAGCAGATTCTCCTAGGTACTTCAATGAAAAACTCTTGTTCAAATATCACGTTTTCCAAAAGTTCTATATAGTTTCCAATCAACAATATGTGATCCACATATAATATTAGAAACGCTATAGAGCTTCCACTCACTTTCTTGGAAATACAAGATTCTCCTAAAACTTGTATGAACCCAAACACTTTTATCAACTCATCAAAGCGAAGATTCCAACTCTGAGATGCTTGCACGAGTCCATAAATGCATCGCTGGAGTTTGCACACTTTGTCAGCATTCTCTGGATCAGCAAAACCTTCCGGTTGCATCATATACAACTCTTCCTTAAGGAAGCCATCAGGGAACGCTATTTTGACATCCATCTGCCAACTTTCATAATCGAAAAATGCATCTATTACTAACATGATTCTGACGGACTTAAGCATCGCTACGGGTGAGAAAGTCTCATCGTAGTCAAGTCCTTGAACTTGTGAAAATCCCTTTGCCACAATTTGAGCTTTATAGACGGTGACAATACCGTCCGCGTCTGTCTTCTTCTTGAAGATCCATTTATTCTGAATGCCCTTTCGCCCTTCAGGTAACACTTCCAAAGTCCATACTTTGTTTGCATACATGGAGCCCGTCTCGGATTTCATGGTCTCTAACCATTTGTTGGAATCTGGGCCAACCATTGCTCCTCCATAGCTCGTAGGTTCATCTTTGTCCAACAAAATGACCTCTAAGACAGGGTTACCGTACCACTCAGGAGCAGTACGTATCCTTGTCGACCTACGAGGTTCGATAGTAACTTGATCCAAAGCTTCATGATCACCATCATTAGCTTCCTCTTCAACTGACATAGGTGCCACAAAAACATCTTTCTGTGTTGCGCTACTCTCTGGTTGAAGTAAAGGTTCAACAACCTCATCAAGTTCTATCTTCCTGCCTCTCAATTCTTTCGAGAGAAACTCTTTCTCGAGAAAGCACCCGATCTTAGCGACGAACACTTTGCCTTCGGATTTGAGATAGAAGGTATACCCAACCATTTCATTTGGGTATCCTATGAAGACGCTTTTGTCCACTTTGGGTTCAAGCTTTTCTGGCAGAAGCCTTTTGACAAAAGCATCGCAGCCCCAAACCTTAAGAAACGACAACTTAGGTTTCTTGCCAAACCATAGTTCATACGGTGTCATCTACACAGACTTAGATGGTGCCCTCTTTAATGTGAATGCAGTTGTCTCTAATGCATAACCCCAAAACGATAGTCACAAATCGGCAAGAGACATCATAGAACGCACCATATCCAATAAGGCACGACTACGACGTTTGGACACACCATTACGCTGTGGTGTTCCAGGTGGTCTCAAATGTGAAAAAATTCCACATTGTCTTAAGTGATTGCAAAACTCATAACTCAGATACTCTCCCCCTCGATCAGATCGTAGGAATTTGATCTTCTTGTTACGATGATTCTCAACTTCACTCCGAAATTGCTTGAACTTTTCAAACATTTCAGACTTATGCTTCATCAAGTAAATATACCTGTATCTACTCAAATCATCGGTGAAGGTAAGAAAGTAATGATATCCATGGCGCGCGTCAACGCTCATCGGACCGCACACATTAGTATGTATGATTTCCAACAAGTCACTTGCCTGTTCCATTGTTCCGAAAAACGGGGTCTTAGTCATCTTGCCCATGAGGCATGGTTCGCATGTATCAAGTGATTCAAAATCAAGTGACTCCAAAAGTCCATCAGCATGGAGTTTCTTCATGCATTTTACACCAATATGACCTAAGCGGCAGTGCCGCAAGAAAGTGGTACTATCATTATCAACTCTACATATTTTGGCATCAATGTTATGAACATGTGTATCATCACTATCGAGATTCAATAAGAATAAACCCCTCATAATGGGTGCATGACCATAAAAGATATTACCCATATAATAGAACAACCATTATTCTCTGGTTTAAATGAGTAACCGTATCACATTAAACAATATCCATATATAATGTTCATGCTCAACGCAGGCAGTAAATAACAATTATTCAGGTTCATCACTAATCCCGATGGTAATCGAAGAGCACGTGTGCCGACAGTGATCACATCAACCTTAGAACCATTTCACACGCACATCGTCACTTCGTCCTTCGCCAACCTCCACTACAGGAATCAGGCACTTTGTCGTCTGCCATGGCTGACGGCAAAGGCATGCCTGGCCAGCGGCAAAGGCCTTTGTCGTCAGCCAGCAGACGACAACAGGTCCGGCTGAATAAGCTACGGCAAAGGCCTCTTTGCCGTCTGCCGGTGGACGGCAAAGATGATCGCGGGTCACCGGCACGGCCGTGAGCTTCGTACCACCATGCTGGTAGACCTTCTTGCCTTGCTCAACCAGCTCGCCTTTGCTAAAACTATCGTCAGACCAGGTCTCCTCGCCATCAGCATGGCCACTAGTCTCCGGAGTAAGTGGGACGAAGACTCTGGGACCAGAGTCTCGTGGGACGAAGACTCTGGGGCCCGAGTCTCGTGGGACGAAGGCCCAGCGACCCGAGGTTCGTCGGCCCGAGGCTCGTGGACCGGAGTCCGAGACGGCTCCAAGTCTGATGGGTCCACCTGAGAAGGAGCACTCCGGTGGTCCGGAGAATCAGCTGGGGGTGGCAGCGAGGAAGGCACAGCAACCTTCCTACCTCTTCGCCGCCACGTCCACCTCTAGCTGCACCCCTCTTCGTCTTCCCCTGACCTCTCCCATCCGAAGAAGAAGCGCCCGCCGGTGTCTGCATGCTGTCTACCAGCGCTCTCCGAAGGCGCTGGGGTGGAATAACAGCACCCCTCCCAGCACGCGCTGAGGAAGAAGGAGGCTCGGAGCGCTCTTGACCCGCGCCCACCATCTATCAACACCTGCAATGACAAAGAGTAAACGAAATTAGTACAACATAAACATAAAAAAAAATTGGTGGGTGAAAACAACACCTAAAAAATTAACTAAGTAATTAACTAACTAACTAAGTCTTTAACCTAAAAAAATAACTAACTAACTAATTAAACGCTTTTTCTTAAGGCCAGAAATGGGCTTTAATAGGTTAAAACTATTTTAGTGTTTCAAAAATATTTGATAAAATTTAGGGAAGCTCAATTGACATATATTGTCCATATATAAGAGTTTCAACAAACGGTCATGTTCAAAATATTGGTCAAATCCATCAAAAACCCTTTTCTGATATTTCAAGCTTTTGGAATATTTACTTAGGAAATATTCTCTATAAATTCCAAGAAAATTCTAGCATGTAAAAAATGCCATATTTGGTTATCTTGCCAAGTATCATCTCTTTGAGAACAAGATGACATCACCAAAACCCCTCAAAACCATTTATGTCTATTGCCAAACATGTCCAAATGCTCTGATGGCAAGGAGTTTTCATTTACTTGCCGAAAACATCATCAAACACCTTCTGTAATATTACCAAAACCACTGCTTTTACCCCTTCCACTGTTCTCCGTGAGCTCAAATTTTTACCACAGCTGACCCTGATCATCTTTTTTTGACTATGGCAATTATGGAATCTTGAAAGTGCATGTGCTCAAGTGCCAACAAGCACTTTTTGGCACCATATTTCAATTTATTGTCATCCAGACATCTTGGAAGATTAGGCCTCCCATAGGGAGAACTAGACTTTTCTGATCATACCAACTCTTCAGTTAAGCCAAGCAAGCCTAAAGCACTTGTTAGGGCAGTATAAACTACTAGTATTTGCATAGACAAGCTATAAAAGAGTTTAAAAAGTTCTAACTGATTAGACCAAGATATTAGCCATGTTCTCAAATTAGTTACAGGACATTTCTTTCTTATGATGATATACTCATTTTGGGTGTACTTCAGATACCGTCGAATGTTGTTCCGAGGAAACAAATTAAAGTAAAGGGATTCTTTCTTTGTGTGAAGTCAAATTGAAATAAGAATGTTTTTTTGTTCAGAAAGATAAATATCGCAGCATTGTCAGGTCCCAACAAGCAGGAGCTAGGTGCTTAAGATCACCCTGCCACTAATTATTAGCCATTAACTATGTTTGAGTGGAGTGAAATTCCTTGTTAGTGGGAAGCACCCTTTGGGTCCCTCCATTGTACTGCCTCACTTTTATGGGTTTAATCACCACCTCCCCTTTATGCAAAATTCTACCTTTCCTAGTTGCTACCTGTCCATGCCCATGGTCAAATAATTCTAGAAACCATTAGCCAACTAATTGACAAATGATGACTAAACCTGCCTTTTATTTTTCTTTTCTGATTTTCAAGAAACAAAAGAAAAGGGATGCATATGCATCCTAATCCTAATCATTTACATGGTTGTTTTCTAGGAGTAGTAATTAGTAAAACTAAAACTAGATATGGTAATTATATACTTCTATCCTACTAGGACTAGGAGAGCAACCCGATAACAGTTGTGTCCATCCTAGCACACGTTTTCAGGAGTTGTTACTCGACACGACACTCCAAGTAGCATGCAAGAAAATAGCTCGCAAAAATAAAGCCTTCTCTGAACCGAACTGTCCATGTCATCCAGTACAACAGGAATTGCAGAGGGTCTCGTTATTTTTAGTTTTTTCATCACTGGTTAACAGAACTAACCTAAGTAACCTACAAACTAATTAACCTAACTAACCTAGAAACTAACCTAACTAACCTAGTCTAAAGATAACTAACATAGAAAATCAAACTAACCTAACTAATAGTACTAACTAACCTAATTAGTAGCAGTAGAAAAAAGAAACTAACAGTACTAACTAACCTAATTACTAGCAGTAGAAAAAAAGAAAAAAATAGGGGGCCCATGGGAGTGGGTTGGCGGGGCACCGGTGCGGTGGGGTGTCGGGGCGGTTAGGGCGTCGGGACAGCGGGGCACGTGGTTGTTGAGGCGGCGGGGCGCCGGGCAGGCGGGGGCGGCGGGGCGGCGAGGGCGTTGGGGCGGCGGGGGCATCGGGGTGGTGTGGGCGGCGAGGGCATCGGGGTGGTGCGGGCGGCGAGGGCGTCGGGGTGGCACGGGCGGCGGGGGGTCGGGGGCGTCGGGGGGGTGGTGGTCGGGGGCGGCGGGGTCGGTGGGGGTCAGGGGCGGTGAGTGTTGGGGGCGGGGCCGGCGGGCACGGGGGCGGCACGGGTGAGGTGAGGGAGAGAGAGGGGTGGGGCGCGAGGCCGACCATTTTTTAGTTAGGTTTAATTTCTTTGGCGTCTACTAGCAGACGGCAAAGAGCGTAGCTAGTGGAGTGGGGCCAGGGGAAACAGCCGTTAGGGTGGCTATTCACTTTGCCGTCTGCTCGCGAACGGCAAAGAAAGTGGCCGTTAGGTGGTTCTCACTAGTGGGCCACCCTCCCTCTTTGTCGTCCGCTAGCAGACGACAAAGAGCTAGCGGATGTCAAACACCCTCTTTGCCGTCCGCTCTTTCTTTGCCGTCAACTTTCTGTATGCTGATGCAAAGACCTCCTTTGCCGTCAGCTAGCAGACATCAAAGAACTGGCTGACGTCAAAGATCCTGATTCCAATAGTGCTCCTTCTATTCCGTAGTTCTTGTTTTGAGTTGCAAACATGAGCAACCGAACGGGTGTCAAATACCCAAGCACTACAACGAGATTTGGTAAGGTGCACATCAATAACATGTATATCATATATACCTTTGTTGACGTTGGCCCCCTACTTGTCGGCCAGATACTTGGGGCAATTCCGCTTCCAGTGGCCAGTTCCCTTGCAATAGAAGCACCCAGTTTTCGGCTTGGGTCTAGCCTCCGGTTTATTCACGGGAGGAGCAACTGCTTTGCCACTCTTCTTGAAGTTTCCCTTCTTTCACTTGATCTTCTTGAAACTAGTGGTTTAATTGACCATCAACACTTGATTCTCCTTCTGGATGTCTGACTCCGCGACTTTCAGCATCGCCTACAACTCGGAGACTGACTTGTTCATCCCTTACATGTTATAGTTCAACACAAAGCTCTTGTATCTAGGTGGTAGAGATTGAAGAACTCTGTCAATGACCGCCTCAGGCGGGGGCTCAACTCCCAACTCCGTCGGACGGTTGTAATACTAAGACATTCTGAGTATGTGCTCACTAACAGAGTTGTTCTCCTCCATCTTGCAGGCATAGAACTTATCGGAGGTCTCATACCTCTCGATCCGGGCATTCTTCCCAAAAATAAACTCCAACTCCTGGAACATCTCATATGCTACATGACGTTCAAAACGCCTTTGAAGTCCCGGTTCTAAGCCATACAGCATGGCACATTGAACTATTGAGTAGTCATCAACGCGTGACTACCTATTCACACTATTCACAATCGCTGGAGGGGGTGGCGCACCAAGCGGTGCATCAAGGACATAAGACTTTTGGGCAGCCGTCAGGATAATCCTCAGATTATAAGCCTAGTCCACAAAGTTGCTTCCATCATCTTTCAACTTAGCTTTCTCTAGGAATGCATTGAAATTCCGGGATGCTACTATGTGATCCATTGATCTGCAACATAATTTGCAAAGATAACTTAGACTATTGTTCAAGGTAAAGAGTTCAATTAATCATATTACTTAAGAATTCCCACTCCAATTAACATCCCTCCGGTTGTCTGAGTGTAAAATGATTCAAATTCACCAACCCATGTCCAATCATCACGTGAGATGTGGTGGTTTCAATCGTGAATATCTCCATGTTGATCATATCTAGTATATGACTCATGTTCGACCTTTCGGTCTCTTGTGTTCTGAGACCATGTCTGTACATGCTAGGCTCCTCAAGTTTAACCGAAGTGTTCCGCATGTGCAAAACTGGCTTGCATCTGTTTTATGTGAACGTAGAGTCTATCACACCCGTTCATCACGTGGTGCTTCGAAACGACGAACTTTCGCAACGGTGCACACTTGGGGAGAACACAATTTTATCTTGAAATTTTAGTGAGGGATCACCTTATAATGCTACCGTCGCCCTAAGCAAAATAAGATGCATAAAAGGATTAACATCTCATGCAAACCATAAGTGACATGATATGGCTATCATCTTGTGCTTTTGATCTCCATCTTCAAAGCACCGGCATGATCTCCATCGTCACGGGCATGCCACCATGATCTCCATCATCATGATATCCAACATCATGTCACCATCGGGGTTGTCATGCTTCTACTACTATTGCTACCGTTTAGCGATAAAGTAAAGCATTACATAACGCTTAATGATTGACATGCATGTCATACAATAATTAAGACAACCCTATGGCTCCTGGCGATTCTCGTATTCATCGACATGCAAGTCGTGATAAGATATACAAAACATGATCATATCATACATCAAATATATCTCATCATGTCTTTGGCCATATCATATCCAACATACCCTGCAAAAACAAGTTAGACGTCCTCTAATTTGTTGTGGCATGTTTTACGTGGCTGCTATGGGAGACTTGTAAGAACCGTTCTTACCTATGCAAAGCCACAATGGTGATATGCAAGTTGCTATTTAACCTTCTGCAAGGACCGCCTTTGTCAAATCCGATTCATCTAAGGTGGGAGAGATAGACACCTGCCAGCCATCTTTATGCAACAAGTTGCATGTCAGTCGATGGAACCAGTGCCATGTACGTGGACATGTAAAGTTGGTCCGGGCAACTTCATCCCACAATACCGCTGAATCAAGAAAAGACCAAGGAAGCAAGCAATATGAATATCAACGCCCACAAACTCCTTTGTGTTCTACTCGTGATGTCATCTACGCATAGACCTAGATCATGATGCCACTGTTGGGGAACGTTGCATGGGAAACAAAAAATTTCCTACGCTCACCAAGATCAATCAAGGAGATGCACATCTATGTGAGGAGAGATTGGATCTGCATACCCTTGTAGATCTCTAAGCGGAAGCATTAAGAAACGCGGTTGATGTAGTCGAACGTCTTCGCGACCCAATCATGATCCGTCCATGAACTCCCGATCAAGTGCCGAATGGACGGCACCTCCGAGTTTAGCACACGTGCGGCTCGGTGGCGTGGCGTCCTCTCCTTCTTGATCCAACAAGCGAGAGAGAGAGGGGGTAGATAAGATCGGGACCAACACGACTGTATGGTGGTGGTGGTGCCAGCGGAATTCCGGCAGGGCTTCGCCAAGCGCGTACCGGTGAAACGTGGGAGGAGTTGGGAGAGGTAATGGGCACGGGGCAAAGGGTGGCTGCCCCCAACGCCTCCCACCTTTACTAGTAGAACGCCCGTGCATTTCCACAGGATTTTTGTTTCTTTTTCTCAATTACACCTACGATTACACCTATAAATACAATGCATTTCAAATTTCACATGTATAGATTTTATCTGATTGCGCAAACCAAATTACAGATTATTGGTTTATACACATACACTTGTAAGCACACACATCGGGTGCCATCATTAGTGGTACATGCATCAACCATTATATGTACAATGTAAATGTATATTACTTTTTTGGGGGTTACATTTATATTCATTGAATTTACAACTGAGGATGAAAGGCACCTTGCAACAACTTGGATATAAGCAACACCAACTTGCTTTAGATCAGAAAAAACCCGCCCCTTTGCTTCACCACAATCCAGAGAGATGAGTCCCCGGAAACCAAAAGATAGAGTGGGTCAAAATTAAATAATCACATGGAATAAGCAACTACCTTAGTTGAAATGAAATGTACCAGTACACAATATTTTTGGCTCCCTTCTACTCCAAGTGTTGCTCCTTTTTCCTTGCAGCCCTAACTCAAATAATCCAGAAACTTACTACTTAAATATATACAACTAATAAATTGTCCGTGCACAGCAACGACACATAAGTATTCTAGTCTCGCTCTCTCTCTCTCCCTCTCTCTCTCTCCACCACCTTATTAAGCGTTGGAGGATATCCTTGTTTCCTACATTCTGCAACCAACTAACTCTGCCTCTTTAATTCCCTATACATCAATTAATTTAGTACCCAATTATATAAACACAATAAGAATTCCACACACAAATTTCAAAAACAATATACACATGTGCGACCGGAATTCGCCATTTCATGGGTTGACAATGCCTCATATTTGACTTCCGTGGAAGCAATTTGAAGTTCAAAAATTGCATCCTGGACATGCCAATCTATGGCTTCTCCATTTCCATGCATGTGACGCTATATCTCATCAAGAGACACCCATGAACAAACACAATCCCAAAATGCGGACACAATTTGTTGGGTATAATTATATAGTTGTGTAAAGTCAGCATAAAATTTTAACATCAAAAGATCTGAAAATCTTCTATCATTCTGGTTGTCAAGAAGGAACTAATCTGACATGTACACATAGAAATAAATTCAAGAGAAGTGCATAATAACCATACACCACCAGATCAAATATATAAATACTATCCGAGTAATCTCATTCACTTATTCGTAATTAGCTATACTCTCAAAAACATAATATTTTCTGTGAAACTCTTGGATCTAGGAGATTTGCATGAAAGGATCCATTACTATGTAAATTAATTTGAGACATGACTTCTTAGGTTCATTTATTATCTCAAAAGCAACCCTACCGAAATAAAACAATGATAATTGGTAGTTCTATGCCTCTACTTCAGCTACCTCTGTTCCGATCCTTCTTTTTGACTGGGAACCATACATTTCTATGAGATAACAAATGATGCAAATTAATAAAAATAGTAGTGGTTATTGACGGCATCTTAGGTTGTACCTTACAGGCTAATGAAATTATTGTCGGTGCAACGAAACCTGGGTCCGTTGCCCAGACTGTGCACAGGCCCAAGAACAAGATTACAGCACCAAGATCAGATGAAAGCACGAGGGATCAGTTCTTCGAAAGACCAACGTGCAGATCAAGAAGACCAAGACTAGACAGAGAGATAAGATACCACTACGAGAAGGACCTCCCGTGCCAGGCAGGCGAGCCTGGCGAGGATGGGGTTACCCCGGAAGCAAGCTTCCAAGATTGCCCCGGCAGGCTTGCCTGGGCTCACGGAGACAAACCAATCCACCACACCACCTCACAGCAACGCACGTCATCGATCAGTGAAGTGTCAAGCTCCAAAGTGACTAAGCGGCTGCTGCCTGCCACATGGCAGCCACTTCCTACAGAAAATATCTAAAAGCAACACTCGTCCTGAGACATGCCAAGCAAGCAGGCGTGAAGCTCGCATAATAGCCCAGCAGGGCCTGCCGGGCAAGCTGTGATGTGACACTGAGTGGCGCATTTAATGCGCTCTGTCAGCCTGAAGAGTTAGGTATGATAGCACTATTTGCTATCTAATCAGTATGTAAAGACTGATTTGTCACTGTGGTGACCCCTTGATCTATAAAACGAGGCCCATGGCAACCGTAGAAAGGATCCGGACCCCCGCACATTCATATGAGCGTAGCTACTCTCGCCCCAAGGCAACGTTGCCGGGCAAGAGTGCTACGTTTCTCCTCCATCAATCCACCAAAGCAGGAGTAGGGTTTTACACCTAGCGGCGACCCAAACTTGGGTAAAACTGCGTGTGTGATCTCTGCCGCGCCGTGTTACGCTTCTCCGCTCTTTGTGCAACATGCCCATCCCCCGCCGAACCAAAAGGGGCTCATGGCCCCATAGGTGGCCGTGGTTTCCCACGACATCTTTGGCGCGCTAGGTAGGGGGATCACTTGCGCGAACCCGAGAGCGTAAGCAGCGCTTTATCTTCATCGCCATTTTCATCATCGACGGCTCCATCGACTGTGGAGCCCAAGAAGAAGTCCGGTGCCGCAGCTCACCCGTCCACCTCGAAGGCTGGGGGAATGCGGAGACACATGAGGATTTGGGCGTTGTCGGGGACGTGGTCAGCGCAGGCGGCATTGTCACCACCTCCCCCTCAGCCGAAGCAGGAGTGGGAGGCACCGGAGAAGGACAACACCAACAATATCCCGGCGACCACGCCCCGCGAGGTATGAGTAGAGAGATTTTTCCTTCTGTCCCTCCCGGCTTAGCAGAGGGGCACAGCCACGGTGGTGAAATTCATCCCGGGGCGAATCGCAATCCAACGGCCGCCCCACCGTGGGCGTGGTCGCGGGACATGCATCACCCCCGGAGCAAACTTTCCCAGCCAATGCTCGGTACGTAGTCATTGGCCCGCGCACGCCATCACCTCATCACGACACCATCCCAGTGACTGGCTCCCAACGACGGGAGTC
Source organism: Triticum aestivum (assembly GCF_018294505.1). Classification (NCBI taxonomy): domain Eukaryota; kingdom Viridiplantae; phylum Streptophyta; class Magnoliopsida; order Poales; family Poaceae; genus Triticum; species Triticum aestivum. The sequence continues at coordinate 310,993,294 of NC_057814.1, read as the reverse complement.
CAACGCAGCCATCGCCGGCACCGTCAGGAGCCGGGTGACGCTATGGTCTACACCATCATCACCAATGCCAAGCACCGCTTCGGAGGCCATGGCATGGGCCCAACTGCTGCTGAGGTTTCTGCCGGCAGCTGATCAGATGGATGAGTGGAGAGCAACCATTCAGAGTCTGATTGGATTTGCCGAGGCTGGAGGCTCGCAGTGAGCTAGCCCGCCACGGCCTTCGCAGATGACAACGGCAGCCCACGCTGCTGGCCGTGCGAAAGGGGCCACCCCCACAGTGCAATCCCCACCGTGGCAACCAGCGCGAGGGCCATAAGACCAAGAGCTTGATGACGTCTCTATGGCATCGTCCGACCCTCGAGCACGTCAAGGCCGACGATGGGCCCTGGAGGACAGGCAGATGGAGCGCGCGCACGTCACCATCGAGTGACACTGCGACGCCCACCACCAGTCCAATGGGCGCAATGGCCCCAACGTTGGCGAGCCTGCGCTCGGCGGAGGCGGGTACCTGCCTTTCGAGACTGGGTGCCCTGCCTTCACCCGTGAGCTGCGTCAAGTCCATTGGTCGTCCGCTCGCACATTCAAGCCAGACTTTCCACAGAAATATGATGGGAGACTAAACCCGGCAGTGTTCTTGAGCATCTACACCGCCGCCGTTCAAGCTGCCCAGGGAAGAGATGAGAAGGTTTTTGCCCACTACTTCCCTTTGGCGCTCAAGCCGAATGTGAGGTCTTGGCTGATGCATCTGCCGGAGAACTCCATCTCGACCTGGGCAAACCTGTGCCATGGGTTTGTTGGCGCCTTCACGGGCGGCCACCAAGAGCCAGGACGGCCCGGCAATTTGCAGCTTCTCCCGCAGAACGAAGGAGACTCTGCGAAAATACATGCAGAGATTCAGCTGAGTCCATAGGAGTATTCCAGATATCCACCCGACAGCTGTGATAGCTGTGTTCCAGTCCAACATGCGCAACCATCGGATACGCTCCACGATGAACGTTTGACTGCCCAAGACTGTGATGGAACTTTACACCTTGGTGGACAAGTGCGCTCGGTTGGAGGAGGGGAGGCAACTCCCTGGAGAAGAAGATGGCGTCGACGTCGACTCAGAAGATGACAACGAGGCCACCCGTTAGAAGAAGAACAAGAAGCGCAAGGATAAAGCAGTACTGACCGTTGATGGATTGGGAACACCTAGTACCAGCAAGAATGCTAAGGCCGAAGCCTCCAGCAAGGAAGTTGCCGCATGCACTGACTGCCGAGAGGCTGCGGGTGCCGAGAAGGCTGGAAAAGGTGATGGGCCATATTTCAAGATTCATCGGACCAAGGGCCACGATCTCCAGGAATGTTATTAGGTTGAGCAGCTCGTCAAGAAGCAGAGGGCTGAATATGAGAAGCGTGATAATGAAAAAAGGTCAGAATGGCGCTGGAGGGAAGGGCCGAGACAGTGAAGCAAATCACCCGGCAAGGCTCTCCGGAACCATGGAAAACCCGCCAGGGGCCAAGAGAAGGAAGGTTGCAATGATGAAAGTAATGGAGGGGATGAAGAGGAAACCAGCGAGCAGGAAGTCCAGAAGGCCACTGATGCCCTATGCATTGACGGGGGTGCATCTCTGCACTCCTCTCACCGCCAACTTAAACAATGGGCGCGTGAGGTCAGTGCCGTGGAGCCAGCGGCAAAGTCTCAGAACCGCTCAGGTGGTCACGGACGCCCATCATCTTTGACGAAGAGGACCATCCGGACCGCACCATCGCAGTAGGATGATTGTCGTTGTTGGTTTCAGCAACGATCCACAACCTCAAAGTCACAAAGATGTTCGTTCACGGCAGGGCCGGGTTGAATCTAATTTCCCCAAAGGTTATCAGCAAACTTCAGATAGCAGAGGAAGAACTCAAAGTCACGGGCACGTTTCAAGGAGTCAACCCCGGTAGGAGTCATCCTAAGGGAAAGATCACGTTGCAAGTGACATTCGGAGGCAGTTGAACTACCGGACTGAGAAGGTTGTATTTGATGTGGTCGACCTCCCCCTGCCGTACAATGGAATCCTTGGACGCCCAGCTCTGCATAAATTCATGGCGGCATCCCACTATGCCTACAACACTTTGAAGATGCCAGGGCCAGTGGGAGTCATTTCCATTCCGCCAGACAAGAAGGACACAATTATTTGCGTGGATAAGATGTACCAGGACACAGTTGCGGCAGAGGCTGCCGAAGCCATAGTTCTCGCCAAGGAACTCAAAGGAAAGAAGAAGGCTAGCAGGGGCACCAGCAAGGAATCCGGGAAGCGTACCTCTTCGGAGTATGTTGCGCCTGTTGATGACTTGCCAGAGAGTTCCAAGAGCAAGAGATCCAAGGCTGCTGCACCTCCTGTGAAAAAGGTCCCGGCAGGGCTGGCTGGCGCTGATGGTACCTTTACTATCAGTGCCACCCTTGATGACAAATAGGAAAGCACGCTCGTTCCCTTCCTACGGGCGAATATTGATGTGTTTGCTTGGAAACCGTATAATATCCCCGGTGTTCCCAGGGAGGTAATCGAGCACCACCTTGTTGTCTGCCCACATGCCCGACCTGTCAAGCAGAAGGTCTGAAAGCAAACTTTAGAGCGGCAGCAATTCATTGCAGAAGAGATCAAGAAACTTGAGGCAACTGGTTTGGTCACAGGAGTACTGCATCCAACGTGGTTAGCAAACGCAGTGGTCGTACGCAAGGCTAACGAAAAATGGAGGCTTTGCATAGATTTCACAGATCTTAACAAGGCCTGCCCGAAGGACCCATTTCCCTTGCTGCGCATCGACCAGATTGTCGATTCCACTTCCGGATGTGAGTTGCTCTCTTTTTTGGATGCATACTCTGGATATCATAAGGTTTTTATGTCCAAGGAAGACGAAGAGAAGACCTCGCTGATACGTCCATTTTGCATCATGTTTTCTTACTATTATTTATGATGTTTTTATCCACAATAATGCTTTTTGGAGTAATTCTAATGCCTTTTCTCTCATAATTTGCAAGGTACACACCAAGAGGGAAAATTCTGGCGGCTAGAAATCTGGACCTGGAAAAGCTACGTCAGGCTACCTATTCTGTACAACTCCAAACAAGCTGAAACTTCACAGAGATTTTTATGGAATATTTAAGAATTATTGGAGCAAATAACTACCAGAGGGGGCCCACCGGGTGGGCACAACCCACCTGGGCGCGCTAGGGAGCCTAGGCGCGCCCTGGTGGGTTGTGCTCACCCAGGCCCACCTCCGGTGCCCATCTCTGGTATATAGGTCATTTTGACCTAGAAAAAAATAAGGAGAGGACTTTAGGTACGGAGCGCCGCCGCCTCAAGGCGGAACATGGGCAGGAGCACTTTTGCCCTCCGGTGGAGCGACTCCGCCGGGGGAACTTCCCTCCCGGAGGGGGAAATCATCGTCCTCGTCATCACCAACAACTCTCCCATCTTGGGGAGGGCAATCTCCATCAACATCTTCAACAACACCATCTCATCTCAAACCCTAGTTCATCTCTTGTGTTCAATCTTGTTACCGGAACTATAGATTGGTGCTTGTGGGTGACTAGTAGTGTTGATTATATCTTGTAGTTGATTACTATATGGTTTATTTGGTGGAAGATTATATGTTCAGATCCAATATGCTATTTAATACTCCTCTGGTCATGAGCATGTTTATCATTTGTGAGTAGTTACTTTTGTTCTTGAGGTCACGGGAGAAATCATGTTGCAAGTAATCATGTGAACTTGATATGTGTTCGATATTTTGATAGTATGTATGTTGTGATTCCTTTACTGGTATCATGTGAATGTCGACTACATGACACTTCACCATATTTGGGCCTAAGGGAATGCATTGTGGAGTAGCAATTAGATGATGGGTTGCGAGAGTGACAGAAGCTTAAACCCCAGTTTATGCGCTATTCCATAAGGGACCATTTGGATCCAAAAGTTTAATGCTATGGTTAGAATTTATTCTTAATACTTCTCTCATAGTTGCGGATGCTTGCGGGAGGGTTAATCATAAGTAGGAGGTTTTTCAATTAAGAACAACACCTAAGCACCAGTCCACCCACATATCAAATTATGAAAGTAGCGAACACAAATTGAACCAACACGATGAAAGTGACTAGATGAAAATCCCGTGTACCCTCAAGAACGCTTTGCTTATCATAAGAGACCGTTTTGGCTTGTCCTTCGCCTCAAAAGGACTGGGCTACCTTGCTGCACTTTTGTTACTAATATTTTTACTTGCTCGTTACAAATTATCTTGCTATCAAACTACTCCGCTAGTTACAATTTCAGCACTTGCAGACATTACCTTACTGAAAACTACTTGTCATTTCCTTCTGCTCCTCATTGGGTTTGACACTCTTACTTATCGAAAGAGCTACAATTGATCCCCTATACTTGTGGGTCATCAAGGCTATTTTCTGGTGCTGTTGCCGGGGAGTGAAGCGCCTTTGGTAAGTGGAATTCGGTAAGGAAACATTTATATAGTGTGCTGAAATTTATTGTCACTTGTTACTATGGAAAACAATCCTTTGACGGGTTTGTTCGGGGTATCTTCACCTCATCCTGAACCGCAATTAGCTACCCCTCAACCTACTGCACCTACTGAAAATATTGAATATCAAATTCCTTCGGGTATGATAGAACAACTGCTAGCTAATCCTTATGCAGGAGATGGAACCGAACATCCTGATATGCATTTGATATATGTGGAACAAATTTGTGGATTGTTTAAGCTTGCAGGTTTACCCGGAGATCAAGTGATGAAAAAGGTTTTCCCTTTATCTTTGAAGGGAAAAGCATTAGCATGGTATAGGCTATGCGATGATATTGGTTCATGGAATTGGAATCGTTTGAAATTGGAGTTCCACCAAGAAATTTATCCTATGCATCTAGTTCATCGTGATCGGAATTATATATATAATTTTTGGCCTTGTGAAGGAGAAGTATCGCTCTAGCTTGGGGGAGGCTTAAGTCAATGTTATATTCATGCTCCAATTAGGAGCTCTCAAGAGAAATTATTATCCAGAACTTTTTTGCTCGGCTTTCTCGTAATGATGAAACCATGCTTGATACTTCTTGTGCTGGTTCTTTTATGAAGAAGACTATTGAATTCTGGTGGGATCTTTTGGAAAGAATTAAACGCAACTCTGAAGATTGGGAACTCGAAGAAGGTAAAGAGTCAGGTATTAAACTTAAGTATGATTGTGTTAAATCTTTTATGGATACCAATGTTTTTCAAAAGTTTTGCACTAAATATGGACTTGACTCAGAGATAGTAGCCTCCTTTTGTGAATCATTTGCTACTCATGTTGAACTCCCTAAAGATAAGTCGTTTAAATATCACCCACCTATTAAAGAAGGAATTAAAGAACCGGTACCAGTTAAAGAAGAAACTATACTTTATAATGTTGATCCAGTTGTTCCTTCTGCTTATATTGAGAAACCACCTTTCCCTGTTATGATAAAGTAACATGCTAAAGTTTCAACTGTGGTTAACAAAAGCTATATTAGAACACCTAAACCTGATGAACAAATTAAAGCAGAACCTAACACTGCTATGGTTAAAGATCTCTTAGAATAAGATATGGATGGGCATGTTATTTACTTTTGTGAAGAAGCTGCTAGAATCGCCAAACCTGATAAAAAGGATAAACATAGACCTGTTGTTGGCATGCCTGTCATCTCAGTTAAAATAGGAGATCACTGTTATCATGGTTTATGTGACATAGGTGCTAGTGTGAGTGCTATTCCTTACACCTTATATCAAGAAATTGTGAATGACATAGCACCTGCAGAGATAGAAGACATGGATGTTACTATTAAACTTGCTAACAGAGACACCATATCACCAATTGGGATTGTTAGAGATGTTGAAGTCTTGTGTGGGAAAATAAAATACCCTATTGATTTCCTTGTTCTTGGTTCCCCACAAGATGACTCCTGTCCCATTATTTTTGGTAGATCTTTCTTGAACACCATTAATGCTAAGATAGATTGTGAGAAACAAATTGTCGGTGTTAGTTTTGGTGATGAGTCTCATGAGTTTAAATTTTCCAAGTTTAGTAGAATGCTTCATGAAAAAAGAATTACCTAGTAAGGATGAAATAATTGGTCTTGCTTCTATTGTTGTACCATCTACTGATCCTTTAGAACAATATTTGCTATACCATGAAAATGATTTACATATGCATGAAAGAAATGAAATAGACAAAATTTTCTTTGAACAACGCCGTCTGCTCAAACACAATTTTCCTATTGAAACTCTAGGAGGTCCTCCTCCACCTAAAGTTGATCCTGTGTTTCAATTAAAACAATTGCCAGACACTTTGAAATATGCTTATCTTGATGAAAAGAGGATATATCTTGTTATTATTAGTGCTAACCTTTCAGAGCATGAATAAGAAAGATTAATGAAAGTTCTAAGGAAGCACCGAGCTGCTATTGGATATACGCTTGACGATTTAAAGGGCATTAGTCCCACTATATGTCAGCACAAGATTAATATGGAACCTGATGCTCAACCCGTTGTTGATCACCAACGCTGGTTAAATCTGAAGATGAAAGATGTGGTAAGAACGGAAATACTAAAACTCCTAGAAGCAGGTATAATCTATCCTATAGCTGATAGTAGATGGGTAAGTCCTGTTCATTGTGTTCCTAAGAAAGGAGGTACAACTGTTGTTCCTAATGATAAGAATGAACTTATTCCACAAAGAATTGTTACATGTTATAGAATGGTAATTGATTTTAGAAAATTAAACAAAGCAACTAGAAAAGATCATTACCCTTTGCCTTTTATTGATCAAATACTTGAAAGATTATCTAAGCACTAATAGAGGCGAGGGTGTCCCGATCTTTCGATGAGATGATAACTATCGATTGGGTGGACACGACTTTGACGATCCGACTACAAACGTGCACGACGTTGCGCCTTAGCAATCGCTAAACCAACTCCGAGAGGTTACTGACGATGCTGGAAGCATGATCAGCCTGACCACGAAGGTCTATTCCTACAAGCAATCGAAGAACAAGCAAGAATATGATAAAGCAATCTGAATATTGCGAGTATATATGAAGTATTGATGAAAGTGGGGTTTCATAAGCGGTCTTGGTCTGGTCGTTGGACACAAACGAAGTACACAAAGTTGCAACGATGGCTAACTTTTAACTAAATAAAACCCAAGTCTAAACAATGCCTTAAGGGCTATATTTATAGGGAAAAGAGAGGGGATTTTGTTCACCCTTGGCAAGGTGGGACTAAAACACCTCCTAAGTCGTTTCCCCTAAATATGGACTCTAAAAATAGATTACATGGGTCTGGCCCAAAATAAGGTGGCGCAACACCAATAATAAGCTATGGGCGAAATTTATGAAAGGTCATCTTGTATATTTCGTCCATCTTCTTGTATGTCATCATGGTGGCTTCAAAGTCTGGAAATCTCCACTTGTTCTCTTCGCGCGCGCCTTCATCTCCGTGCTTGACCATGCTCCAACGTTCATCCTTCTTGTCCGTGCTAGGCCCTTCAATTGCAAGAAACACAAATGTATCTAAGTTAGGCAGCATCATATTCTCATGGACACTAGAAACATTACCAAGAAACGGAAGTACCTGATAATTTAATTGGCGTATCTGAGCTCTAGCAACTCTTCCAAGAGGTAAAACAGCAGGGGATATGGGTGTAACTGTGGTAGCCATGTCCTCGTTATCCTCCCCTCCTTGAAAACAAAGCCGTCCTCGGCGTTGCTTAATCTGAAATGTGGCTAACAAAAGAGACAAGGTGTATATGTTGTATATGTATATGTCATCCATTGTTACTGATCTCAGTTGGGGCACATGTGACACAGTTATACAAGTGCACCCTTCAAAAGTCATGAAATATAAAGCCAATATATTAACACAAGAAGTGAAAGGCATGAAAATATTGCAACTCAGTTTGCACATATAAGTGAAGCTCCTAATCGTAACAAAATATTGGTAATGCTCATCATTAAACCATCCCAACCTTGGTGAACCATCACCAAGTTTAGAAGTCATACAAACGTATTTGATCCAAATCTGATTTATTCCCTGATTCACTTGGTTCTTTCGCATCAATAGTTAATTCAATGGGTTCACTCAAAATTGTTTGATCACATGGCAAAGTCAAATCATCAACATAGTCCTCTAAAATAGCTGGTGTGATCAAAGTAGTGGGTAGCTCACCGCATGGTGCATTTAAATTGGCAAGACTTTCATCATACTCATGTGGAGGTGGAAGATTAGTACCTTCATCATTACCTATTACGATCGACTCAGATGATGTAGGCACTCTCGAAGGTGATGTGTCACATGGTGGAGGTGATGTAGTCCTCACACAAATGGATGTGGTTGTCATAGTACGCCTAGCAGTGGAAGGAACAACCATATCATCGCTTGGAATGTGCTCCTTGCGCTTGTTTTCCTTGTGGGCAACATGTCCTTTTATTTCCTGTTCAGCTTTGCAAGCAAGACGAAACAAATGGTCTATAGGATAACACTCTTCATGAATTAGTATCTCCTAAATATCACGGTTTAATCCTCACCAAAATCTATCCATAAACTCTTCTTCACTTTCTTCTAAAGAGGAATGCAGCAAGGTAGTTTGTAAAGTATCATAATATTTCGTTACGGTGTCACTACCTTGTTTTAAATGTTGCAACTTTTTAATCATGTCACGAGTATAATAAGCGGGAATGAATGTATGTCGCATGGAAAGTTTCAAATCATCCCAAGTAGTAGGTATATCATTAGGGTGTAACCGACAATATTCACTCCACCAAACTGTAGCATAACCAGTGAAAGAACCAACCGCAATCTTAACTTTTTTACGTTCATCAAAATGATTGGAAACAAATATATTATTTATATCAAACTCCCATTCAATATATAAAGCAGGTCGAAAATGGCCATTAAATGATGGTATAGAAACATTAACCTGATCATATGCATTTGGATGTTTGTGCACCTCTCGTGACGGTTGTGATATTTGGATAGGTGATGGCACATCTCCCACGATCAACAAATCCCATGAATTGATTCTGGATCCTGTCATGATTAGTAGAAACAAGAAACAAAATCCAAAAATAATGTTCCTATGAACTACTGGGAAGTGATGGTAAAGTGCTCACAGTATAGCAAATCAAAGTCTTACAAGTTCTTACCATGCAGCAGGTGGTGACCGGCAACCAGCAGTGTCAAATAACTCTAAAAGTTGGGTAAAGTGATTGCCAGGTGAACGTATGTATACACGGTGTAGAAATATGTGGAGCTGGGTTGGCTTGATATATGTGGTAAAAAATGGTACAACCATGTTAATTAATGCAAGCAGAAAATTCGCTCAAAGTGGTCGAGTGCTGGCCCTAGACTAGACCGTGCTAGAGACGCGAGCCTAAGACACAGACGAATTCACAAGATGTTGCCAACACCACACTTTGGTACAAGCCTCCTTTCAGATTTTTTTTCCAGTCCAAAGTAACTGTAATGCGTACTGGTTTATAGGATAACAAAACACCGCTAATTTTTTTCTTTCTCCAAAGTCCAAGTGTGCCCACCAGAATCTGCAATCAACAAACAAGGAAAGCTCAACAATAAGGGAAACGCTTGTATACGGTCGACCGGCCGAGCGTTCGGCCGGTCCGCTCGCTCGCGTTGCTAGGCAGCCCAGGCCCACTACCGACTAAGCTTATCTCTATCCCCACCACTTCCATCTTATCCGCTCGCATTTTCTGGAGACCACACGAGGCATCCTCACCCTGCTCATCCTTCAATCCCCCGGCTCTCAATCTCTCCTCCTTCTCCTTCGTGTGTTCTCTCCAGAAATCTCCCCATCAATTTGAGCTCGTTTTTACTGCCTTCTCTGCTTCCTGCAACATTTTTCCGTCATAGATCCATAAGAGGGGTCAGCTCGTCCTTGCTTTTTTTACCTTCTCTCTCATGCCATGTGCAGTCCGCCATGGATCCCACGAGGTTGGGCTCAAGCACATGCAACACGCACGCTCTGCTCTTGGGAAAGGAGATTGTTGTTTCTTTTCTTGCCGTTCATCTCGGAGCTGCGCCGGCATGCGATGATGCTGGAACCAGTGTTCCCTGATGTTGGAACCATTAATCCTTTTTGCTACCACAAGCGTTTGGTTTTGCTGGAACCAATACTCTTTTTTGCCACCACAGGTGCTTTGTTTTGTTACCACTGGCTTTCTGGTTTGCTGGAACGAGCTTGATTTTTTGCTACATCCGTGTTTTTTTACTTTTGCTGGGGGACAACTTCCATTTTTGTTTTGCAATATTTTGCTACCACTGTTTTCTTATTTTGCTGGATACAATGCAATTTTTTGCTACAATTCAATCGGGTGGATGGGAGCTACATCCTTAGTTCTTTGCTGGAGCCGGCAACACATATAGCTACTACCGGCGATTTGTTTTGCTTCAACGGCGATGGGACCTAGAGAGTTTTGCTGGAACCAAATTTCGTCATGAGGTGTGGCAGCGAGATGCATTTTTTAGTTTTTATGCTGCATTTTGTTCCTTTTTGCTGGAACCATTATTTGATTTTGCTACAACGAGCATTTGATTTTGCTGGAACCGCGAAGCAGAGCTGGGACCAGTTTTTCTAGCAACTAATTTTTACTGCAACCATCCAATCGGCAAGCGCGACTGGTGAGTGGCCTCGGCAAGTGGCGACGGCGAGCCGGTGAGCTCGCGAGCGGCGGCCAGAGCTGCAATCGCCGCCACGGGGAGCTGCAACCACGGGCTCACTTTTGCTGGTGAGAAACGCAGGAGGCGACAGCGGCGACCGGTGACGACGACGGCAACCGGCGACGAGCACAACGACAAGGGAGACGCAGGGGAGGTGCTTCGAGGCTGGCGCGTCGTCATCCATGGCGGCGCATAGGAAGCTTTTTCTAATAGAAGACGACGCCCGATGAAGACAAAGATGAGAATCGTGCGGCTCCTTATTATTTAATCGTACGGTGCTGGTACGACCGGCCCAAATTTAAGCCGGCGCACCGGCGCCTAACACTCGCCCAACAATAATGATGCTCTTTGGAAACAAAACCAAATCCTGCCTTTTTTTCATTCGGTTCAGATCCAACTTAAATCTAGTCAACACTCTTCTTTCTTAAAAAAAACCCAACGTGGCAAACTAGGCATTTCTCCAAAGTAGTACACCACGTCATCCTATTCTTCCTCTTTGTTTTTGCTTGGCTCAATGGCTCTCCCTCCCGTGTGCACCCAGCCAACGTCTCTTTCTTTTTGCAAGATCCAAACGTCCAATACTTGGAAACCCAAACCGAAATAGCCCCTCCTTTTTTTCCTTCCTTGTTTACCACGAAAAATCTGGGATTTATTAGAACGAATCAGTACTTGCCTTCTTTAATTTTTTCTTCTTCTTTCCCGACAACAGCAGATCTTTCTTATTTCGTGATTGCCTTTTCTTATTCTCTCACCAGACCCCTTCCAAAACGTGATTTTCAAACAAATAGCAGATCTCTTTCCAAATTTACTTGATGCGTTCCTATGGAAACTGATCCGAAGAATATTCTTGCTGAATTTAACTTTCCAAAATAAATTAACTTTTTTTATGACGATCAGACTTCCCTTTATTCTCTCTCTCTGTTATTCCTTTCCAAAGTTAAACAACCAACGTGGATCACTTCCCAACTCCAACCGATCTCTTTTGTTCCTTTTTTTCGCTGATCATAACCTTTCCAAACGGCTCACTCGATCTCTTTCCTTCTAAACTAATGTCAGATATAGTACTACGACATCACGTCAGATATAGTACTACGAGATCTCACTCAAAAGTCAATCGTTTTTTTTTTGCCGAACCAAAACTTGCTATTAATCTGTAACGTTGTGTCGGTGTACAAAAGTAGGGGCTTTCCTTTTGACCCCTTTACTTGTGCACGGGCAGTCAGAGCCGCGCCCGCGGCCACACTTAGCAGGGCAGAGGAGGGAAGTCGGAGCACAAGACAACCAAGGCAACTCCAAGACCAGAAACACAAAAGAGCAAAGGGGCGAGGTGGACTCCCCTGGCAAGACCCTTGCTGGGGCGGCCTCCGCGGCCTAGGCAAGAGCCTTGCGAGGGCAGCTTGCCCAACACCAGCAGAGCGAGCCACCCTTGAGCCCAAGGGTTCCAAACGCTGCCAACAATTACATTGGGACCAAGGCTCGGGAGGCACCTCCGTGGTGGCATGCAGATCTTTGTCAAGATTATAAACACACGAGATCAGATGAGGACCAGAAGACGGCGACCCTCGACAGGATCCTAGCCGAGGAAATCCATGAGACCCCCGGCAAGCGCCTTGCCGGGGACGACCGCGGTGCCACGTCAAGACCCTTGCCGGAACCCCGGCAAGACCCTTGCCGAGGGCGTCAGCAGGGCCACAGCCAAGCCCGCGCCTGCCAAGACTCCACTGCCGTCCCCGTGCAGCTGCTAGCCCAACCAGCTGGGAAGGCACCTGCGTGGCGACGAGCGGCCTCTACACCGACCCAGCAAGCACCTACATGGTGGCATGCAGACCTTCGTGAAGGCTCCACCACCACGCCAGCCCAGCAGCCAGCCAACGTGGCGCCACGACGCCTCGTCAGCTCGGACACTCGTTGGAGCCAGGCGAGGCGGCGACAACTGGGACGTGCTTCCTTGCCGTCCCCGATAAAGCAAGAGGGGCACGTCGGCAGTGTATTAACTGCGTTTGTCTGACGGTGCAAGAGGACAGACTCATCCCCTGTACACCTTTTCACCTCCTGTGTGCCACTGTGGCAACCATTTTTGTCTATAAAAAGAGGACCGAGGCGTTCAGGAGGGGGATTCGGACCTTTTGGGCAGGTCACACCCCGTAGCTTGCTCAAGAACACAAGAACACTAAAATACATCCACCAAAGCAGGACTAGGGTATTACGCATCTCCGTGGCCCGAACCTGGGTAAACGATGTGTGTGCTTCCTGTCAGACCCGCTCTTTGCACAACCCCGCGCCCGCCAACCGTAGAAGGGATCCCAGTGATCCCATAGGTGTCGTTTCCCCGACATCTTTGGCGCGCCAGGTAGGGGGCGCAGTTGGAAAAATCCGGTCTCACAGTTAGCCCAGCGGTTCTTCACCGCCATGGCTCCCAAGAAGAAGACGATCACGGCGATCGGTTCATCCGGGGCCGGACGGCCCGTACCGGTGCGGGCGAGCAGCGGGGCGGTCGCGGACGGAAGCCGAGGCGTGGCCCGCGAACACCCACATCGCTCTGGCAGCCAGAGCCTGGCGAGCGGCGTCGTTCGTGCACGAGACGACGGGCCGCAGGCCACCAAATCCAAAGACGGAGCCGGGCCCCCCAGCAGGCGGCGCGGGGCCCTCCAAGGGCGGCGCGGCGACCTCCAAGTCGCCTACGCCAGCGCCCACGACGCGCTCTTCCCAGGGTGCGCACGACGAGCAGCGCCACCACGCTGGGGACCCCGGGCGCCGCCGTGGGAAGAGTCCCGTGCATCATTCGCGGGACGGAGGAGGCCAACATACCCGCCGAAGTGCTGGCGAAAATGGCGTGCAGCCGCAGGGCCGTGATGGAGCTCCTTCTAACATGGTTAGGAGTCGGAGCGCGTCACGGTCCGCGCAGCTTTCGCCGCCGCCCACGCCGGCAGAAGCTTTGGCGCGCGTAAAGTTGCTTCTCGACTTACCTCCTGCTGCGCCAAAGCTCGACGAGTGGAGATCCACCATCCGGAGCCTCGTCGGCGTCACCAAAAAAGATGAGCCATAGCCAGCGGAGCCCTCAGGCCGACGCTCCGTCGAACCACGGCACACCAGCGGTGGAGGGGCCGGGGTTGCTGCGGCCATGGTGCACTCTCCTCCTCCACGCCAGCCACCGCGGGTGTCGATCCGTCGTGATGACGCTTGCGATAACATTTCCATAGCGTCGTCCGCCCCACGGACCCACCGTGACCAGCACCAAGTTCTTCAGGAGCGAGCCCATGAAGACGCTCGAACTACCATCGAGCGCCGGCGTGATACACGCCACCAGTCAGATAAGCAGGTGGGGCCCGCTATGGACCACCCAGCACCGGGAGGCTCCGGCGGCCTACCTTACGAGGTGGGTTGCCCAGCCGTTACCCGTGAGCTGCGGCTGTTCCAGTGGCCGTCCCACCGCACGTTCAAGCCCGACATCGGCGAGAAATACAACGGAAAGACCCATCCGTCAGAGTTCCTCAACATCTACACCATCGCGATGCAAGCCGCTGGAGCTCGTGACGACAAGGTGCTTGCCAATTACATCCCGTTGGCCCTGAAAACCCAATGTCATGTCTTGGTTGACGCACTTGCCGGCGGATTCCATTTCTTCTTGGTCGGATCTGTGTCATGAGTTCGTTGGTGCCTTCACTGGAGGCCACCAAGCTCATGGCCAGGCGAGTGATTTGCATATCATTCCCCAGAAGGAAGGTGAAAACCTGCACAAGTACATACAGAGGTTCAGCCGAGTGCAATACAACATCCCAGATGTTCATCCCGCCGCCGTGATCAGCGCATTCCATCAAAATGTGAGTAACCTAGAGATGCGTGAAGAGCTGGCAATGAACAAGGTCAAGGATGTGGCCAGACTTTACGTTCTGGCTGATAGATGCGCTCGAGCTGAAGAGGGGAGGAAGTACCCCGGCGAGGACGCCGGCGCGGAAACCGACTCTACCGACGAAGACACCACCGCACCGATGAAGAAGGGTCAGCGTCGCAATAGGAAATGCAAGGGCAAGGCCATGCTTGCCGTCGAGGGATCCGACGACACCGGCGCTGCCAAGAAGGCCAAGGCAGACGACCCCGGCAAGGAGATTGCCGGGTGTGCCGCTTGCCGGGCCTTGGCGGCTGCCGACAAGCAGTATTGCAAGATCCACCGCACCAAGGGCCACGACCTCCAGAACTGCCGACAAGTCGAGCTGCTTGCTGAAAAGAAAAAAGCCGAATATGAGAGGCGGGACAAGGAGAAGGGTCAGGTGTTGGGGAACGTAGTAATTTTAAAAAATTTCCTACGCACACGCAAGATCATGGTGATGCATAGCAACGAGAGGGGAGAGTGTTGTCTACGTACCCTCGTAGACCGAAAGCGGAAGCGTTAACACAACGCGGTTGATGTAGTCGTACGTCTTCACGATCCGACCGATCAAGTACCGAACGCACGGCACCTCCGAGTTCAGCACACGTTCAGCTCGATGACGTCCCTCGAACTCTGATCCAGCCGAGTGTTGAGGGAGAGTTTCGTCAGCACGACGGCGTGGTGACAATGATGATGTTCTATCGACGCAGGGCTTCGCCTAAGCACCGCTACGATATTATCGAGGTGTAATATGGTGGAGGGGGGCACCGCACACGGTTAAGAGATCAATGATCAATTGTGTGTAGAGGTGCCCCCCTGCCCCCGTATATAAAGGAGCAAGGGGGGTTCGGCCGGCCAAGGGGAGATGCGCGCCAGGAGGAGTCCTACTCCTACCGGGAGTAGGACTCCCCCCTTTTCCATGTTGGACTAGGAGAGAGAGGGGGAAGAGGTGGAGGGGAGGAAGGAAAGGGGGGGGGCGCCGCCCCCCTCTCCTTGTCCTATTCAGACTGGGGGGGAAGGGGCGTGCGGCCCTGCCCTGGCCTCCTCTCCTCTCTTCCACCTAGGCCCACTAAGTCCCATTAAGTTACCGGGGGGTTCCGGTAACCTCCCGGTACTCCGGAAAAATCCCGATTTCACCCGGAACACTTCCGATATCCAAACATAGGCTTCCAATATATCAATGTTTATGTCTCGACCATTTCAAGACTCCTCGTTATGTCCGTGATCACATCTGGGACTCCGAACAACCTTCGGTATATCAAAACATATAAACTCATAATATAACTGTCATCGTAACGTTAAGCGTGCGGACCCTACGGGTTCGAGAACTATGTAGACATGACCGAGACACCTCTCCGGTCAATAACCAATAGCGGAACCTGGATGCTCATATTGGTTCCCACATATTCTACGAAGATCTTTATCGGTCAGACCGCATAACAACATACGTTGTTCCCTTTGTCATCGGTATGTTACTTGCCCGAGATTCGATCGTCAGTATCTCGATACCTAGTTCAATCTCGTTACTGGCAAGTCTCTTTACTCGTTCCATAATACATCATCCCGCAACTAACTCATTAGTTACAATGCTTGCGAGGCTTATAGTGATGTGTATTACTGAGTGGGCCCAGAGATACCTCTCCGACAATCGGAGTGACAAATCCTAATCTCGAAATACGCCAACCCAACAAGTACCTTTGGAGACACCTGTAGAGCACCTTTATAATCACCCAGTTACGTTGTGACGTTTGGTAGCACACAAAGTGTTCCTCTGGTAAACAAGAGTTGCATAATCTCATAGTCATAGGAACATGTATAAGTCATGAAGAAAGCAATAGCAACATACTAAACGATCAAGTGCTAAGCTAAAGGAATGGGTCAAGTCAATCACATCATTCTCCTAATGATGTGATCCCGTTAATCAAATTACAACTCATGTCTATGGCTAGGAAACATAACCATCTTTGATCAACGAGCTAGTCAAGTAGAGGCATACTAGTGACACTCTGTTTGTCTATGTATTCACACAAGTATTATGTTTCCGGTTAATACAATTCTAGCATGAATAATAAACATTTATCATGATATAAGGAAATAAATAATAACTTTATTATTGCCTCTAGGGCATATTTCCTTCAGTCTCCCACTTGCACTAGAGTCAATAATCTAGATTACACAGTAATGATTCTTACACCCATGGAGTCTTGGTGTTGAACATGTTTTGCTCGTGGAAGAGGCTTAGTCAACGAGTCTGCAACATTCAGATCCGTATGTATCTTGCAAATTTCTATGTCTCCCACCTGGACTAAATCCCGGATGGAATTGAAGCGTCTTTTGATGTGCTTGGTTCTTTTGTGAAATCTGGATTCCTTTGCTAAGGCAATTGCACCAGTATTGTCACAAAAGATTTTCATTGGACCCGATGCACTAGGTATGACACCTAGATCGGATATGAACTCCTTCATCCAGACTCCTTTATTTGCTGCTTCCGAAGCAGCTATGTACTCCGCTTCACACGTAGATCCCGCCACAACACTTTGCTTAGAACTGCACCATCCGACAGCTCCACCATTCAATGTAAACACGTATCCGGTTTGCGATTTAGAATCGTCCGGATCAGTGTCAAAGCCTGCATCAACGTAACCATTTACGATGAGCTCTTTGTCACCTCCATAAATGAGAAACATATCCTTAGTCCTTTTCAGGTATTTCAGGATGTTCTTGACCGCTGTCCAGTGATCCAATCCTGGATTACTTTGGTACCTCCCTGGTAAACTTATAGCAAGGCACACATCAGGTCTGGTACACAGCATTGCATACATGATAGAGCCTATGGCTGAAGCATATGGAACATCTTTCATCTTCTCTCTATCTTCTGTAGTGGTCGGGTATTGAGTCTTACTCAATCTCACACCTTGTAATACAGGCAAGAACCCTTTCTTTGCTTGATCCATTTTGAACTTCTTCAAAACTTGTCAAGGTATGTGCTTTGTGAAAGTCCAATTAAGCGTCTTGATCTATCTCCATAGATCTTGATGCCCAATATATATGCAGCTTCACCGAGGTCTTTCATTGAAAAACTCTTATTCAAGTATCCCTTTATGCTATCCAGAAATTCTATATCATTTCCAATTAGCAATATGTCATCCACATATAATATCAGAAATGCTACTGAGCTCCCACTCACTTTCTTGTAAATACAGGCTTCTCCAAAAGTTCGTATAAAACCAAATGCTTTGATCACACTATCAAAGCATTTATTCCAACTCCGAGAGGCTTGCACCAGTCCATAAATGGATCGCTGGAGCTTGCACACTTTGTTAGCTCCCTTTGGATCGACAAAACCTTCCGGTTGCATCATATACAACTCTTCTTCCAGAAATCCATTCAGGAATGCAGTTTTGACATCCATTTGCCAAATTTCATAATCATAAAATGCGGCAATTGCTAACATGATTCGGACAGACTGGAGCATCGCTACGGGTGAGAAGGTCTCATTGTAGTCAATCCCTTGAACTTGTCGAAAACCTTTCGCAACAAGTCGAGCTTTATAGACAGTAACATTACCGTCAGCGTCAGTCTTCTTCTTGAAGATCCATTTATTTTCAATGGCTTGCCGATCATCGGGCAAGTCAACCAAAGTCCATACTTTGTTCTCATACATGGATCCCATCTCGGATTTCATGGCCTCAAGCCATTTTGCGGAATCTGGGCTCACCATCGCTTCTTCATAGTTCGTAGGTTCGTCATGGTCTAGTAACATAACCTCCAGAACAGGATTACCGTACCACTCTGGTGTGGATCTTAATCTGGTTGACCTACGAGGTTCAGTAATAACTTGATCTGAAGTTTCATGATCATTATCATTAACTTCCTCACTAATTGGTGTAGGTGTCGCAGAAACTGGTTTTTGTGATGATCTACTTTCCAATAAGGGAGCAGGTACAGTTACCTCATCAAGTTCTACTTTCCTCCCACTCACTTCTTTCGAGAGAAACTCCTTCTCTAGAAAGGATCCATTCTTAGCAACGAATGTCTTGCCTTCAGATCTGTGATAGAAGGTGTACCCAACAGTCTCCTTTGGGTATCCTATGAAGACACATTTCTCCGATTTAGGTTCGAGCTTATCAGGTTGAAGTTTCTTCACATAAGCATCGCAACCCCAAACTTTAAGAAACGACAACTTTGGTTTCTTGCCAAACCATAGTTCATAAGGCGTCGTCTCAACGGATTTCGATGGTGCCCTATTTAGAGTGAATGCAGCCGTCTCTAAAGCATAACCCCAAAACGATAGCGGTAAATCAGTAAGAGACATCATAGATCGCACCATATCTAGTAAAGTACGATTACGACGTTCGGACACACCATTACATTGTGGTGTTCTGGGTGGCGTGAGTTGCGAAACTATTCCGCATTGTTTCAAATGTAGGCCAAACTCGTAACTCAAATATTCTCCTCCACGATCTGATCGTAGAAACTTTATTTTCTTGTTACGATGATTTTCAACTTCGCTCTGAAATTCTTTGAACTTTTCAAATGTTTTAGACTTATGTTTCATTAAGTAGATATACCCATATCTGCTCAAATCATCTGTGAAGGTGAGAAAATAACGATCCCGCCACGAGCCTCAATATTCATTGGACCACATACATCTGTATGTATGATTTCCAACAAATCAGTTGCTCTCTCCATAGTTCCGGAGAACGTGTTTTAGTCATCTTGCCCATGAGACAAGGTTCGCAAGTACCAAGTGATTCATTATCAAGTGATTCCAAAAGTCCATCATTATGGAGTTTCTTCATGCGCTTTACACCGATATGACCTAAACGGCAGTGCCACAAATAAGCTGCACTATCATTATCAACTCTGCATCTTTTGGCTTCGACATCATGAATATGTGTGTCACTACTACCGAGATTCATTAAAAATAGACCAGTCTTCAAGGGTGCATGACCATAAAAGATATTACTCATATAAATAGAACAACCATTATTCTCTGATTTAAATGAATAACCGTCTCGCCTCAAACAAGATCCAGATATAATGTTCATGCTCAACGCTGGCACCAAATAACAATTATTTAGGTCTAATACTAACCCCGAAGGTAGATGTAGAGGTAGCGTGCCGACGGCGATCACATCGACTTTGGAACCGTTTCCCACGCGCATCGTCACCTCGTCCTTGGCCAGTGTTCGCTTAATCCGTAGTCCCTGTTTCGAGTTGCAAATATTAGCAACAGAACTAGTATCAAATACCCAGGTGCTACTGCGAGCTCTGGTAAGGTACACATCAATAACATGTATATCACATATACCTTTGTTCACCTTGCCATCCTTCTTATCCGCCAAATACTTGGGGCAGTTCCCCTTCCAGTGAACAGTCTGCTTGCAGTAGAAGCACTCAGTCTCAGGCTTAGGTCCAGATTTGGGTTTCTTCTCCTGAACAGCAACTTGCTTGCTGTTCTTCTTGAAGTTCCCCTTCTTCTTCCCTTTGCCCTTTTTCTTGAAACTAGTGGTCTTATTGACCATCAACACTTGATGCTCCTTTTTGATTTCTACCTCCTTTTTGATTATATAATTTCTACCTCCGCTGCCTTTAGCATTGCGGAGGGACGCGAGAGCAGAGTGCGCGCGGTAGGACGCGAGCAGAGCGCCGCGACCGCCTGAACCGCAAGCAACCACACACATAGAGCAGTTGAACATGCAGGAAATGGTCACCTACAAGCTGGCCGACAGTTGCGTCGCTGCGTAGAGAGCGGGCGTGTGCTACTACCTCTGTCTAGTCTATAGTCCCCTTTATATCCTATGCCATACTTTTCCCTCAAATTTTATCCACAAAATGTTAATGCATGTTATAAAAATTATATAATTGGAAACTATGTTCAAATACGAATCCAACTATATAATCTTTGGCGACATGCATTCGTATTTTATTAGTTAAATCATACTTATAAACCAGGATGGGGGTATAGTAGGTAATTAAATCGCAAACGTTTTTTTATTAACCGTGTGTGTACATGTCCTTTCTTCTTCCTCTCGCACGTCTTGTCACCCCGCTGCCGCAGATGGCTTACAGCGCAAGCTTCCGCAGCACGCGGGGGCGTTCTTTTGGCCAAACGGTGGCGCCAATGAACGTCGGTGAGCCCGTTCCCGAGCAATCTCGCAGGTTCCCGCACAAGCTTCCCGCCTGACTCGGTGAAATCCTCGAAAATCCCAAAGCTTACCGGCCAGCTATAAAAACCCTCACGACCAGCGAGTCCTGCGTCGCATTTTCCCCTCCCTCCCTGTACCTTATCTCGTCTGCTTCTCCCACAATCACCAATGGCATCGGTCCGTCATCGTCGCTCAACCACTCCGCCGTCATCGGAGGAGAGCTCCAGCTGGGAGGCTACACCGCGGCGGCGGTGCAGTCCCCGGCGTAGTGTAGTGCGCGTGGCGTCCCTGTTGGTTGTGCGCGGAACACCCACCACACGCTTCGCTGCCGGTGCCCGTTGGCAGCTGTTGTCGGCTACCGTTGCCGCCACACCACCGTCGAAAGCCAGGGCCATCGCCCGCTCCGCCGCCACGCCACTGCCGGCCACCGTGGCCATCACTCGCTCCGCCACCGCGGCCCGAAGGCGAGAGGTGGTGGTCGTGGCCGCCACCCCATCGTCGGCCGCCGTGGCCGCCAGCCCACCATCGACCGCTGGGGTCATCACCCGCTACGGCACCGCCGCCCAAAGGTGGGAGGTGGAGGTGGATTCCCGCACGTGCGTCAGCGACCTTGCGTGCTTGTCACATCCTAGTTAGTTCATGCATTAGAGTGTTGCATCATGGCTACATTTCACAGAAACCTGAAATGGGGAATGCCAGAAACCCCCAGCACCCCCCCTGGAACAACTAGGGTTTACTAAATTTTTTCCAATGAACCTGAAATGCCCTCCATAAATGTTCTCCACCTTTGGTCTTGGTTAAAACCTCTGCCAAAAATGGTTTCATATTTTTGGAGGCCATCTTGGATTTTTGCACAAGCCATAAGTATTTGCAATTGGGCATTTTAAATGCTATAAATATTTTCAAATGCCCAAATAACCTTGGAAGTATTTTTAGGCTGTTGGGAATAATCTCAAAGGTGCCTCAGAATATTTTCAGGATTTTCCAAATGAAATAGTATTTTTACTATTTCAAAACACAGTACAGAAATAAATAAAAAGAGAAAAGAGAACAGAAGGCAGAAAACTTACCTGGCAGCCCACCTGGCGGCCCAGCACTGTGCTGGCCCGCGCCAGCGAGCTGCTTGCTCTCGCCAGAGCAGGCAGACAGCTGACGCCGGCGAGCGTGAGCTCGCCACGGCGCCAGCAGCTTGCCGCCCTCGCCGCGGACGAGCTGGACGACCTTCCTCGACGCGCCCCGAGCCCCTGGACATCGTCACTCTCCCCCATCGCCTCTCCCTCGCCTTTTCCCCACCATGGCCGACGCCGCCGCAGACACCTCACCGGAGTAACCGTGGCCACCGTCGACCTCGCGCCATTCCACTGTGTCCTACAGCTCTGCCGTCGCCCACTCCTTCGAGCAAGCCGAGCCCCGAGCGCTCGTTTGCCCCGAAGCTCCGCCACCGACCTCGCCTTCGCCGCTCCCCGTCGGAGATCCCCTCCGCCGTCGCCACTGCTACAGCTCGTCTCCGACCCCGCCGCCTGCTCCGTCGCAACCGCCGTGAGCATGGCCACCTTCCCATCCTCCCCTCTCTCTCTCGAGCTCTGTAGCCACCGCACGAAGCTCACCCGAACGCGCCGCCGTACGAGCTCGTCGCCGACGAGGCTCCGGCCATCCAACGGCCGCACCACCGTAGCCATTAGCTTCACCGCAACGCCAGGAACCCGTAGCGCCATCGCATGTCCCTCGCCGTGCTCTCTAGCTACGGTTTCAACCACGCCCGTACTCCGGCAGCCGCACGGCTCGTCGCCGGCGTCGATTCCGGCGACCCCGAGCTCCACTACCACCACCAGTCGACGCGGTTCGCCCCCAGCTACACGTAGGTACTCTCCGCCGTCCTTTTGGTCGCCGGAGAGGGATCCCGCACTCCACCGCCGTGTCTGGACGTCGCCGGCGGCTAAACGCCGGCGAGTCAACGTGGTTTGACCACGGTTTAACCCCCCCAGGGTCACTGACGAGTGGGGCCCGCCTGCTAACTAATCTGAGTTAGAGTTAAAACTAATCCTAATTAACTAATTACCTAACAGTGACACTGACATAGGGGACCCACACGTCAGGATTGACCTGGACGACCCCGTTGACCTGCTGACGTCACACTGACGTCAGGCTGACGCAGTAAAGCTTTTACTGGAATTATTCTTATATTGGAAATTCCAGAAATTATCACAAACTTCAAAAAATCATAGAAAATAATCTATAGCTCAGAATGAAAAGATTTATATATGAAAAATGATCAGAAAAATCCATTCTATCCATCTGTACTGGTTTCATGCATGATTAAGCAAGTTAACCTACTGTTTTATACAGAACAAGATAAGGCATTATTATGGGCCATTTATGAACTTGGAATTTGAATCTTTGATTCAAATTAGTCCAAACCTTTCTGACCTTAGTTGCATTAGCCCAATACATCCATTTTGCCATGTCTCATGCATGCATCATATTGTTGCACTTGCTTGGTGTTGATTGTGCTTCGGTATGCTCATCGTGGTAGGTCCTGCCGCCGAGGATATTCACGGGTATCCAACTGAAGGGCAGTATCCCACCACCACTCTGTCAGGCAAGCAACCCATTGATCATTTCGATACAAACCCATCTTCTCGCTTCTGCTCTCGTTTACTGCATTAAGACAACGTGATTCAAACTGCTGTGTGTGTTGCGGTAGTTGAACCCATTTTCCTCTGCATGACCTGTCATTGCCACAGTAACTAGATGAAACCCACTAGCATGTGTAGGAGTTGATTGAGCCATGTTGTGTTCCTACAATGCTATGCTTGCTATGCTTAGAGTTGTGTCAGGTCTGGCTCATCAGGGTGATGAACTGGAGTGAAAGTGTGTGTGTCGGTAAGGAGAGTAAAGTGTTGAATACGATTTGGTAAAGGTATCGATGGGAGGCCATGTAGGAGTACATGGTGGGTTGTTTCATTGAGACCGTCCCTAAGAACTGAGATCTGTATGCGTGATTTAAGATTCAGCTACTACCACACATTGGGCCCGAAACCAATGGACCCCCTCGGCTTCTTATTCACCCTTGTCCTCTGTCCAGGAGTTGCACGTAGTTTCTGGTGTTTGTAGTAAGCTGGAGGCCGTGGACAGCGCTGACCAAGGGGTGGGCTGTGATGCGGTAGGCTCGTGGCACGGTGTACCGAGTCGCCCGTTTGGTGTCCGGGAACCCTGCACACATCGTTCGGGGCCGTATGTGGAAACCTCGGCCGGACTCCCTGCGGATGGAACCTGAATAGGTGATAAACCTGGACTAGAGACTCGAGTGTTTAGGTAGGCTGTGGCCGACACCCACGTTGGGCTTCCGCTTGAAGGTTGCCGAGTACACGTCGTGTAGCGACGATAAGTGGTGAGAGCGTGTGTGACGAAGTACACCCCTGCAGGGTATGAAACTATTCGAATAGCCGCGTCCGCGGTAAAGGACTACTTGGTCGCTTATGCAGTTCATAGACAAGTAAATGGATACTACTAAAAGCCTCAAGATAAGTGTGAGTACCACGGATGGCCCTCTCGTTGGATGACGAGGGAGGATCCACGGTGGAGTATTGAGTTGGTGATTAGTGGACTCGTGTGCGAAAACTATTTCACAAGTGGTGTATCGTAGGATAGCTTAGCCAAGAGTCAAAGCTGGCTTGCCGCAATAACCCCACTACCTTCTTGAGAATGAACATGTATAGTAGGATCTGTTGTAAGACTTGCTGAGTACCTTTGTACTCATGTTGTTTTAATTACTGTTTTCAGACGACAACACCGCCCCTTCTGACGGGTTCTACGTAGAACTCGACGACGACGAGTGACGCGCCACCCAGGTGGTGATCTAGGCTTGTGAAGGGCCTATGTAGATAGACAGGCTTCGTCAAGCCTTCTTTCTTCTAGTGTCTGTACCCAGACAGTTTGCTTCCGCATGTGCTTGTATGATTGTATGACTTGAGTGTTGGGTCATGCGACCCCTATCTGTATGAACAAGTTATGTAAGGCTCTCCGGAGCCCCTTAAATAAAGTACTTGAGTTGTAGAGTTTTGTTGTGGTGCCATGTTGTATTCGCGCATATCGAGCATATTGTGTGTATGTTTGAAATGCTTGGTATGTGTGGGATCCGACAATCTAGTTGTCTATCTTTAGCAGCCTCTCTTATGGGGAAATGTAGTCTGGTGCCTCCTTGAGCCATAGTAGTCCGCTACAGCCCGGTTCACCGGAGTCCTGCTAGCCCAGCACTACTGCTCTGGACACTTGACTGGCCGGCATGTGAGTCATATCGTTCCTGTGTCTGTCCCTTCGGGGAAATGTCACACGGTGACTTCCGGAGTCCTGCCTAGCCTGCTACAGCCCGGGTTCCCGGAGTCCTGTTAGCCCAGTGCTTCAGCCCGGATTCACACGCTGCTGACCGACATGTTCGATGTTGATTCATGTATGCCTGTCCCCATACGTTAGTGCCACTTTGGGTTCACGACTAGCCATGTCAGCCCGGGTTCTCTGTCATATGGATGCTAGCGACATTGTCATATACGTGAGCCAAAAGGCGCAAACGGTCCCGGGCCATGGTAAGGCGACACCCGTGGGAGTACCGTGCGTGAGGCCGCAATGTGATATGAGGTGTTACAGGCTAGATCGGTGTGACTTGGAATCGGGGTCCTGACAGCGTTGGCATCAGAGCCGGACTGCCTGTAGGTGCGATAAGCCAAACTGGTCGATGTCGAGTCTAGAAATGCTTTAGTTATATGTAGGGGAATTGATTGTGGGAGAGAACGTAAGGTGCTTTTACTCCTTTACCTCATGCCCTCTGATCTAAGTCATTCTCTTCTCATTCTACGTGGGTTAAGGACTAGGCTCTCTCCTCTCTATCAGGTTCACGTGTTACTAATCCGTAGTAACTTATAGGATTGTTGGTTCCATGCTTCGGTTCAGTTTCTACTACCCTAGTATGTTGTCGGTTGAACCAGAACCTTGACATGATGTTGTTGAGTGGTATTGCAAAACTGTTGCGAATGTCTCAAATCCTTTTTTCGAGCATTTACAGCCGTTATGCTGTCCGAATTCTCCTAGTAATACTAATGCCTTGCATCATTTCGTGCTTTCAGATGGCCACCCGTTCCCAGAACCAAGTGGTTCGTCTGACCCGGTGCATCGGCGTACCTGGTCACACGACCATGTTGGTCCGAGTGATGGTTGAGACAGGCTATCGTTGGTATCCCGAGTATACCATCGAGGAGCAGTTCCGAGACTTTAACCAAAGTCAATATCTTTGCACCGTCAGGATTTATCCATCCTATCCCGGAGCCACTGAACCCCTCCATTGCTCTTATGGACTTGGGGTTACTATCGAGATGTCTGTGCAGGACGCAGCTTACTCAATGATGACTATCATGCGAGCCAAAACTGCTTTGCTTCAGAACACCGACTACCGCTACATGCCAGCAGCACTCCCTGGGGCACAGGGGTACTATCAGGCTACTTACTGTGATTCTACCCATGAGGACTCACTACTCCGCACCACCACTGAGATGCTTGAGGACAAGGACCGTGAGAATCGTGCCTTGCGAATGGAGCTCTTTAATGCTCGTGCTGATCACTGGGCCAC